>NC_080074.1:95753778-96070107 GCF_949987535.1 Balaenoptera acutorostrata | reverse complement strand
GTAACGTTAGTTCTTCAATCTTTGGTCTTTGTTACTGAGAAAGTCCTTCCTATTCATCACTTATGAGGACTGTGCCTACCCTGATGTGACTAAATATGCAAGGGCTTCGTTCTTTGAGCATAAGAATAAGAGCTATAGAAAACTATTAAATTTTATGCAACCACAGGAAATAAGAAGAGTGGGTTCTTGGGGTTCCCTGGTGGCGCAGTGGTTGAGAATCTGCCTGCCAATGCAGGGGACACGGGTTCGAGCCCTGGTCTGGGAAGATCCCACATGCCGCGGAGCAACTAGGCCCGTGCACCACAACTACTGAGCCTGCGCGTCTGGAGCCTGTGCTCCGCAACAAGAGAGGCCGCGATGGTGAGAGGCCCGCGCACCGCGATGAAGAGTGGCCCCTGCTTGCCACAACTAGAGAAAGCCCTCACACACAGAAACGAGGACCCAACACAGTCAAAAAAAAAAAAGAGTGGGTTCTCATCAGAAGGGGGAATGAGGGAAAGAGCACTGGATATTTCCTATCTAGTAAGTGTGTTATATATTATATTAGGCGATATACATATATACACACACATACACACACAAAATGATGTATGTACATGAGTGCACATATATCTTTATATGTGTGCATATGTGCATATTCACACAATCCTCACAGTAATCCTTAAAATAAGGAACTAATATCTCTTTTTTTACAGTTGGTAAAGCTGAGGTGCAGATAATTTTACACAAGTTAAAGAGTAGGTGGTTATAAATCCCAGATCTACTGGGATTCATAACCAGGTCTGGCTGACTCTAAAATACACTGCAGCTCAGTAAACAGGCAGAGCGTGGCAATTCCTGGTAATAAAACAAAATTTTGATTTGAAATAAAAGCAAGATGTGCAGAATAATGAAAAGATCATGAGAATCAAACTCACAAAGCCCTGCTTAGAATATTATCTCCGTCACCAACCCTTGGACAAATTATTCTATTAGCCTTAGTTTTCTCTTCCATAAAATGGTATAATAACTGCCCCAAAATATAGCATCACAAACTAAATATGGTACCTTTGTGAATGTGCCTAACTGTGTAGCTGCTACGGTAGGGCTTCTGGAACAGAATCTGCAAACAGTAGGCATTTGGTAAATATTTGTGGCATGGTAATGAAGCAGAAGTGAGAAATCCCATAAGAACCATCTCCTTTTTTCAAAACTTGACAGATGGTCAACTTATTCTTAAGAATTTCCGATCCCTCCACCACCCTCAGAAATCATTCTACCTATGTCTTCACTGTCATAAATCGAAAGTGAAAAATACAAAGGCACCAGAGGTGGAGGTAAAAATACAGCCTGAGGGTGGGTGAGGGATCCAAAGTAGAAAACAGACTTGTCCTTGTTCTGCAAATCAGTCTCTCTTCCCCTTAGTGCCCTGAGGTAGCTTCCCCCCATGGCCAGGGTTTCTCTTAAAGGAAGAACCGGGAAAGCAAATCCCAGAGGGAGCACAGGGGCTGGAGGGCAGACTGGGGCTGAGCCCTCCACCAGGAAAGAAACTCCTCGAGGCACGTCCCTCCTATTCCTTCCTGGGACCTCTTTGCTCAGCTCTCTCCTCCATGACCTCCTTTGTCTCTGGAATCGGGAACGGTGATTCCCTGCTTCTCCTTTTGGAAGGGAAGTCTCTCACCTCTCATGGCCAGCCACTTTCTCCTTATGCTTGACGTGGTCACTCCAGCCTCCCATTCCGGGACACCCTCCAACCACACACGCGCACACACACCACACACGCGCACACACACCACACACGCGCACACACGGGCATGCACGCACCACCTCCCTCTCTCCCCATCCCCAGGCAGAGATCCAGCTCCTGTACGATTCTCCAGAGGGGCGTGGGAGAACTGCAGTCCCCAGAACGGCATCTCTGCTGCCTGCAAGTCACACCCCCCCTGCTCTTCCTCCGCCTCTTCCCTCTTTTAAGGTGAGGAGACAAAGCCTCTCAGGCTGATCATTCAAGAAACTCAACTAAGAGTCTGTTAAGGAGAGATTCACAGCTGTGAAAGTCCACACGAGGCTTCAAGTGCAAGGGAGTGGTACGGAGGAAAAAAGGGCAAACACCTGGACCGAGGCGGTTGCAGAGGGGAACGGGTGGGGGGAAAGGGGGGCAGCGGGGAGCTGTTGCTGGCTTATTCCCAAGGGTAAATTGCTCGCTTTGCCCTACAGCATTTTACGGAGTTGGGAAGTGTCTCTAGGAAACTCCTGTGGGACTGCAAAGGATACAAACGTAAATAAGAGAAACTATACTGCTGCCTCAGACAGCCGCTTCTAAAGAGGATCTGGAAGCCCCTTTAGTCAATCACGTGACACCCCTGGTAGGCAAACTCTGTGACATGGGGTTGCGCTTAGGAGAGAGGTAGCCCCTATGGGGCTACCACTGATGGTGTGGCTTGGGTGTATTTAATTTTAAAAGGGGAACAGTCACTGGCTCTCTTCATGCCTAAGTGGAAACACAGAGGCGAAAACATGCTTCAACGAGCGCCTCTCTCCAACTCAGCCAAATGCATCATGACTAAAGATAGCCTCATCTCCCAAGCCTCCCACTCTAAAACAGGCAGCCGCACTGCCCCACCTACTTGGCCCAGACCTGCTAAGTCTCAACCACTCCCAGTGCTGGTTAAGGCTACCATCCACCCACTTGCACAACTGCTCTCACGCAAATCCTCTCCAACAGCCCCTCACGCACTAGAACCACTTACACACGCTCGCTGTCACCCCTCATCACCCACCGTCTTCCGTTCCCAGAGGCCAGAAGCTGACCTACCCCCGCCGTCACCAAAGGAGACGGCCATTCTTGCTTACACCCCACCACTCCGGTCTCCCCCTGCACACTGAGTCTATCCCCTGTATAAATACATATGCAGTGCATCCGGTCACTCACTTGTGCTGGCTTTTTCCCACCCAAATGAATACTCAAGTGTAAACCTACTCTTCCATTCACTCATCCACACGAACCAGACAAGCATCAATAAATCACCTCTGTACTTTGCCGTAAATTTCAAAGCATGGACATACTGCCTCGTCAGGAAGACATCTAAATTCTCCGATACATTTTACCAGATATTTGTTTTTGTATGGAAGTCCAGCCAGAAGAAGCCCCGCCTCACAACCAAAATGATGGTGACACTTTGGTTTACTGCCCTGTCACCATGAAAAGCCACGCAGTGGCACCTGAATAGGAGGCCATCACAGTACGGTAAGTACCGTACAGAGTCTAGCAAAGCCACGTCAACATTTCTGTTCATTGTCCAAAGGGCTCTTTTCCATGCATAAAAACACGCGATAAGCTCAAAACACAGCTGTCAAATTCATATGGCTACTTTTGGCATATTGACCTAGCATCTGGTTCAGAAATCCATTCTCATGCTAACTTGTCCCTTTTGAAATGTAGCTGTCCCAGGGCCACAGGGTCAGAGGCAATTCTTCTGTTATTTCATAGAAATGGAAGGCATTTTGCTACGGCGATCACTCTCATTAATTGATGCTCCAGAGATTCTGGACCCTCTGCTTGCAAGTACCAAAACCGTCAATCCCAACACTACTGCAGGAACTGCGGAAGACGACCCTCTGCTTGCAAGTACCAAAACCGTCAATCCCAACACTACTGCAGGAACCGCGGAAGACGACCCTCTGCTTGCAAGTACCAAAACCGTCAATCCCAACACTACTGCAGGAACCATGGAAGACGACCCTCTGCTTGCAAGTACCAAAACCGTCAATCCCAACACTACTGCAGGGACCGCGGAAGACGACCCTCTGCTTGCAAGTACCAAAACCGTCAATCCCAACACTACTGCAGGAACCGCGGAAGACTTCCAGTTCACTCCCTTGTGCACCTTTCAATGGACAAAAGGGACAATTAACCCAAACCAGGGTTCCTATGTGAAGCCCGGAAGGAGCTGCCCCCTGGGATGGTGTATTTCACTTATAGTATTGGGAGAGGGGAGAACTGACAGGGACAAAAAGATGAGCCTGAGTCTCAGTCCCTGGGGCTAATGGATACATAGGTAAATGTCAAGTCAGCCTGTTTTTATCTAATTCAAAAAAATAACCCCATTTATATCACTTCCCAGGCACCTCTGTGTCCTGGCATCTGTCACAGGGAGTCTGGCTCCTTGGTTCTGGCATATTCAACCAAGCAGGCTTTCTTTTCTTACATTCCCCAATTAAAAATGACACGGCCTTTCTAGCACCATGTCAGACTGTCTACACCAGTGCACAGGACTCCCCGTGATGTAAAGGGAGTGGTAGTAACGTCCCTGAGAAGTGAAAGTGATGAGGGCCAACAGTCCCCGTGAAGGTCTTAAGGAAGGCACTTAACTCAGTGGCAGGATTATTTCCATGTGAATGTTCACCAACAGGGCGTTGAGCTAAGGCTCACACTGTTATCAGAAAGCAAGTTATTGAACAAACATGAACTGAAGCCTCTGATTTCCTTCCCTCTACCAGAGGATTTCTGAAGGGCTGGAAAAACCTAGGGTGAGCCCTTGATCTTAGGGCAATTCTATCATCACTCTTCAAAGACCCTTCATCCCCTGAAGTTTATTTTGGTCAAGTACTAAACAAACAAACAAGCAAGCACCTTATTCACAGTCAGGGCTCCGAGAACCAGGAGTCTCCTGTAGTAACCCAGGGAAAGAATGCTGGTACCTCGGACAGGGTGACTGGTGGACAGGAGAGTAGGCTGATTTATATGATGAGAAGGCAGACTCCATAGCTGTTACTTATGTTTGGATGTAGAAGTGAGAAAAGCAATGGGGTGAATTTGGTTGCCCATTGACTGAGATGTGAAAGGGGAGGAATGTTCTATTTTGGCAATGTTCAGTTTTAGGTGCCTTCCAGACACTGTGAGGAAATGTCTGGTAGGTAACTATACAGTGTAGTATATGGTACTGAGGGGTGGTCTGAGTTGAGGATAAATATTTGAAAATCATTGCATAAAGAGGATATACAAAGCCATCGACTAGATTAAACCACCTAGGAAACCTGTGTGAATTTAAAAATAATAATAATAATAATAAGGGATCCCAAAACAGGGCCCATCTTTAGAGATGGAGAGGAAAAAAAATGAAGCTAGCAAAGAAGATTGAGAGGAACTGACCAATAGAATGGGAGGAAAATTGCAAGAGTGTGGCTTCATGAAAACCATGGATTTCAATGAGGAAGCTGTCACTTGCATCAAATGCTGCAGAGGGGACAAGATGACAATGGAGTGACCACTGTATCTGGCAACATGGTGATCGTTGGCAACTCTGGCAAGAACCACAAGAGCCATTCCATTACTGTGGTGTGAATGGAACCCCATGGAATGGGTGAGGAGAGCCTGGCAGGTGGGGAAGGAGAGAAAGCGATTATAGGCAACTCTTCCAAGAAGTTTTTCTATTACAAGGAACAGAAAAATGAGGAGATAATCAGAGGCAGACGTGGATTTTTGGTTTTATTTTTAATATAGGAGGTATTTGAACTTATCTGTGCCTGGTGAACATAGTGTAGTAGAGAGAGAGAAAAAAACACAAGGTGTTTGAGAAAGTAAAAAGGCTGGGATCCAGAATTTAAGAATTCAAGAGATCTGGACTCAAACTCGTGTTTTCTCATGGACTTTGCTCTCTGTAAAGGGTTGGTCTCTGTGAGACAGGGGGACTTCATCCACAGAACCTGGAGTGAAGGCTCACGGCACTGGTGCTGAAGCAGGTATAGCTGGTAGACTTGGTGATATGAAAATGAGGATGTTCCTGGCAGAATAATTCCATTTTCTCAATGAATTCTGAAGGCAGATTTACCAGCAGAGAGTGCTAGTCAGAGAGAGGAGAGATGTAACAGGTTTGAAGTGAGAAGAGAGAGTGAGAAGTTATTTTGGAGTGGGAGAAAGTTAATATAGTAGGAAATGCAGCAGGAGCTCTGGGCAGGACCAAGTCACAGTTTGAGAACTGTGGCTTTGTCATCATGATTGTGTTTCTCCAACTTGGAGAAGAAACTGGAGTTGTTCAAGTGCTTCAAGGCAGGCATGAAAGAGGCGGTTTACTCAGCCATAAAAAAGAATGAAATAATGCCATTTGCAGCAACATGGATGGACCTAGAGATTATCATACTACGTGAAATAAGCCAGACAGACAAAGACAAATAGCATTATGATATCACTTATGTGTGGAATATAAAATACAACACAAATGAACTTACCTACAAAACAGAAACAGGCTCACAGATGTAGAGAACAGACTTGTGGTTGCCAAGGGGGAGGGAAGAATTGGGAGTTTGGGATTAGCAGATGCAAACTAATATATAGGATGGATAAACAACAAGATCCTACTGTATAGCACAGGGAACTATATTCAATATCCTGTGATAAAACATAATGGAAAAGAATATGAAAAAGAATATACATATGTATAACTGAATCACTTTGCTGTACATCAGAAATCCCATTCACCACTGCAACAAAAAGAATAAAATACCTAGGAATAAACCTACCTAAGGAGGTAAAAGACCTGTCCTCAGAAAGTTATAAGATGCTGATGAAAGAAATCAAAGATGACACAAACAGATGGAGAGATATATCATGTTCTCAGATTGGAAGAATCAATATTGTGAAAATGACTACACTACCCAAAGCAATCTACATATTCAACACAATCCCTATCAAATCACCAATGGCATTTTTTACAGAACTAGAACAAAAAAACCTTAAAATTTGTATGGAGACACAAAAGACCTCAAATAGCCAAAGCAATCTTGAGGGAAAAAAACAGAGCTGGAGGAATCAGACTCCCTGACTTCAGACTATACTACAAAGCTACAGTAATCAAGACAATATGGAACTGGCACAAAAACAGAAATATAGATCAATGGAACAGGATAGAAAGCCCAGAGATAAGCCCACGCACCTACGGTCAACTAATCTATGACAAAGGAGGCAAGGATATACAATGGAGAAAAGAAAGTCTCTTCAATAAGTGGTGCTGGGAAAACTGGACAGCTACATGTAAAAGAATGAAATCAGAACACTCCCTAACACCATACACAAAAATAAACTCAAAATGGATTAAAGACCTAAATGTAAGACTGGACACTATAAAATTCTTAGAGGAAAAAATAGGAAGAATACTCTTTGATATAAATCACAGCAAGATCTTTTTTGACCCACCTCCTACAGTAATGGAAATAAAAACAAAAATAAACAAATGGGACCTAATGAAACTTAAAAGCTTTTGTACAGCAAAGGAAACTATAAACAAGATGAAAAGACAACCCTCAGAATGGGAAAAAATATTTGCAAATGAATCAATGGACAAAGGATTAATCTCCAAAATATACCAACAGCTCATGCAGCTCAATATTAAAAAAACAAACAACCCAATCAAAAAATGGGCAGAAGACCTAAATAGACATTTCTCCAAAGAAGACATACAGATGGTTAAGAGGAACATGAAAAGCTGCTCAACATCACTAATTATTAGAGAAATGCAAATCAAAATTACAATGAGGTATCACCTCACACCAGTTAGAATGGGCATCATCAGAAAATCTACAAACAACAAATGCTGGAGAGGGTGTGGAGAAAAAGGAACCCTCTTGCACTGTTGGTGGGAATGTAAATTGACACAGCCACTATGGAGAACAGTATGGAGGTTCCTTAAAAATCTAAAAATAGAATTACCATATGACCCAGCAATCCCACTACTGGGCACATACCCAGAGAAAACCATAATTCAAAAAGACACATGCACCCCAATGTTCATTGCAGCACTATTTACAACAGCCAGGTCATGGAAGCAACCTAAATGCCCATCGACAGACGAATGGATAAAGATGTGGTACATATATACAATGGAGTATTACTCAGCCATAAAAAGGAATGAAATTGGGTCATTTGTAGAGACATGGATGGACCTAGAGACTGTCATACAGAGTGACGTCAGTCAGAAAGAGAAAAACAAATATCGTATATTAACGCATATATGTGGCATCTAGAAAAATGATACAGATGAATTGGTTTGCAAGGCAGAAATGGAGACACAGATGTAGAGAACAAACGGATGGACACCAAGGGGGGAAAATGGGGGTGGGGGGAGGGAGGGGGGTGGGGGGATGAATTGGGAGATTGGGATTGACATGTATACAATGATGTGTATAAAATAGATAACTAATAAGAACCTGCTGTATAAAAAAATTAAATTTAATTTAATTTAAAAAAAGAAATTAACACAACATTGTAAATCAACTAAACTTCAATAAAAAAAAAAAAAAAAAAGAAATAGGTGGTTTACTCGGGGCTGTGTATCAGGCATGAGTTGGGTACCACTTCAAATCCTCTCACCTCCCCTGCTCTCCAGTCACGAAAGTGGTGACTCTTTGCACTTAGGCTCTGGCCAGCATCATGCAGCATTCTATCCTGGGCACATCCTGTCCAGCTCTGGCTTCTTGTCCCCAGGCTTCTCTGTTGCCATGACCTGGTACATTAGTGAAGGAACTGCTCTGTGCAACCCAGAAGTGGGAAAGTGCATGGGAGCCTATAAATAAGTTCTTCCCCTTTTGCCGTTCAGTACAGAGTTCTAAGACATATTTCTTAAGACTCCTTAGACGATGCTGCCAGAATGAAGGACCACTTGCCCCCAGCAAAGCTCAGCCTAATCATGTATCCTTATACCAGCTTTTTCTCGTTCCTTGTCTCACTCTTCTGGTCCTCGACTCCTGCTCCTTAGAATTTCTTTTTAAAAAACCTACCTACATATTAGTCTTGGCCTAAGTCTCTGCCTTCAAGGGAACTCAGGGTAAGATCATTGGTACTAGAAAGAGCTACAAAGATCAGAGCCTCAAGATGGGATTGTGGAGTTCAATGAAGACCCCACTGCTGGGGGTAAGTGGGGCAGTGGTAACTCCTGGCATGTACTAGCTTTACAAATGCTACCAGTCTCCCCTGTGGTAGACTGGGACAAGGTAGAGGTAGAGGGTGATGTATGGGGTTGTGTGGTGGCTCTGGTCTTTGAACATGTGGGCAGTTGGCTGACTCTGTCAATATATTTTGCAAGCCTTGAAAAAAGAAACTGAAAGGGCCAAGTCAGCCAACTATCAACTCAGGGCTTTCTGTGAAACCCAGAAAGCCTTCCATGCCATGTATAAGGAGACTCACACCTCGTAGCCACAGGCAGACTGTTGAAAATCAGACCCCAAGAACTAACTGTAGCAGTGACAACAATACAAAGGAGACTAAATGCACAACCTTGGACTATCTCCTATGTGACAATAATAGGAAAAGAATGGGACCCTGAGACCCACATGGGGACCTCTGGGTGGACAGGGAGGGAGGCTCTTCCTGAAACCTTGTGGAAGGCAAGAGAAGCTCCACCCCCAACCCCTTGCCAGAGGAAAGAAACCTGACCTTAGAGACCCTGCAAGGACCTCATCTGAGGCAGGTGTCTTTCAGTATGACTCCGCTCCTCCAAGATGTGTGCCCTGTCTGCCTTCATCCCGTCCTGGTCAATAACCAGAGCCTGGTCCCATGCAACTACAGCTGGACAGCACATCCCTAGACGGGGCGATGGCCAGCAGGAAACAGCTTCCACGCTGAAGGGACGGCCGTGGAAGGGCCTGGCTGATGCAGACCTCAGAAAGCAGTGAGCACAGGTGAGAGTGGATTCTGAGGGAGTCCAGGTGGGGTACAGTGATAGAGAATTTGTTGGCATGGGAGCACTCGCCTGTGAATTGAGGGCCGAGGTCCTGTCAAAGCCTCCTCGGGGCAATGCTAATACCCTCCTGGGTCGGTGGCCCAGGGAATGAGGCGGTGGATGATGGCGTGACTGTGGCAGAATCTTGGGGTCAGAAGACTAGTGAGGTGGGAACATCAGGCTGGAATCACCGCGCGAGCCTGAGAACGATGACGTAACTCTGCACTGAGATGATTTCTGAAGGCTCTTCTACAAAGTTCTGGCGGGATCAAGCACCAGTCACCCATGGGGCTTATCAGCTGCATACAGCTCCTTTCGCTGGCTTCCCTCCTCCCCTATCTCACTTTCCTAGTCCCTAATTTCTGCTCCCCAAGATGGTTCCCACACAAACTCCCTGTGCAAAAGCTAAGAGGCTGCTTCCGAGGAGCGAAGTTCTAGGCGAGGTAGAGGACCCGGAGGCTGCTCCTGGTCCCGCCACTGAGTCCAAACACGGACGCTTCCTACTGCGGTGTCCAGGACCCAGTGGGTCCTCAACGTGCGACAACTCCCTCCTTCCCTTCTTCGCCCTTCCCCTGAATCAGTAAATCTGGATGGCGGTTAAGGGCAAACAACTCCTTGAGACAGAACATCCACCTCTTCTGCTCTGTGCCCACCCAAAGCCCCTCTGAACTCACGCTTCCTCGGCCCCGACTCTGCTTCTCCTGCCCCAGCACACAGTTTGCCTCCCTGGGCACTATGTAGCCTCAGGATAACTGTGTCCCCCAGAGGGATCGAGTCCCCTTCTGGGGAAATCAAAGAGCAGATCAGGAATGAGTCACCAGACTGTGTCGCTTTGAATACAAGGAAGAGAGAAAGGAAAGGAGGTGGAGGAGGATGGGCAGGGGAGCGGCCGGGAGAGGAGAGAGGCAGGAGGGTAGCAGCGCTGTGGTTGAGGAGTTCACACATTTAATTTTCTTTCGTCATCACCGTACATTTGCAAGGTGTTCTCCTGTCACACAGGTGACGGAGCCAAGGCTCGGGGTCCCTGTCTTAGACACCTGATCCCTAAGCTAAGCTGACAGCTAGGAGTTGCAGGTGGTGCCACCACAAGAGCCAGAGACAGGCCTTGATTAAGCATGAGGGAAACCGGGGCTTCCCTGGTGGCGCGGCGGTTGAGAATCCGCCTGCCAGTGCAGGGGACACGGGTTCGAGCCCTGGTCCGGGAAGATCCCACATGCCGCGGAGCAACTAAGCCCGTGCGCCACAATTACTGAGCCCGCGCTCTACAGCCCGCGAGCCACAACTACTGAGCCCGCATGCGTAGAGCCCGTGCTCTGCAACGAGAAGCCACCACAGTGAGAAGCCCGCACACCGCAACAAAGGGCAGCCCCCACTCGCAGCAACTAGAGAAAGCCCGCGCGCAGCAACAAAGACCAACACAGCCAAAAATAAATAAATTAAGAAAAAGAAAAAAAGAAAAAATGAGGGAAACCAAGCAGACCAGATACACAGATGCCTTAGGCCTCTGCCTCCTTCAAGCTTGGATTTATTTGGAAATACCAAGTTATAGGGGAACTTCATCGAACTGGAATGCAGGCAACCAGAATATTTTCATCATTCCCTCTGCTTAACAAGTAATGGTCACCAAAAAGTATAGATGGAGCAATTTCCAGGGGAAGAGGGCACAAAGGCTGTGAAGAGAAGCACCGGCTTCACTGGGCCCCGAGCTCTGAGCACCAGGATGAGGCAGCCCAGAGCCAGGGCAGAGGACCAAGCCAGCTGCTGTTGACAATACAATGAACTTAACCATGACACCCCAGGCAATGGGACCAGAATGCCTTCAATTGTTCTGCTTTGCTCCTGGAAGGTCCAGGGCATTACAACACCTCCCTTTGCTTCCCTGCTAAGATCTTTGCCCAGTAATTTCCACCTATACTAATGAAACAGCTTATTTCTTCCTATACTATATTGCTTTCTCAAGGTTCCTGCTGAAGTCCTCCTAACTCTTTGCCATTTCAGCATTCTTCTTTAATGTCAGGTCCTTTGTAAATTGTACATTCTTTCTCCACTTCCAGTAATAACTAAGCTTCAAAGACTCATAATACCCTAGAGCTGAAGGGACCAATTTTTTTAAATTCAAGAAACAATTATATAGCATTTACCCTAAGCCACACACACAGTTGAATCCCTTGAAATTATTAACCTATTTAATACTCATAACAATTCTATGAGTAAGGTACGGCTATTATCCCCACTTTTTTTCAGATGAAGACCCTGAGGTTCAACAAGATTAAATAACTTACTTTGGGTCACACAACTAGAAAGTGGCAGAGCCAGGAAGTCTGGCTCCAAAGTCTGTGCCTTAAAAAAAGTCTTAACCTTAGGGGTCATTTCACCCATCCCCTTCATTTTACAGAGGAGGAGACTCAAACACAAAAAGCTAAGTGATTTGTGCAAAGATAAGGTCGACTGTGGGCTGGCATGCAGGTTTTCTGATTTCCAGTTCAATGTTTTTGTCCCCGTATCCCATGGCTGGGCTCCAGACAGCAGTCTTCACCTCTAGGCTACATTCCAACGATGGTTTCCCATGATTTCAACTGACCCGTAGCTTTATAATATCATCATGGATCTTCATTCTACCAAGGTTGTGTAGAAACACATGGGACGTTGTAAGGCTCTGCACCTAGTCCTGTGGGGCTTTATAATCGGGTGATCCAGGTCCTAGGGCTTCCTGATCAGCTGTGAGACCCTGGCAGGTTCCTTTCCCTCTCTAGAAAGTCTAGTTGGTGTATGGGAGGGTGCCCTGCACACTGTAAGAAACCTATAAATCCTATAATTACAATAATGATGATTAGTACTGTTAAAAGCATCATGTTTTACCCTTGATTTCTGCAGAGTTTGTCAAGTGGTGATGAGGATATAGTCTCAGATGGTCATTGTTTCTCAAGGCAGAAGGACTTGTTGCTGAGCTGGCTGTTGGGGGGATACGGGAGGCTGGGGGCAAAAGCTGGAAACGCAACCGTGTTCCTGTCATTACCAGCTCTGGATAGTAGTGGTGTGGGGCAAAATGTAAGGCTGTTAATAACAGAGAAACTGGGGGTCATGGAGACATACGTCTGTATGGCCCCCGTCCTCCAGCCCTGCGGCGCGTGCTTTCACCTGCTCTCTCATATCCGCCCTTACTGTAGCATCGAATGCAAACCTCAGGTCAGACTGATGCATTTGGTATTTCCGCTGTTTTCTCAGCCACCTCTGTCACTGGACATCGGGAGCCCTTCAAGGACAGGAACCCTTGTCTTTTATCTCTGTATCTACAAAGCCAGCAGCGTGGTTGGCATTCAGGAAATGGTGGGTGAATAGGGAATGAATGAATGCTTTTTGAACTTCCTTGAAGAGCAACCATTTTGCTTTTGCTCAGCAGCCCAGGTCTCAGGGTGTTCTATAAGTAGCCCTCCCAGGGTCGTGGTCGGGCAGGACTAATATTGGGCTGCGGGAGTCAATGGAATTTTCAGGAAGTATGGGAAGAGACAGTGAAGCCTGGACTTTTGTAGATTCAGTTTCTGAGAAGCAATGTGTGGTAGTTCTCCAGTATTTCATCACGCAACCACCAAGGGTACCCATAACTCCCTCTGCATCAGAATACTCTCCTATACATATTAAGAAACAAAAACTAAATCAAGTATTTAAATAACTCAATCTAGCACTTTGTCTTGTGGGTACTTTAATCCCTAGGAGATACTCAGAGAGCTGTAGTTTTTGGCTTAAAGACAATTTTAAGAAAGGAAGTGGGGATAAAGGCCCTGAGAGAGGTGAAGCCAATTCACACATTCTTTGTGTATACTTCAAAATTGAGACTATTAAGAACTCCTTAATGACAGGAAGAAAGTATAAACTTGGTAGGGCTCCTACAGCACCTAGCACTGGCTATGCACACAGACAATGCTCAATAAAAACTGGATATATGGATGGATGGATGGATGGATGGATAAATGGATGGTGGATGGATGGATGGATGGATGGACAGAATACAACTTTCTATTGCCACCATTACCAACAGTCACCTGTAACTAGTGTAACTCTAGTCAGAATAATCTAATAACCTACCATGTTCTTTCCCATTAATTCTCTCTGGACTTTTTTTGCACAGAACTGATATCTACTTATTGTCTGTTCTTTATTCAATTGTTCAAAAGAAAACTCTGTCTCCCTCATCATCCAATAGTAAAACCCTCTACATACACAAGTGCCTTCTCACACAAATCAAACAACATAATACAATAGTGTTTTCATTCACTGTATTGTGTCTCCATCTGAGTAAGAGATGAAATCAGAGATGTAGTTAAAGTCTAAGACAGATGTTTTCTTTTTTCTGTCATTCATCTGGCACTAGCTATCGTGTTTCAAAACAAAAAAAGCAAAACATGCCAACAATAACCTAGCATTCGCTCCTTACCTGGGGTAGGGGAGGGGCTAATGTAAATTAGTCTCTGCAAGTCCTTTCATCTGTCATAACTCTTTGTCCCAAATAACTCATTGCCATTCCTACAGCTGCATCTGGCTGCTCAGGTCATCTTCCCCCATGTCCAAACTCCTTCTCAGAGAACTTTATTCCTTCTGTCCCTCCCGCTTTTGTGTAATTCCCTGTCTGCCCCAGATTTTGAGTGATGAAGATTTCCAAGGCCAGATAATTCTTGGGTTGGGAATAGGTGATTCACGGAGAGACAGTCTTGGAAGAGAAGGGAAGGAAGAGCATTAGAGAGGAAGCCTGGGGAGGCTGCAGAGAGGCTGGTGCCAAAGGAATGACCAGAGGGAGAAAACATGGGAGAAGTACAATAGAATCTGGAGAAAAAAACTGTTTCCCACATCTCCTGCCCATTCCAGAACTTTCAGAAAAGAGGTGAAGAGATGGAGAATGGGTTTGGGGAAAGTCATCCTCTGTTCTATGACAGGATTCACTTTGTTACTGAAGGGAAATAACCGACAAGAGAAGAGAGAGACAGAAAGAAACCAGGAGTAGGGTGGGCGAGACAAAGAGGAAGACATATGGGGAGGGGGTGGAGGAGAAGGGTGAGGAGGAGAGAACACGGAATGCAACGGGAACACTGTTGGAAACAGAAAAACCGCCCCCAGAGGAAAATGCCAGCGTCTCTGGGCAAAAATCTAAACTGTCATCACATGCATCTTTGCTCTCAGAAATATACACACTTTTCCCTTTCAAGATGATTCCCCACTCCGACGTCAGGAGAACACTTCAAACCGAGAGACTAAGATAATTTCATTCCTGCTATCATGTAGCACTTCCAGGCCCTCCCTTGGCATTCTTCACAAATGTGCCATCACCACCCTTTAGACAAATCAGTGCTGGGAGCCCAGGGCAGGGAAGATTCAGGGGCAAGTCCTTGTCTAGATTTCATATAGATTTACCTCTTACAAAACTGGAGTGGAAGAAATCTGTCCCTCTTGGAAAAAAATGAGGAAAAGGAAATGCAATCTTGAATGTTTACACATTCTAAATACAGTTCTTCATTCCATTCTCCGTTGTTAATGTCAATAGAGCAGGGACAGTCCAATAAAACGAGTAGAATAAGACAATAATAACAAAACCAATGGCTACGTTTTTCGAGCACTTATATCAGGTCCTCTGTACACACTTTGCATACATTCTCATTTAACTAGTATGAAGACAATAGGAAGCCTTTAGTGCTACCCATGTTTTTACAGATGAAGAAGCAAGCTCAGAGAGGTTAGGTAACTTGGCCAAGGCTGCTCAGCTGATAAGTATGGGGCCCGGATGTTGAGAGACCCTTCTGGCTTCCTATATCGTGCAAGGGCCTAAATTTTATTTTACCAACGGTCAATATTAAGCTCCTTGCCCACCAACATTTTCCTATACCTGGTAATGGAGAGAAAATGGTTGAATCCTTCCCTTCCCTTTAATTTTTTCCCTATGCTATTTACAGAATAATAAAATGAGCTCAGGGTCCTTCTACTCCACCGTCTTGGCCAGTCGGATCACCCTTTATCAGAAACTAGGCAACTGACCTGAGTAATCAAAAAACCAAATAATCAATCTCTGATCAATGGTAGTTAATGGTAAAAAAGAGGAAATAAAAGCTATGTATGGACCACATGTGCCTGCCCTCTCTACCATATTGAACACTATTGATCCCTTTTGCTTTCTTAAAGGTCATTTCTTTCGGCTTCAGTAGCCTGCCCTCTACAGAGCAGGTCACCACAGCCTCCCTCCCTGTATCCACCGGCCTGAGGCGTTTGCTGAATATTCTGCCTCGTCCTCCCTCCAACTGTACTGGGTGTTCAAGGCTCAGCCCGAATCTCACTTTCCCGTTCTCTACGTACTCTTCTCCTGAAAGAGCAGATCTTTTCTCAGCTGGCCACTGACAGTTGTATCAGCACTATGCTGATGAATTTCAAATCTGTAACCTCACATTCCAGACTCTATTAGCTGCAGACACTGCAAGACATGCTCACTGACATGTCCTGCCCTCAGCTCAGAATTTAACATATTTTCTGTGAAAAACAGGTTTCTACTTCAACTTTTCCATTTCCATTGATTCATCACCAGCCTTTCAATCTCAAAACCTAAAAGCCAGCTTTGACTATTTCATCTCCTGTATTATCTCTATGTAGGACATTACTAGATCCTAAAATAGCATCCTTCAAAATTCTCTTGCGATTTCTGAGGCCACCAAAATCCTGGCTCTTGTCACCTTGCATTTGGAGTAGGTCTGACTTGTCTCCCACCCTTGGGTCACTCACTACTCTTCCCCCATCCTTTCATATAGTGGTACGGGATTAATCTTCTCAACGTAACCATTTCATCAAGTCTTTCCTACGGTGACGTCTCAGGACAAAGTTAAATGACATTAATCTAGCTTTCAGGGTTTTCCATAACCTACTGGCTAGCAGTCACACTCATTCAGCCCAAAGCAGGGATTCAAAAACTAAATAGGCTGTTTCTTAAAGAGAAGATTCTGAAGCAGAAAGATACCTCAGTGGTGTCTAATTCAACTCCTTTACAGAAATATAACATGTATTAGCTAAAAGTTGATGTAATCCTACTTTTTACTGATGCATGCTCCTTACCATGCTATTTTTTTAATGAGATTTGAACAGACTAAATGACTTGATTAAGTTCACACAATTAGATGCCAATTCCCAATATGGTAACTTTCCAACTCTAGCCTTTCCAAAAAAAACAACTCTGTCCCACAGTGACCCCACGCTTATTCCCACTAGTTGTCTACAAGTCCATTCAGATGAAGTTGATCCCAATATAACCCTCACATGAACATTCAGTGTCAAGTCCAAATCTTTGTTCATGCTATCATTCCCACTTGGAGAAAGGTCACCTTCCCTTGGGCCTCTACCTTCTACATTCTTTGAAGTCTAGGTCAAGTTCCATTGCCTCCAATTCCTCCACAATGTTTCAAGGCTGCAACTTCAACCTATGTAGATAACACTCCTTGACTGTAGCATATGAACTGTATTACCCATCTGAGGCACTTAATCATATTCTGTCTTACACTTTTTTTTTTTTAACATCTTTATTGGAGTATAATTGCTTTACAATGGTGTGTTAGTTTCTGCTTTATAACAAAGTGAATCAGCTATACATATACATATATCCCCATATCTCCTCCCTCTTGCATCTCCCTCCCACCCTCCCTATCCCACCCCTCTAGGTAGTCACAAAGCACCGAGCTGATCTCCCTGTGTGTGCTATGTGGCTGCTTCCCACTAGCTAGCTATTTTACATTTGGTAGTGTGTATATGTCCACGTGTCTTACACTCTTATTCAACAATTTTGTGAATGTAGCCTTTGCTTCTTCAACTAAACTCAAGTTCTGAAGAGACTTAGAACATGTCTTTTTTGTTGTGTTGTCCTTCACACCAACTATAGCTCCTTGCACAGAGTAGACACTGCACTATTTGTTAAAAACACAGACTCTAAGAATAGAACTGAAACAAAGTCTTAAATAGATAATCCAGAGGCCCGGAGGAAATCAAATCCATAGATAATACAAAGCTTAATTTTCCAATTAGCTTAAGTTAATTAACTGACTTTCAAATATTTAATAAGTGCCTGCTCTGAGCCAATTAAAGTGTCTAGTATTAAAATGCGATGGTGGGGCTTCCCTGGTGGCGCAGTGGTTGAGAATCTGCCTGCTAATGCAGGGGACACGGGTTCGAGCCCTGGTCTGGGAAGATCCCGCGTGCCGCGGAGCAGCTGGGCCCGTGAGCCACAACTACTGAGCCTGCGCGTCTGGAGCCCGTGCCCCGCAACGGGAGGGGCCGCGATAGTGAAAGGCCCGCGCACCGCGATGAAGAGCGGTCCCCGCACCGCGATGAAGAGTGGCCCCCACTTGCCGTAACCAGAGAAAGCCCTCGCACGAACCGAAGACCCAACACAGCCAAAAATAAATAAATAAAGTAGCTATAAAAAAAAAAAAAAAATTAAAAAAAAAAAAAACTTTATAAAAAAAAATGCGATGGTGAGTGGAACAGACAGACACATTGCTGCCAACAAGGAGCTAACAGTCTAGTCAGAGAAAGACACAAACATTAAATGATCACGTGTGTGTGTGTGTGTCTAATTTAACTAGGACTGTAGGAAAAATGGGAAAAAGCGGACAGATTTGAAATATATTTTGCTATAGAACCAGTAAAATTAGAAAATTGATTAGATGAAGCGTCTGAGGGAGAGGAAAGAATCAAAGATGACGTGCAAATTTCTGACACATGCAACCAGAAAGATAACTGTGCCATTCGTCTGAGATGAAGAAAAGTGGTGGAGGGCAAGGGTGAAGGGACTGTATCATGAAAATCCAACCTTCGGCATGCTGAACAGCTCATTAGTAGAACGCTATCAAATAAGAAAAGTCAACGAGAAGCACTTGGAGGCCCAGGTCCTGACCTTTAACCTGTTCACCTTCAGATCGTGTTTCTTAAAAAGAAAACGCTCCACCCAAAATTGGGCCTGCGAAGAGGAAAGCAGAATCATGGAGCTCAGACGGCCCAGAATTGGGTAACTAGACTGTGAATAACTGCAGGTTACTGTTCGCTGAGGCTTGAAGAGTACAAAATAAATCTTTTCAATCCGAGAAAATAAAATCTGGCCCATTTATTTTTCTTTATCAAGTGAGTCAAAAGCTTAGCTGAACGGAAAACTAAAAGTAATCTGAGAAAGGACAGCTTCTGGTGTGTATACTCATGCAAAAGGCAGGCTTAACACACAGGCCCTGGCTCTTCATTCCCCGCCTGGTGCTTGGTCAGCTGCTGTATAATATGTGCGAGGAATGAAGCCACGGTTCTGGATTCCAAACCTATTCAAGCTTTGTTCACAGGGTTGGAAGGGAGCACAGATGTTCGATACCTCATAAAAGCAAAGAATCAAAGAACCTATAACCTAATCAGAAGGCACACAGGGCCCATTTTTTTCCGAATTCTTTTCAGGCAGGCATCTCCCCAAGACATTATTTTACAGATGAGGAAACCAAAGTCTGAAAAGGTAAAATGACTTGTAACACAGCTAATGGGTAGCAAAGCTGGCAACAGAAGCATGCTCTCAGCACAGGGCCCCTTTGACTCTAGAGACCACATTGCAGCGTGGTAAAAAGAGGGACAGGCCTAGAAAAGAAGTCCCTTTTGGAAAGTAATTTGAGATCAGATTCTGAGAGCAGAAATTTGCTGTCTAGGGAGGATGGCTGCTAAGTATCAATTTGGCTAAAAGAAGTCCCCATCAGTCCTTCATCACGTGAGCAAAATGATCCAAATGATATTTGAAAAATATAAACCTGACAGTGGGTAAGATGATTTTTGTGATATGAGAGAAAAGGGACCCAGAACAGCATGTTATGAGCACCTGGGCACAAGGGAATGAGGGCAGTGGCTGTGGAACAGAATGACAGCTTCGGGACGCCACGCAAGAATTATGGAGTCTGACTATTACATAAAAGAAGCGAAGGGCAGCGAGGAATCATTTCCAAGTCCACGTGACTGATTAGAAGGCAGAAGGCCATGTGAGCACTCTGCACGTAAAGCCAATGTTGAAAACTAGTCGAAAACCTACATTTCACTGCCAATGAATCAGAAAAATCACCTTCACACGTGAAGGATAGCATATTGAATTTTTAAAAAGAATAATCACTTTTTCACTCCCCATGCATGAGCCCCACCTTTCATCTTTATTGATTCATTCGCACTCTCATTCAACAGCAAAAAAAATGTGTGAGCCTTCTAGGCACTGAGTCCTGGAGTGGCTACGAAAAATGAATGAGACAGTCCCAGCCTCGGGCGCTCTCAGATCTACTTTTAATTTGGACCGCTGGCACAACTAAGTGTTTGTTATAATAGCGGTGTGAACACAGGGCTATGGGAACACAAAGAGAGGGATGACTAATTCTGCCTGGAACTGTTAGAGAAGGCTTCATGGAGGAGGTGACACTTGAGTTAGATCTTAAGGGACAGTCATGTATCCACCAAGGGAATTGAAAGAGGACTGTTAGAGAGTACAACCCATGTGATGCCAGGAGCAGTAAAAAACTGTCATATTTAGAGAATGGTCGGTCATGTCACTGGGTGTTGCTGGATCACAAGCAGGGTATGTTGGGGCCAGGCAGGGAGTTGGAAGAGGGAGGCAGTTGAATAACATAAGCCCAATCATAAAAGTTAGACCCAGATATTCAAGGTCTTTGATGGCTTGCTGAGAAACATATCACATCCAGCAGATAAAAGGGAGCCATCAGAGACTGGTGGAAAAATTAGCTTTCTGCTCTAGATATCCAATTCTTCATTATTTGAAGCACACTGAAATCTTACTTAAATCAATGAGTCTTGGGTTGCAACTTCTTCCTCACCCCCAACTTGATTGGAGAAAGACCACTTTAGCCACTTTGAGGTCTTCAGTGGCAACAGCTCCATCCAAAAAGGCATGGATGCCAAGGTGATGGGCTTTTCATCATCCAAAGCAGCCACCAGACCTCAACGTCCTGGCAGATGCTTGCTGGGGCCATTGTCATTCTGATCAGGCCTTGTTTCTTTCTTCTTTGTAAAGGAAAGCAGAATATATTTGAGGGATTTTGAGCACGTATCCCCTTTCAAGAGCACACACCCCTTAACTGAATTCACAAAGGCAGGGTTTTCATTTTCTCAGCAAGGCATGATGCCGCTGCGTTAAACATACTGCTCCCCTGCCGTAATGCTTCTCTCTACTCGATTAGGATGGGCCAGCGCAGGCCGGACCAACGGCGAGTTCTGCGGGCTCTGTGATCATGCTCTCAGTACCCAGGCATTACAGAATCATGCCCCAGTCTCATTTATTTCTGAAACGTCTCTTCTCCCTCAGATATATCCTGTTCCTTCTTTATATCTCCTGTCAATTCCTTTTTTTATAGACATATTTCCCTGCTGCTTACTAATAACCAGAGTGACTGATTCGACAGCTGGTATGACCAAGTGTGGAGAAGTAGGATCCTTTCCCAGTGCTCAGAAGGAATGGGAGAGACAGGCATTTTTCTTTTCTTTTGGAAAAAAAATAAGCTCACAATCTGAAGCACGTGTCACTGCCAGGGCTGACAGACTTAGCATGTGTGTCCTTTACAAGGGACCCAAAAGATTTTGAAGCCTGAATCAATGCTGTACTTGCTTTCTTTTCCCACTTTCCAATTTTACCTTTTCAAAAGAAACATGTCTCAGTTTTCCTGACACTGAGACACATGAACTATCATCTCCCACAGAAAAGAGGAAAAAGCACCACTCAACTCCCGGTTGTACCCTCGGCTCCTCCAGGAGAGCATATGGAGTTTCTAGGTCACCCTTTTTTTTGAAAGTTCTCCAATTTACTATTTTTTTAAAATTTTGTTTTATTGAAGTATAGTTGATTTACAGTGTTGTGTTAGTCTCTGGTGTATAGCAAAGCGATTCAGTTATACGTATATATTTTCTTTTTCATATTCTTTTCCATTATGGTTTATCACAGGATACTGAATATAGTTGCCTACGCTACACAGTAGGACCTTGTTGTTTATCCATCCTATATATAATAGTTTGCATCTGCTAATCCCAAACTCCCAATCCATCCCTCCCCCACCCCCATCCCCCTTGGCAACCACAAGTCTGTTCTCTACGTCTGTGAGTCTGTTTCTGTTTCGTAGATAGGTTCATTGGTGTCATATTTTAGATTCCGCATACAAGTGCTATCATATGGTTTTCGTCTTTCTCTGTCTGACTTACTTCACTTAGTTTGATAATTTTTAGGTCACCCTTTTGACTCAACACATAAGACAGCACAGTGGGCTGCTCTGGGGAGATTAACTCTGGTCCACCTTTTCCTCGCTGCCTGAAGGCAACACCAAAGGGCCAGGATGAAGTGAAGCTGACATGAGAACAATGGCAGCAAGGAAAAGGAAACCCCTGTGCAGCACAAGAAACATTAAGCATGGCCACGGGTTCTCGGCCACTAAGTGCCACGGGTCCATAATTGTTTGAGGTTCGCAGCGCAGGACAGTAGCTACACCTCCTTTTCTCTGCCCTTTACCTCCAGTGCAGAACCCAAAATTGTCTTGTGCGTCCCTGCCAAGAAATCCAGGAAAAAAAAACCAACCTCTAAATACTTAGAAACAAACAGCTAAACACATAATCCTACTTGTAGCACCAGTCACTGGGCGCATGCAAAATAAAGATTTGACCGCACCTGCATGAGACATTCTCAATCCAACCTGGAGGAGCCAGCTCGATATTAGAACATGCCTGGTCGAGCCCAAAAGAGGTACACACGTTGTACAGCAATTAATAAATGCTTCTCCAGAGTGATTAGTTCCTCCCTCCTCTTATGCTCTTGGTGTAGAGACACCAGAAGGCTCCGTTTAATAGCCCAGATCTGAAACCTGGAGTTTGGGGGAGCACAAGTGTTCTACATTCATTCCCTCCTGTTCATTCAACAAAGCCCAAGTCTGATGGCCCAGGTCTGATGCTGCGAAATGCCATGTGTTCAGCCAGGCACCTTTGTGATAAACATGGGAGAGACGGCAGGGCGGGTGGAAAACAGGGGTCAAGGCCAGTGATAAGAAGCACCTAATAATCACCTACTTGGTAAATGTGTCTGGAGACTGTCATGCTTCTCACTCACAAATCACTAAGAGCTTTAACAACAGTAATGTAGCATTTCTTTCTCTTCTTCTTCTTATTCCTTTGGACAAGCATACAGTTCATGCCACGCAGAGTCTTTAATAAGACGGATGGCATCACCCAATTCTGAAGACTTCTGTCCTTCCTTCATATAATACAATTCCAAAGCTATGCCTCAGCCTGACCTGCTTACTTGCTCACAACAGACAGAATCACCAGAATGCCACACATTATGAAACCCCCTGCAAACCCACACCAGAACATTCTCAAGCCCAACGCAGTGGGCTGCCCTGAAGGAGAGCTCCCCTAGCTTCCGGGGGGAGAGCTGTAAGACCAAGATAGCCCACCACTTTCTCCTTACCTTACCTCTCACCCCGGGTCTTCCTCATTCTAAACTGGTTTCCCTTCATTCTGTAGCACTTCCGGGAACAACTCCATTAAACGGAATAACAGTGTAGAAATACAAAGAACATCATTTTCTAGTGCTAATAACTTTCATTTTAAAAACCACTTGTGTGCTCCAAAATTTAGCAAAGCCTCAATTTCTCATCAAGGCCAGCAGACATCAAATTTGAAGCTTTAAAGTTCTGTTTCTTTTGCGTTTATAATCTAAGTACAGGGGAATTGAAATGCCATTTAAAGTCGGATTTGCTTTGATGCTCATGCTGCCAGCTTTACTGACGAAGACTCATTTCTGTGCATAAAATAGACACACAGAGTACCAGCAAAAGGACCAAAAACCATATTAGGAAGGCATGGCCACCTGCAAGAGGACCACCAATGTATGTACCTGTATGTACCCCTTCCAGAATTTCCTGTATTTACCTTTTCCAGAATTTAAATTTCATAGTGCTGATAAGGATCACAATTTTTAGACTGGTCATCAGGAGAGAATTAAAGGAAAGAATTCTCCCATTAACGCCAAGTTCAAATTTGTGCAAATGCTATCATTGCCTTTCACCCTATTCTGGTCACTGGGGCCACAAAAATGGCAGCAGAGTTGAACACAGCGATTTGCAACCCTGGCTGCCTTTTAGAATGAACTTGGCAGCTTTTAATATATGTCAGTTCTCAGGCCCTCACCCTCTCCTGTCCTCCTAAATCAGAATTTTGCAGGGTGGGACCCCAGGATCTGTACACAGTTTCTTAAACCTTCCTAGGAAATTCTAACACATAGTCAGGACTGAGAAACACTGACACAGGGAACTCCAAACACGGGGAATTGAAGACAGCATGGGAGCAAGTCAGCACATCAGTACTTCCCTGAGGCTGTTAAATCAGCATCAGGTGATACATTTTAGAAGCCTCCTTTATCTGGAAAAGAAAAATGTTAACTTCTGGTGATCACAGCAAACATAGTTTAACATGAATTACCTCATTCTCTGTTACTACCTCTACCCCCAGCTGCCCTGCGGCTGCTCTCGAAATATTTGTGGGATGCAGGTCTCATTCCCCCAGCAAGACCCAAGCTTCTGGACTGTTCCCCATGGTTTTGAGCACACAGTAGGTACCGAATGGTTTGTTCCTCGCAGCTGAGAGTCTGCAAAAAGCCAATCACGTGGAGAATGGTTCAGAACACACAAGTGTTCAACTTGGCTAGTCTGGGTTAATTTTGGCATCCGGGAAGGAAGTGCTTCCCTAAGGATTGAGCCGCTAGAGGCCGCTCTGAGCCAGAGCCTTGGTCAACCGTGGACCGAAGTAAAATCACATCAAAGGGAGAAGAGGGTTGCTGAGTAGACTGGGAGTCATGGCAACACCGCGGCTCCTATTTTTAAACTTGTTGGTGAGTGAGCACACAAAGTGCATGTGTATTTGTGGGGGAGGGGATTCTGATCTCTTTCAAAAGAAAATTCTTTCATGAGGTTTTGAGTTTGCAGGTGGCTAATAATCCGTGACAATGAGATCAAAGAATTCAGCTGGAATCAGCGATATTAGAACAGTTCTTTTCTCTTCTTCCACTCCACTATCTTGTTCTCTATCGGAGGTCATCCTTCACGCCTTGTGTCAGAAGTATCAGGAAATTCTTGATACTTTTAACAAACATATTCTGAAATTCTGATCTCGGTTTCTTAGGCTCATTCTGCTAGCCTCTTAAGCAATTCACTTTGTGTTACAAGAAAAATAAGTTCAAACCAGCAAAGGGAAAGAACTTTCTGTGGATGCCCCGCTCCTCGTGAGGACAAGCAAATGGACAGTGTGTCGTCTATATGCCCAGCACCCAGCACAGGGTGCGGGACATAAGAGGGAGTCAAAAAACTAGCAGTGAATGTGATACTGGGAAGTACAGAAAAGCTACCCTCCCCATGTCACGTTTCTTCCACTCCCAACAGCACTGCTTTTTTCTCTAGTCTCTGGCCAAGTATTAGCCTTAAACAAATCCAAACTTATCTGACCTCTCAAAAATGAATAGTGGCCTTGGAGGACATCTGTAAATCATGACAGAGGCCAAGGTCTTGTTTTGTTTTATTACATGCCCCTGACAGTGTTTTTCATGTGTCTGTAACCTCCAGGAGCCTTGGCGGATCTTAAACAGAAAGTCTGCTCTCACTTCAGTTCAAAGGACTTTCAGGTCCACCAAGACTACAAGTTATTGCTTTTTTATATGTGGGCTTAAAGGATTTTGGAATATATAGGACTAAGATAAGAAACAACAACAAAAAAATCATCCTTTCTAATTGATGAAGAAGGTGTAAGAAAGATCACAGCAAGGCTGGTAAATATAGATGTGACACACTTCAGGATGGAGAGAAAAAGAAACAGACTTTGGTCTGGAACGTCCCTAACACGTGTGCAAGGGACGACTCTGTTCCTGGGCTGTTTCCGGATTTATCATGGCTTCAGGACACGAATTCAGCAGAGTGCCCAAGAAAGGAAACTATTACAAAACCACCCTGTACTGCAGGTTAATGATGTGTTCATCGACATCACATGGATGCCTAACTGACTCGGCCTCCTCAGCCACAGAAGGATGGACAACGTGGGGCAAAGTACACCTGGAATCCATCAAGACTTGGGTTTGAATCCCAACTTTACCTGTATGGAAAGTAGGCAAGTGACTGAACCTTTCTGGATCTCAGTTTCTTTCTCTGAAAAATGGAAGTAATAATGCCTCTGAAATGTACTTTTAAGATTAAATAAGGCTATATAAAACACCTGGCACACGGCAGTCACTCAGTAACCTTTTTTTAAGTAAACTTTCTAAATTGCTGAAGCTTAGTATTTTTAGGTATCAAGCTTTTTCTTGATTACAAGAAGCATTTTTAAATGGAAAATTTCAGAAAGGTATTATAGAATTTGCTGACTTCTTAAACCAAAGATAATCAATATAATTTAAGCTCTTATTGATGACCTAACAATAACTATGATATTTTTCTCTACAGGGATGCTTTAAAGGGGGTATATGCTTTCTGGGGAGTATAAGGCTGTTTGCCCCAAATGATCTTAGACAAATGTTCCTATCAAGGTCTTTCGGTGGGTTTTTCTAATACTTTCTGCACCTTACCATTCTGTTTATTTCTTAATGCTGTCAGCTCACCTACCTGATTCCCATCACGTTTGTTATTTCTAAGCTGTTGTCATCTGGTAAATCAGATAAGCAAGTATCTCCAGACACTGTGGGTTGCTTACCAAACATATGGCCTTGACTTTCTCTCTCTAGTTAAGAGAACTTTGATTTTTAACTGGGCCTATTACTGCCCAGGTCAAAAACTAAATTAAACTAAACTAAATGGAACTTGCCAGCTTCCCTTGCAGCTAGCTGTGGCCATTGACTGATTTCTGACCAATGGGCTATAAGCAAAGTATGGGACTTCACGGTAATCTCCGTGAAAGGGAAAGAGCCTGCCCTCCTTCCTTTCTACCTTCAATCTGCTGCTTGAAACTGGAGTTCTGCAGGCATCCTGGGCATGAGGATGAAGGCCATACCCTATAAACAAAAGAGTAGAAAGCTAGCAGGAGTCTGGGGCCTGATGATCAGGCAGCTACCATACCAGCTCTGGACAAACCACCCAAATATGCTCACATGTCTTGTTTAAACTGGGTTACTGACACTCTATGCCACACCTAATCCAACTGTCCCACAAGTGTCTTAGACGTATGTATAATATTAGAGTAAATGAACTCTGAGATAAAATAAGCCACATTCATTTTAGGGCAAGAATTTTGTGTCAGTGATTTTAGCTCAAAGCCCTTTCCTACTTTCTTTGTGGTTCAACATCATACTGCTGAATATGTGACCCCTCCTCTCCCAGGTAAAAGCGGTAAGTCTATGTGTAAACACACGTAAGTTGTGGAAACAGAGCAATGAGAGTAATGGCCCTGCGTAGCCTGTGGGACACACACACACACACACACACACACACACCTGGCTTTTTCTCTGCATAGTCAAAATGAGAGAAATTTGACATATTATTAAAATCTATGTAATAATGGACTATATTATAATGACATTCTATCGTGTTATTTTTGCCTAAACAGAAGTTCCTGATAGATTTTTGTTCAAGGACCAAAAAAAAAGTAGGTAGGAGTGTCTGGAAATGCTGCTGGGAGAATGAAAAGAAAGTAAGTATCTGAGTTTTCTCTGTTGATCTCCACCGTCAATCTATGCGGTGAGTAGACAAAGCCCTCACAGGTTTGTTGTAATGAATGGTTTGGTGAGATGATGTGCATGAAGATTCCTTGTATGAAGATCGTCACTTTTATTGTCATCATTATTAGCCATGATCATGAATGACCTGAAGGTTCTGATCATCTGGTTTGATGTCAAACACTAAATGTACTTTGACACACAACCTCATGTGGACTCCATGTGTGATCTCTTTCAGGGAATGGTGAAAAGGACCACTTAGCATGAATATGATATTGTCACAGTGTGGCTTCCATGGCTATTTCTGCTGCTTTGTCAGGGAAGATCTTTCCTTCAGAAAAAGAAGACATTTATGGGCTTCTTAAAATTATATAGACCCACTTGCTTACTAAGTTTATCTCCTTTGCCCGAACAGTAAATGTGCTAGGGTTACTTAGCAACCATCCTTACAGCCATAGAGATTTTAAAAACGAAATCAGAGTGGATGGAAAACACCTTGTTGATATTCACCAGCGCTAACTGCAGGCAAGCCATTTTAAAGGATTCTTCCCAGCTTCTGTCCCATCCGCAGCCCTTCGCATGCCATCAGCGAAATGGTCTCAGTGATAGGAAGAAGTGGGGAGATGTCCTATGTGAAAGTATTTTCACCCAGTTCTTTGAATAATTCTTCATCCACTTGACAGATGCCAATGCACATACAAATATCCGTGCTGTCTGGATGTCTAATACACGTGCACTTGGATGTGCGTGTGTGTGCACGCAAGAATTCCACACGGTCATGTATGACCACAGAGAGTGAAAGGCAGGAAAGCCTTTAAAGCTTGTACAGGAAAGCTGGTGAGGAGAAGAGAGGGGCAGCAAGAGATCAATGAAGAAAACACCCTACGGAGAAAGAGATAGGGAAGAACAAAGAAGGAAAGGTGAGGGGCGGTGTGAAGCGGCCATGAATGAGGGAAAGTAAAGCCAGAGCAGCGAGGGAGGCGGTCAGCAGCCCCCGGCCGCCTGCTGCTGCTGGCAGCCGAACAAGAGGGAACAGATTCTAGCAGCAGGGGCTCTAATCTGTCAGCAGCAGTCCCTTCATGTGTGACCAGCCGGCCCAGCTTGGGGACTGGTGCCAGTCTGCGCACGCTGACCCTGCCGGGCCCTCCCGGAAGAGAAAGAGCCGCTGACGAAACCCTGAAGGTCCAGGGAGGGCTCCCCGACCCCAGCTCCCGCCGCTGCCCTCCTCCTCCCCTCTGCGCGCCCCTGTCTGCAGCGCTGGGTCAGATCCCTCAGCAGCTCCTTCCGAAGGTCAGTCATGCTGAACACCCTGCTTCCTCCCTCTCCTTAATGGCCACATCAGGTCCTGGAGGATTCTTTCCAGGAGATGACCATCTACCCATCCATGACAGCTCCATTGGAGAGGAAAGAGAGAAAGGCTCAAACCATCATTTATTTAAAATGTGCGAGGTCTTATATAGACGCAAAAGCCACAGAACCATTTCTGCTCTCAAGAAGCTTGTGTTTGTTAAGCTGACCTTGGCCGGCTGTGGTCGAGCCTTCGCTCAGCCATCCAGCCCGTGTCTGTAACCATAAATGACAGCACTCGCGCTTTCTGGCAACTCGCCCCCATCCTTACCGCCACTCAGCCAGCCTTTATCCTCTGGTGGGAAGAGAGAGCAGATGGAGAAATAACTCCCACTCAATTCCTAAATAACACCAGCTTCAATTCCCATTAACTGTGAATTTGCACCCTTGTCTGGGTAAGAAGCAAGGGAGCACGGATCACGGGGACATTGCCAGACCGAGGCAGAGGTTAACAGGGGAGCCCTGGCCGCCTGGCAGCCCCTCTGAGGCCACGGGCAGGCAGCCGGGAGGTGGCGTGCTCTCTGCAGAATGCTCCTCCTGCCGGCGGGACACCTGGCTTCTGCCCCCGCCCTGCCTCTGAGAGACGAGGGACCACTCTGAGATTCTGTTCTCACATTTGCAAAATCCATTCACCATCCTACCTACCCTCTATCCCGTGAGAATACGTAACTTGAAAGGGTTGGATGAGATGAGCACCGAGGCCTCTCCCAGCAGCGGTGCTCTGATTTGAAGCCAAGGTTTCTTTAAAGCTTGATTGCTATGCAGCAGGGTGAGGGGCTGAAATCCAGGTCCCCGAGGCAGATCCGGGCCAGATCCTGGCATCACACTGCCCAAGCGTGGGTCTCGGGTTTCTTAAAAACATATAAAATGGGGATAATGATTCCTGCCTTCATTCATGCTTTTATCGGACAAATATTTATCAAGTACCTACAATGTATCGGACACTGTGCTAGAAACACAGAGATTAAAAAAAAAAATCCTGCTCTCCTGGAGCTTAAATTCAATGAGGAGAGTGAGACAACAAAATACTTTAAAATATACACAGTATGTCCGATAAGTGCTACAGAGAGAAATAAAGCAGGAGATGAGGATAGGGAGCTTGGGAGGATGGGAAGGACAAACTGCCATTAAAAGGGTGATCAGAAAACGTCTCCTGAGGACATCTGCGTGGAATAGGATTTTTGTGAGGATCCAATTAGATAACTGTACAATGCCGGGTGTGCAGGAAGTATTCAGAAAAGCAACCAACACTGGAGTTATTAACTTTGCCAGCCCGGCTGACAATGGGGCTGCTTTTGAGCATCTACCTATGACCGTCTTCTTAACCCTGACCATCATCACCAACCCACATGCTTTCTGAGACAGAGTCTACTCTCAGAATGAGCCTGTCTGCTTTCTCCGCGGAGAGCCACTGCCCTGCTCTGCTCTCATTTCCTTCCTCTTCAAGACCATCTTATTCCTTCCCATGGACACTGGACCACCTGTGTCTTCTTGCCCAGCGCAGATGGGCATCCTGCCCCCGCTCAAAATTGTCCTCGGTGAAATGGAATTCTTTTCCCACTCACTCCCCCTCTGTATCATCTCCTGCCCTCTCTTCCAAATTGTAAATAGTTTTTAAAAGGAGGAGGAAAAAGAGTGGGGAGGAAGAAAATGAAAGAGAAGAAAGAAGAAAGAAACAGCAAATATGTCATTGGTAAGTTTTAAATTTTGCAAGTCAGCTCTAGAATTAAGTAGTGATTAAGGAAAGAATCATGTAGGGGTCTCAGAGTTAAACAGTTGAGAATGCTCTTCACAGGTTTGCATTTAAGGGAAAGAAGCAAAATCACTTGCTGAAATGACCATCTATATATGTGACATGAGGAAGGTGAAAGACTACAAAAAAACAGAAGAGCTTGAATAATCCTCACATTCAGCCATTCCTCCATGAACAGTTAAAGCTTGCTTCGCCTGAATTACAATCAGCAGTGAATATACCTTTCAGGATAGTTATTAGATTCTTCAGTTATTTTCCCGAATTTATATTTCCTGCTACACCACTGAGCAGATAAAGCCTGTCTCTATATATGCAGGTTGTGTCTTGCTTTACTGAACATTTCACATGAAAAATGGGAATTTCCTTAGATTCTAGTAGATTTCTTTAATCAGGTAAAGGCCATCATGCTTAACAGTCCACTTATAGCTAGCTATGCATTCATGGAAACTTCTGACTGGTTCACATGTAAATTATATTAAGTCAACCTATAATACATGTTTGCCTTACCGTAAATCTGCCTGTGCTTGGCACTCCACGAATATTTAACAACAACTAAGAGATAGGTAATGACCAAGCCAATCTTGCCCATGGTGTCTAAAAAACTAATGGACTCAGTTCCTCGTTTATTTCTTAACCTCTCAGCGCTTTCCAGGCCAAGAGTCAAGGAGGCATCCCATGGGAACAATCCCACTAATACAATGGTTTCAAGGATGTGGCATCTGCCCCAAGGTTAAAGGAAGACCGTGTTCATCACAGCTTTTTTAATAAGAACCTAACAAAGCACCTTTCTTCACGTCGGTTATCCCCATCTCTCAAAGGCTGGGCCAGAGGAGGATTCTGGCCTTTTGAGATGGTGACTTTCACGGGGAAGGAAGAATTGGGGGGTGGCAGGGGATAGTGCAAAGCAACTGTTGAGTAGGAAACCTGAGGACACCAGGGGAAAATAATTAGGCAAGATTCATAAGAGGTTTGCCATGTTGAGATCCAGCCATCTCAAAGAACAACTGCTCTTTCTACAAGTCCCCAAAGTTGCCATGTATGAAGAGTAGGACCACTGGGTCCCCAGGACAGAAAGAGAGTCCAGAGGTGAGTGGCAGGCATGCCACCAACTACGTGAGAGAAACGCACTGGCCAAGTGCGGGAGGCACACTGAGAAGGAAACTCACCGTCAACTGCTCCTCCAGGGAAGTGATAAAGGAAAAATACAGACATGGGCCTATTAACAGCTACCAATTCTTCTCTAGCTCAGAGGGATAAGGAAGAGTTTAGACAACTGGTCTGACCACTTTCTAAACACTTTCAGATCATCTGGTACCAGAAGGTTTTCAGAATTTTCTCAGGAACTAAGAAGATCTTTCACTTCGAGAATGCATGGCATAAGAAATTCTCCAACTCTTTCAACCAAATAAAGTTCCCAGTTGGAATAAAATGCTCTCAGCGTGTCTTGGTATAAGGGCTCTGTACTACATTTACTAATAAGGCATAAATGAATGCTAATGAATGCTAATAATGAAAATTAATTCTTACGGTACAAAGTAGAATGGTCATATTTAGCAAAAAAAAAAAAAAAAAAATTCAGGAGCCCTGTAACATTGGAATTTCAGATAAACAACAAATCATCTTTTAATATCAGTATGTCCCATGCAATATTTGGGGCACACTTATGCTAAAAAAAAATTTGTCATTTATCTGAAATTCAAATTTAACTGGGTTTCTGTATTTTTCTTGCAACCCTGGTAAAAAGCCTTATCCAGCAGCCTATAGCCTATCTGGAGACAGTCGCCAAGTCTATAGTGGGCCAAGCTTCCAAGACCTAAGAAGTTATCAGTAAGGAATCTGGATTGATACGTGATAAATAGCATTCATTTGACAGTGAATGAAATAGTTCATTTTAAGGATCCTCTCCGAGGATGTTGTTTTTCCTCCCATAACTAACAAGTAAATCACTTCAAATATGTGTCTCTCTTTAGGACTCAGGGATATCAATAGAATCTCCTGTCTGTGATCCCTAAATCTAGACTTAGGAACTTCCCTCACGTGGAAAGAAAGCCACAGTCTGGTCAGGTAGGAATGAGGGATTTCCCTCCCCTTGCAATGCTTCTGGGGACGGACGACAGGGCCTGTGAATGCTACTGGGTTTTCAGAAGGTGAGACCAGAAGACGTTTCCCGACTCTGTATTTCCGGCGCCACCCCTGGCTGGGTCACCCCCAGATACGTCCTGCGGAGCCTTCCTGGGGATGCTGCTGGGAGATGAGCATCAGGCCAAAGGCAACAGTTAAGCGTTTGCAACAATTTCATCTGCAAGATTTCCTGCTGTGGCTAAATGCTGTGGCTGTTTGGTTTGTTATTTAAGAGAGGGACCCTAGTGAGACCAGCGCTCTGAAGGAGGGGCTGAATTCAAACCAGGGGAAGGAGGATGAGCGCTGCCTGAGGATGCCTAATTGAATCCCACTGATGAGTTGAATGCTGTGCTTCTTACAGTCCCTGATAATCAACCCCAACCCTTCCTGGGTCCTGATAGAAAAACATATTAAAATACTAAGAGAGGCTAGGAATTGGATTCTAGAACCATGGGAAGCTGCGTTTGGGAGGAGGGGAAGGAAAAGACGATGGAGGAGAGTGAGGGATGCAGGTCCATGGACAAGGGGAGATAGCCCAGAGAAGATGTCCAGCAGGCAGTCAGATACAGAAGCCCGGAAGATTCAGGGAACTGGGGCAGAAGAGAAGGTTCATAGAGGAAATAGCTTGGTGGAGAAACGCTCTGGTAAGTCTGGTGAGACCTTTACACAGTGTACTTGGGAAACTGAGGGAAGGTGCACTCTCTCTCTGCTCTGCCCCGGTACTGGGGGAATGTACGAATGATCTGTGCTGCACCATCCTTGTTCCTTTTAGGACTGCTGCACTTGAGAAGATGGAGGGGTGGGCGTTTGCGGTTCTCTTGACAATGAGCTCTAAGCAAGCGGTACAGAGGACTGAGGAGAGCCACCCTCCTGAGGGGCCGCAAGAGACGGCGACCAAGGTTAAAACCAATTGTGGTTTCAAAGATACAGTGGTTAGAGACCAGGCTTCCGAGATAACATTTACAGTCTAATGTGAAGTAAGCCAAATGGGAGATACTATCTTCAGATAGCTGCTTACCCAGAGGAAGTTTTAAGGTAAAAGCAGCCATTCCTGAACCATATGTATGGACCCTAATGTAATACCCACTTGATTTCCTTGTGTTGCTCGGCAGATGTTTTCTGTTCGTTCATCTTGGTTTCAATGAACAAATATTTGGGAAAATAAACTGCATTAGGGAGAAAACATGAATGTGCAGAACCGAACCTATAGTAAGTTTTTAAAGGAGGTGCCCCTTGTCTTGCAAAGAGGAGCAGAACAAAGACACTCCTGTAGAGCAGGAAGGCACCGGGCAGCTCAGCGACTCGGAGGACGTCATTCCTTTGCTCCAGGTGTCTTCCCTGGTGCCGCAAGAATGAGGAAGACAGAAGGGTCCCTGCTTTCAGAGAACCTACAGGGAAGAGAGATAACAAAGCACAGAACGACGATCATCTTTATTGCAAAGGCACAGGATGCAGGGAAGGTGTGTAACCGAGTGATATTCGGCCAGGGCTCAGCTTCCAGGGGAAGGGATGCCAAGACTGAACCCTGAGGGATGAAGAGAAGGAGGCAGGTGAAGGGGCATGTGCACCTGTGTGTGGCTGGGCAGGGGCGCCTGGGGGGCACATTCAAGGCAGCCGTAGGAGCTGGAAGGGAGAGAGGACACGGGAAGTTCAGTGTGGCAGGAAGGCGGTGTTGAAGGGACCAGTGGCAGGAAACAATTTTGGAAAGCTAGGAAGGCTCATGCCGTGGAAGACTCCATAAACCATATTAAGGAGATGGGACTTTATTATCGGAGCAATGAAAAGCCACTGAAAGGTATTAAGCAAGAAAGTGATGAAATCACATTTTCATTTTAGATCACTCCGGCTGCAAAGGAGATTGAAAAGAAGAACTGGAAGCCAGAAGAGATTTAAGAGGCCCTGCAGCAATGCGAGTAGGAAGAGGTGGACTCGGCGATGGCACAGGGATGAAAATAAGTGAAAGCTCTCCAGGGAAAATCCACAGACAAGGCCATGATTGGCTATGAGGTGTCAGGGCTATGGCATCAAGGACACCTTGGACATTTGTACTTTAGGAAACTGGGTAACAGGATGTACCCTTTATAAGTGGTGCCAATTTGGCTAGAAGAGGGTGGGAGGGTTGATGGGAGAGGAGACAGCTGTGCAGCCTTGGATATGGTATGTTCTAGGGCCCATGGCATCCAAAGGAACAGATGTGGTCATACAGAGACAGACATGGGGCTCAAGGGAGAAGTCTCAGCCAGCGATGTCACAGTTTGGGGGAATTTACAGACATTGATTGTATTCTTGGCAATGGAGGAGAAAAGAAGAGAGTCTAGGGACTTCCCTGGTGGTCCAGTGGTTAGGGCTCTGAGCTTTCACTGCCGAGGGCACGGGTTCTATCCCTGGTCGGGGAACTAAGATCCCACAAGCCGCAATGCACAGCCAAAAAAAGAAAGAAAAAAGGCAAGAAGGTATAGGACAGACCCCCTGAGAAGCACCAATATTTAAGAGGTATGTAAAGGAAGAAGCATGCTGGGGAGCCTGAGACAGAATTGTCAGGGAGGCAAGAAGAAAACCAGGATGGTCTGTACCAACATGTAGGGATAACTAGGGACGGCAGAGAAAGCAGAGAGTTCAAGGTGGGGGAATATCAGGATTGGATCACAGATGCAGCCATAGAAAAATGACTTTTAGTGTCAACTCTGAATTAGGAGCTTAGTCAAGAGGCTACAGAGTCCAAGTCCCTTCCAGAAGTTCAATTAAGTATAAGTCAGCACACGTTCAACCTCCTCTAAATGTATTTCAACCTCCCTGCAGTACACTTCCTAATATTTTATTTCTTAAGCTGGGTGGTGGGTACCTGAGCATGGATTAAGTTTTTTCTGAATATCTTTCTATATGTCTGATATAGTTCATAATAAAGGTGAAATGGATGCCCAAAAGACATTATTGAGTGAAAGGAAGTCAGGTTATTGAACAGCACGTCTGGTTATATTTCCATTTACGTAAAACTGTAGATTTATCCCCACGCAGGTATACATGCACCGGGAGATAGCTAGAAAGACAGTCATTAATTATTTCAGTAATGACTGTTTTGGCTAGTCAGATTTAAGGTCGTTTTTACTTCTTTTTTTTTTTTTGAGCTCTTCTATATTGTTTGAGTTTTTACAGTGTACGCATGTAGCAGTTTTATACAAATAACAAAACCACAAAAGCACAGTATAGAATTTTCTACCCCACTTGGTCACACAATGGCCTCTAAGAGGCTGTGCTGCCATCGTAGCTGGATTCTGAGGTGAGGTCAGGGGAGGAGGATTCCTCCCACACCTTCTTCCCATTCAATAAGCCAGACTAACAGCAACCAGAAAAGCTGCCTCCACACCAGCACTTAATCTCAAAGGCAGAGAAAGGAGAAGCAAAGGCAGATTAAAAACCAAGGGACGAATCCTCTTCATGTGCCTACAGACCCATGTACCCTATTCCCCATTCCCTCTCTGTACAGCAGTGTCCCAAAGGTAAGGGGGCTGGTCTTCCCTCATTTCCATGCCTGTCTCATCTTTCATAGTGATCAGGTGTGTAGCGATCAGAGAGACCTGGGTTCAACTCCAAACTGAACCTCTTACTTTCAGCGTGACTTCGGACAAGCCTATTCTCTTGTATTGTAAAATGAAACAATTTTTAAAAGCTGCCTAATAAGAGTTGTTGCCTTGAGGGTTAAATGAGGTCGAACACACAAAACGCTTAGAGTAAGACCTGGCACATGGGGAGTGGTCAAGAAGGGGGAGATGTTTTGCATTTCTTAGAACAAGAACACAGCACAGCGAGCTTTGGATCTGGATCTCCCACCGTCACGAACGATCGCCATCCCAGTGACCAGTCTTCAACCTCAGACATTTTGAACTGCTCCTCCCACAGTTTCTGAACATCCAACCCAGTCTCGGAAGCTCTCCTCTGACCTCCCACACTCACCTGTTCAGCATATTGGACTGGTAGATTCTCTTCTCGTGGGTGTTGTAACAGCTGCTCTTGGGCTCAGGGATGAAGCTGTGTTCGGACAGCATGTCGGAAGCAGCGGTGGTGATGATGGCGATTCCATCCCTCACTCGGGCAGGGAGGCCATAGTCCCATTCATCATAGGACACAGAGATAAGCCCGGTGGGGAACTCCGAGGGCACTGTGTCTGTGTCCCCTGCCACCAGACTAGGCACAATCCACGTGTAGCCGTAGCCAGTCAGCCCTACTGAGTTAGCCACTTCGAAGATGTAGGTGGCTTCTTCCTTAGTACAATAAAGAAGAATGATGGGGCTTTGAAGTTTCTTGAGCTGGTTCTGGATCTTAGAATCTCCATCATCCAGGGACATGTCCAGCAGGAGGACTTCCTCTAACTCCCAGCCCACGAAGCTGTTCTCGATGGTGCTGCGAATCTTGTTTACAAAGTCCTGGTAGCCAGGGAAGTAGGTGGTGACGATAGAGAAGATGTACCAGTCATACTCTTCCATGATATTGAGCATCACGGAAGCTTGTTGTTCAATCGATGGGCCAAACTGGAAGAACATTGACGATTCATCCTAAAGTAGTAAACACAAAGAAAGAAAAAGAGAGAGAAAAATCAAAACGAAGATGGTGAGGGAGAGTCTGGACCATCTGGATACAAAGGTTTGTGTTCATTATTTACTTTTGCCACATAATGCCTTTAAAATTGGATATGTTTAAATTGCAAACATTTGTAGTACTTTCCCTCCTAAAACCCTCCTCTTGAGAAAATCGACATGGGTCTATACTCTTCTTGTCTGAAATCCTTGGGGCTACTGCAGAGCCTCAGGCAGCTTCCTAAAATCAAATATGTTAGTATTTCTAGAGCAAAATATGTGAAGAGTCACATAAAGTGGGATAAAGACTGTAAACGCCCTCACGTCAGTTCAGGTCAGGTTTTGCTGTCAAATGAGTTACATAAACACAAACACACACTTTCCATTTTTTGAGCCTTTCGGATTCATCAATTGGGGATACGTATTATTCAATCGGAGTGAATAATCCAAAATGCCATCAATCTGCCCTTAAATCTACCTCTAGTCGCCCAGCAGGTGGGTGGTACTCAGGTATGGCTAGCAGGGAAGCACGCTGTAATACAAGATTTTCTATAAAGACATAATTGTTAGGTGAAATGCACATGGAATTTTCTCTCTGTCTTCTACTCTGATAATGAGGTATGTAGGTGGAGTAATGCACAAGTAGTACGTGTCAGCTGCAAGTTAGAATGACTTGTCTTCAAGGTCATTGATGATTAAGCTTTATATGAGAACAACATAGAAAGGATTGTTCTTTCTCTTAGCTATATAATGCCACGGGTGTCCGTCTGACCTGTGTATTACACACAGCCCTCTGTCAATTCTAAGCATCTTATGTTTTCTCCCACCTCTTGAGGGAGAAGCTATTTTAAATTTCTCCCATTTTAAGCTGTATTTCACCTGTTGTTTGGAGATGTCAGGCCCTGCATTTTATCTCGATCTTACAGCTAGAAGAATCTGAAACCACACAGTGAAGACCCTCTCAGCCTTGGCCTTCTCTTTCAGTCCGTTTTCCCCTGACCTCCTCCTGGGTAATGACATCTCTTTTCTTGGTCAGTGGCCCCTATCTCCTATCTGATGGTTCATCTCCATTTTATAACAATCCAAGCTAACAAAATTGTGTCTTTAATTCAAAGGGGCAGTTCTTTTTTATCCCCCAAACTAGAGCTTCAAAGTACGGTTACAAGAGGTCAGGCTTTTAAACAAAATGATGCAGTGATTTCTTAGTTCAGGAACACATTGTTGTACAGCTGAGAAACGGCTGAGTATTTTTTGGGCACCCACTATTGAAAAAAAAATGCAGGCTGGGAACTATCCAGCTGGTGTCCAGAGACCCTGATTCGGCAACGGAAGCTGCCAGCCCCTCGAGGCTCTGCCAGAGCTGTGTGTGCTTCACGTGGCTTGAACTCTTCACGTTCCCCGCAAGTGATCCAGAATGAAACAGTAGCTGCCTAGTGGTTTGGGGGCAATTCTTTCTGCTAAGGGTAAAATGGTGCTTATAATGGCTCCCTCCCCTGGCTTAAATATACAGTCAAGGAGGAGCCTGGTAGGACAATGGAATTCAGAGAAGTAGAGAGGGTGGGGCATCAAGAATGGGTGGGGAGGAAATGGAAATTAATGCAGGATAGAACAATGATTTCATATGTGGCCAGCCCCTGCTCCTGGTCTTCTACTTCAGTGCCACTATGTACTGCTCTTCAGGTGAAGCTGACCTTGTCCTTAGGTCATAGGATATAGTGGGAATCCAGGACAACAAGGCTTAATTATGACAAGACTTGTCAGGAGCCCACAGAGAATCACAGCAACAGGAAAGGAAGGCCCTGTGACAGAACAACTCACCCAGAATGGTTATCACTTTAAAGAGACAGCCATTTGTCTTCCTTGTTACTTCCAGCTAAGTTAGGGGGTTTGGGGGATTCTCAAATGAGACGTATTATCACTAGAGTTTTCACCAGCCCAGTGGACGTAACAAAGTGACAAAAACTAAATGTACCTTAAAATTCACAGGCTTAGGATGAGAGGGATCCCCATTGCAAACAAAGTAAGTCTACCCATTCTATGATAAATGAACATACCACAAGGAGGTCCTTGAATACCCACAAAGCCCCATCTACAGTGAAACCACAGCTGGTTCAAGTACACAGCTAGAGATAGCCTTGAAAGAAAACCCATGGTGGGGTGGTGGGGGGCGGGACGGTCCTTAGTAAATGAGCCCATGCTAATGAGATTGAATTTAAAAGAAAACCAATCTACTGTATACCAACCTGACCCTCTCCTCTTAGTCTTCTCTTAAAACTCTCTCACAGTTATCAATGAGCGCCTAAAGAAACCGCCAGCTACTATGTGAAGAAAGCCAATATATGGTGAACGTAAGAACAGAGAAAAATTAATATGGCTCCGCCTAACCCTCACCACATCCCCGTCTAACCTTCTAATTCTCGCTTCCTCCACAATCGCCCTTCTTCTGGTTCCTCTGCTCCCATCAATGCCCAGTTCAACCAGCTTATCTTGCCAATCTGCATGAAATAAGGATGCCTCACACGGCCATTTTATCTGTGGCACCAAGAGGAGGTTAATGAAACCAAACAGGAATCAAGAGACAAAGTCATAGCTTGGGCAAACGTCTCCCGGTATAATGAGTGGTCCAGCGTTAGTAATTTAGCTGACACATCAACCTGGTGTATGGTAATCGGGAATGGACCAGCTCTTTTTCAACAAAGCTTTGGGCTAACTGAAAGTTGTAAGCAGTGACAGGCTTTGCAAATTATGGTCACAGCCACAGATCAAAGAGCAATCTGCATGTGTGCGTGGAGTGGAAAGGACTGCTGGCCAAGCATCCACCTTTGCAGACTCCCAGCATGCATGTGATCACCACAAGAAGTAGCATCTTCTAGGATGAAGGACAGGTACATAATTCAGCTCACTATGCTTCCACACTTACATTTTTATTCTCCTAATGTCATTACAGAATGTTACGTGCAGGGGTCCTCGGAGGGTCCTCCTCCTCCTCGGGAAGATTCCCAGTAAAATTTTTTGCGTGAATGTACTTCTTGAACTTGCCTTGAGAGCCCCTTAAAGCAGTCGTAGGTAAGGGCTATCATGACTGATAGGTGCAGTTAGCACAGGGAAGACACGACTGTACACTAGACCCCATCAGTCTGGAACTGTCATGGTGGACCTCATCACGTTGATGTTCAGGGTGTTTATTTGCTAATAAGAAGAAACAAAAACAGGTACTTTTTTCATTCTATTAACTGTCTCAGAAAATAGCTGCCTAAAGAATTAGCAGTACACAAGATTCTTCTTCTGCATCACTGAGATCCCTTACAGATCCACTTCAGACATAAGGGATTAACTACCCCAGCTGCTGTCGGTGGCCCTAGCAATTGGTTTCAGCTGCCATCCCACTTTGGGGACTGTGTCAGCTGAAGAGAACCACCTGGCCCAAAGTCACATCCCCTTCCTGAGGTAGAATGCATTGAATGACTGGTGGTCATGGCGTCCAAAGACCTGGTCCTCTTGCCCTATTTCTAGGCAACTCTGAAGGATGAGGCTATCTTCAGAACTTCCCACAAGCTTCCATTAATACTGCGTCTCACCTGTATTTCTCTCTCTGCCCACTCCTGCCCAATCTTCCCTTCCTTTCATGCTGTTGATCTCAAGAGCATTCCCTCCCGTCCACCAACTTAGTCTCAGATCAGCTTCTCAGGGAACGCAACTGGAGACTTTATCCATTTCCCTTTTTTCAACATGGAAAAGAGATGACTTGAAAGAGAACATGATATCTATTTTCAAATATAGAAATGACTTACATGGTAGAAAGATAAGTCTCTGCCCATTAGCTCCAGAGGAGAAAACCGGGACCAATGAGCAGAAATAGTAAAAGGCACTGCTTGGCTCAATGTGGAAAGTACATTTGCAACAATTACAGCTATTTAAAATGAAATGGGCCTCATAAGGTAGGGAGCTCTCTGTAGTTATAAACATTCAAAAAGGAGCTGGATTATTATCTGATAAAGGGATTCTCTTCAGCACTCCATCTGGAAAATGTCACGCTCATCTTTCAGACCTAGTTCAAATGTCAGCTTTTTTATGCATATCATCTTTTCTAACGTCCCCGGGTCAAGTTAGTTCTCTTTCCCCTGTGCTTTCGCAATATTTTATACATGCCTCTATCATAATATTTATATATTTTTTAAAGTTTTTACTGAAGTATAGTTGATGTACAAAATTATATGTTACAGATGTACAATACAGTGATTCACAACTTTTAAAGGTTATACTCCATTTATAGTTATTATAAAATATTGGCTATACTCCCCAGGATGTTGTAAAATATATCCTTGTGGCTTATTTTATACCTAATAGTTTGTACCTCTTAATCTGCTCCCCCATATTGCCCCTCCCCCATTCCTTTTCCCACTAGTAACCACTAGTTTGTTCTCTATACCTGTTGAGTCGGCTTCTTTGTTATATGCACTAGTTTGTTGTATTTTTTACATTCCATATGTAAGTGATATCATACAGTATTTGTCTTTGTCTGACTTATTTCACTTAACATAATACCCTCCAAGTCCATCTATGTTGCTGCAAATGACAAAACTTCATTTTTTTATGGCTGAGTAGTATTACATTGTATATATGTACCACATCTTCTGAATCCATTCATCTGCTGATGGACACTTAGGTTGCTTCCATGTATTGGCAATTGTAAATAATGCTGCTATGAACATTGGGGTGCGTGTATCTTTTGGTGAATCTTTTTAGTGATTTTGTTTTTTTCAGATATATACCCAGGCGTGGGATTGCTGGGTCATATGGTAGTTCTATTTTTAGTTTTTTGAGGAACCTCCATACTGTTTTCCATAGTGGCTACACCAATTTACATTCCTACCAAGAGTGTATGAAGAAGGTTCCCTTTTCTCTTGGGAAGCATATATGCCTGCCTCATCCCATTAAAAAAGGTATGTTTCTCAAGAGCAGGAACTGTGCCTTATTCATCTCTGGGAACCTACGTGGCACATGAAAAAAATTTAAATGTTGGTTGTATTAATATTACAAAGAAGATTCCATTATCAGGTGGGAGATGAACTGAAATGACCTTGATGATCTCAACCGGTTCCAAATTTCTACGCTGATGGCACATAGCCACTTCACGGAAATAAGGTATGCCCGAAGAGTTGTGCACTTTTACAGAATGTGAGGGGAATCCACCTTGGAGCCACCCAGAGAGGCAGGAAGTGTACCAGTCACTTCTTCACTCCTCTCTGCAGCAAATTCCATGACCGCATCATCTATACTTACTTCTTCCAACTCCTCTTCCCCACTTCTCTCTTGCACTAACTTTAGTCAGACTTTTGACCCCACTACTTCTCTAAAAATCCTCTTGTGAAAGGCAGTGGTGACCTTGGTATTGCCAACTCCAACATCCACCTGCAGCCTTTGACTTGGGTGATCACTTGCTCCAAGATATGCTTTCTTCCCTTGGTTTCCAGGGCTTCACATTCTCTTGATTTTCCTCCTGCCTTACTGGCTGCTGTTCCTCCATCTTCTTTGCTGGTTCCTCCTCTTCCTCCCGACCTTTCGAAGCTGGAGTGCCCCAGGGTCAATCCTTGGTGTTCATTTCATTTCTATCGACATTCACCTCCTCGGAAATCTCACTCAGTCTCCTGCTTTAAATCCCTTTTCCGTGCTGACCACTCTCACACTTCTGTCTCCAAAACTTCCAACCTGTACATCAAACTGCCTATTTGACAGCTCCGCTTGGATATCTTTGAAACATCTCCAACATTTCCAAAACTGAACTCGGCCTTTCCCATTTCAGTTAAAGGCAACTCTATCCTTCCACTGCCAGCCGCTCTCTTTCTCTGGAATCCTACATCCAATCAGCCAGGACACCGTGACTGCCTGACCTTCGAAAGGGATCTAGAACACAACCTTTTTTTACCCACTTTGTTTGAGCCACCCTCATCCTTCACCCATCACTGAACGGGCCGGCTGACTGGACCGCCTGCCTCTGCCCCAGTCTCATGCTCAACAAAGAAGCAGGATGATCCTTTCAGAGCTTAAATCCTAAGATGTTACCTTCTGCCCCAAACCCTCAATAGCCTCCCAACTCCCTAAAAGGAAAAAGCCAACACCCTCGATTCGGACCCCGCTGCCCCTCAGATCCCACATCCTCTGACTCTCACTCTCTCTCTCCTCCAAGCACGCTGACCGCTCTTAAATACACTCATTCCCGCTCCAGACCTTTATTTCAAGCTGTTTCCTCTGCCTGAAACACTTCCTCCAGCTACCAAGGCACTCACTCACAGGGCTAACACACACACCAGGTTCAAGTCTTTGCTTAAACCTCACCTTCTCAACAAAGCCCAAACCTGACCCTGCAATGCGATGCGACAGCCGCCCTCTCCTGTCGCAGGGAGGCCTGAGCCCCCTTATCCTGCTCCACTTTTGCTTTTTGCCGTAGCATTTACCACCATCGAACAGATGACGTGATGTATTTATTATGAATGTATGCCTCGTGCCAACTAGAGTGTAAACACCGTGAAGGCAGGGATCAATTTATTTGCTCACTGCTATAACTCAGCACCTAGAATGGGGCCTGGCCCAAAGTGGACTCCCAGTAAATATTTGTTGAATTTTACAATGTGGTAATTTTCCATTATGTGTGTTTCTGTGTGTATTCACAACTTCTTTATCCATTCATCCATCAGTGGGCACTTAGGTTGGTTTCACATCTTGGCTACTGTAAATAATACTGCAATGAACATGGGAGGGTTCATGTATCTTTTCTAGTTAGTATTTTCATTTTCTTCAGATGAATACCCAGAAGTAGAACTGCTGAGTCATATGGTAGTTCTATTTTAAATTTTTTGAGGAACTGCCATACTGTTTTCCATAGTGGCTGAACCTGTTTATGTTCCCATCAACAGTGCACGAGGGTTCCCTTTTCTCCACGTCCTCACCAACACTTGTCATTTTTTATCTTTTTTATAATATCCATTCTAATAGGTGTGAGGTCATATCTCATTGTGGTTTTGATTTGTATTTCCCTGATGATTTGTGATGCCAAGCATCTTTTCACATGCCCGATGGCCATCTGCATGTCTTCTTTGGAAAAATGTCTATCCAAGTCCTCTGACCATTTTTTAATGATTGTTTCTATTTTTGCTATTGAGTTTTACGAGTTCTTTATATATATATGATATATGATTATCAGATATATGATTTACAAATATTTCTCCCCTTCAGTAGACTGCCTTTTCATTTTGTTGATGATTTCCTTTGCTGTGCAGAGCTTTTTAGTTTGATGTAGTACCACTTGTTTATTTTTGCTTCTGTATTACTCAGCCATAAAAAACAATGGAATCTTGCCATTTGTGACAACGTGGATGGACCTTGAGGGCATTATGCTAAGTGAAATAAATCAGGCAGAGAAAGACAAATACCGTATGATTTCACTTGTATGTGTACTCTAAAAAACAAAACAAAACAAATGAATCAAATCAAATCAAGACAAAACAAAACAAACAAAAAAGCCAAGCTCATAGATACAGAGAACAGAACGGTGGTTGCCAGAGGTGGGGCATGACGGGGTGAGTGAAATGGGTGAAGGGGGTCAAAGGTACGAACTTCCAGTTATAAAATAAATACCTCATTGGGATGCAATGTACAACCTGATGACTACATTTAATAATACTGTATTGCATATTTGAAAATTGCTAAGAGAGTAAATCTTAAAAGTTCTCATCACAAGAAAAGAAAGTTTTGTAATATGTATGGTGACGAATGGTAACAAGACTTACTGTGATCATTTCACAGTATTTACAAATATGGAATCATTATATTGTACACTCGAAATTAATATAACATTACATGTCAATTACACCTCAATTAACAAACGTGGCAATTGATGTTTCAACCAGATAATTCTCAAATCTAGTTTATTTTTGTTGGCTATCGAATTGATAATATATTTTTCTAGTATTTTAAAGTCTCCCACACTACTCAAATCTTGGTAATTTATAACATCATAGGGATTATGAGCCTGCTAGGACATTAAAGTAATTTCAGAGTAAATAAATCTGATTTTTCTCCGAGTCCTTCCTCCTAGTATATGAGTAAAAAAGTCCTGCTGTTTTCCTTCTAAATTCAGTTCTTAAGGAGGATCTGTGTTTGATAAAAGTCTAGAATCACTAGGCTTTTGCTGAAAACTTTCTCCACTACCATCAGATTTAGAAGGCAAGTGTAGAAATGATGGACTAAGAGGTCAGGTTCACTACGGCTGGTTTAGTCCTGGGTATTTCTTCTTTACTTCTTCCATGCTGAGCACAAAGCAGAAGCAGAACATGGGGACAAAAATCTCTTTCCTCTCCCAACATGAGGGGGAGGATTTTCTCTCCCCGACCTAACTCCAAGAGACCCCCTCTTTGGTGACTATAAATTCTGATTCCAACCATCATTTTTTTTCAGGTGACTAAGGCTGGTGGTAGCTATTTAGGGTGGGTTTGGATAGTGTCAATTTTGTGAGCAATGCCCTGCAAGAAGGAAAAAAGGGCCCGATGTTCTCCAACCTCGCCATTAATCAGAAATATCATGACTGAAACACACAAAGGAAGCTCACCGGTAGAGAATCAAGATCTTTCCTGCCAGATGCATTCTTTGTAAACCATGGCACACAAAGGAGAACATGCTGGGTTTTCAAAAGCCCATGAACAGATATTCAAGCAGACTGAGCTAGTCTAAGAGCCATTCTGGATAACTAAACAGCTCCCCCAGAAGCCAGCAGTCTTTTTCTTATTTGTTCTTTCAGAAGATAATTTCACTTTCTCCTTGAATTTTGTCCCGTTTTCTTCCCTGAGTCTCCCTCTTGGCTGTGCTTCAGTCGCTGAATTTAAGCCACAGCTGAGAAACAAACTAAAAGTATTCACTTTGAGAACGTCTACAAGGTTCTTCCTATTCTAGGTCTCAGAGATGATTTTATAGCAAGAAGAAAGCTTACAAGCAACAGACAGGGCAATAAGAGGAGAAGAATAAAAAGGCCTATCCCTATTGCTAAGATACCCAAGAGAATTAAAGAATTAAGTCGGGGAGCAAAAGGCCTGGAGAATACCAAGAGAACTTTTGGAATGTGCTTGTCCTCTTCTGGAAGGTATCAAGATGCCAAAATCTGAACAAGGCTCTTACATTTCATCTTAAATTAAAATCCCTCTCTATGGCCTGTGCCATTATGCACATCAAAACAACTCTCAGATGGACTGACTTGTATTTTTATTAAGAGGTTCTTTTCTATAAAAGAGCGAGCTGACAAGTTCAGCGACAATCACATTCTGTGACTGAATCAACGTACTTTTAAGTAAACGCAAGCGAGGAAGGTAGGGGAATAGGAAAAGTTGGAAAAAAATGAAACAGATAGAGAAAAAATAGTATAAATATTAAACTAACAGTATTCATTAGGATTATCGATATCAGACTAAATTTATTTAGACACGTTTACAAAATCAAGTGTGTTCAACACAAATATAGATCTGAGCATTTCGTAGACAGAAAGAAGGGCATTTCATAGATAAAAAGAAGGGCATCGTAAAACTAACCCATACAACCAAGGGAAAACAAAACTTTTTTTATGAGGTATGAAATACTAAATCCAAAATCCAATACTATCAAAATCTTTCCATTTAACTTAAGCTGAGAGGGTAGAGTTTACAGAAGAACTGTGATCATTATTAAAGAACAAGGTGAAGTACAGGCCAGTGATGGTACTTGACACACCAGTAGCGTTTTTCAGAGGGAAGACGTTGACGTTTCTTTCAAATACATAAACATTCCCATCTCTTTATATGTATTTGCTCAGAGCATCACATTCATATACCAATGGGAGCAGACAATGGGGGGAGATGCCCAAGAGAGGGGGAGGGTAGAAATGGCATTTTGTATTTGGTGAAGCTAAGAGGGCTGGTACCTTTTTTGTTGCTAAAAATAACGAAGCACTGGTTCTAAATACAGTGGTTATGTTCATACACGTGGGTCTCTGCAAGAGATCCCTGGAAAACAAAAGGTGCTCTGTCCTCCTGCCCCTGCTCTATATAGAAAGATGAAGCATTGCTGAATTTATTATAGAGTTTGGACCAAACATGGTCGTTTGGCACAGGTTAACAAGCCATTGCCTCCAGTGGCAGAAAGAAGTTTCCTGAGAAAGTTTTTCTCAACAGACATCAGTGATCTGTTTCCCCAGGTCCCTGGATTGAGAAACCAATTGCTACTTCCTCACATAAAGCCAAGGACGGCTGTTCACAATTAACACGGCTTCGAATTTATTCACTTGTCCCAAAGCAATTTGGTCCTCCGTCTAAAAGAGGCCATCGCATTTTGAAGGGCTCCAGAAATGAAAATAAAGTTGCATACAGGCAGATTAAAATATATACATACATCTTCAACAGCTTGTCAGCACCTGCCTGGCTCAGCCCCACTCGATTGTAGGACTTGGAATTTTAGCCACCAGGCATGCCTGCCAACCTTTAAACCAGGATTGGCCCCGTCCCATCCTCACCAACAACGTCTTCTAAAGCTGACTGGGCTCCTCTAAGCCCAGTATTTGGAGCACCTGATGTGAGCCTGCTGGGTGCAGACGTGCCCGCCCAGAAGAAGCCTTCCTCCTTCAGAGACCAACCATGTGACCGACCAAAGTCCTTCCACGTGTCCCGACTTTTATTCCAGTCTCTACTGGATGAGGAGCCCTACTCAGAACTTCCAACTCTTCTGCACAGGCCCTGACACCCTTGATGCTGGACCCTGCTGCCTCTATCTGCAGACGCCAGCAGAGGTTGGACGCCCCTTCCTACCCTTACCAGTGAGAAGTTTACGTGGCTTTGTCCTCTATTGTACCAAACCCCTGCATTCCCACACCAGTCTGAGTCACACCGAGTGGGTTATCTGGCCTAAAATAGGTTTCCTGGAGCTTGCTACCTGCGGCAGGCAGTGTACACGGTTAAGTCCAGTCCCACCAGCCCTCAGCCTCTCCCTAGACTCCTTGTTCAGATCCCAGTATGCCTGGCCCACAAAAGGGTACAAATGGTGTCCAGTGTTTGACTGGTTACATCTAAGTTTACTTGAGATTTTCTCTGTTCACTTTATACTGAAAATTGCTCTCCTTTTCTGGAATTATTCAACTCTCACTTTTGCTATTCCTCATTTGTGCCTGCTGGGTAAAAGCACTAAAAAGGGCTCTTTAAGAGTTCAGAGTTCCTACCCACTCACCCTTCATTTTCTTCCCCTCAGGCTCTGGGAGGCGTGTGTATATGAAGTCTTGTTGAGTACGCGACACCATCGGCTGGAACCGACACGCAGTGCCTAACCTGACGCAGGGAGAGCCACACGATCCTGTCCACATTCCTAGAAAACACCTATTACTCTCTCTGTACACAGAAGGAATACTTGGCCAAGAAGGTACAGAATGCTGGGTCTGGCTTCAAGAAGGTACCAAGAAGGTACGGAATTCTGTACCAAGAATTCTGTACCAATTCTTCTTGGTACAGAATCTAGCTGGGTCTGACTTCAGAGTGGATTCAGCTTCCAACACAGTCCAGCATCACACTGTCTCTGGCCCAGCCCAACCCCCGCCCCGACAGAGCAGTAGCAGCCCTGCCAGTATCCCTGGCCATCTTGTCACTGCTGTAATGGGCACTGCAGCCCGGGCTGCGGTCTCTTCCTTCTTTGACTCTCTTTGCCCACAGGCCTAGTTCCACAGATAAAGACCCCATTGGAATATCCTAACTGGCCTACACCTTTAGCCCAATGAGCGTTTCCATTCTCCCTTCTGGGGCCTTGGGTCGCTGAAATGCTGTCAGTATCTCAACTTGACTCTGGAAGATTGGCCAATCAGGGATGAGCAGCAGCCATCACTCGAGGGAGGTATCAAAGTTGGCAAGATCCTTCCTGAAAATAAGAGCTGGACAAGTAAAGGAAGAGCCCATTTATACATTCTGATTTTGAAGTTTGTATATTTCTTGTTTATAAACCACATTCAATGGTCTCCTACATTTCTATAGTTCATACATTTCACCTAAATACGCTTCCTCTGTTGGAAGCATGTGAGCAGAAAAAGAGCTCTTTAAAAGAAAATGCCAATTGGCAATTCAAACAAAGAAGTTTCGAGCTTAGCCTTTTACGCGTCCTCATCAGACCCTCTGGAGTACAGAGCCATTGTTACAATCAGATGCCGGCGCATTTAATCTCTCATCTAGATTCTTCACAGTGGGGCCTCTGCCTATGGAGGAATCACCCCAGACAAGTATGATTCTTACATGGTCTCATTATCTTTAGACCTGGCAGTAAAGCCACTCACCTCGCAGGCTCACATCAGCTGGCTGTGAATTCTGGTCCATGCTAACAAAAACAGAATGGCGGATCCTGATGGCTCAGCAATGACATTTTGATGCTAATTCGGTACTGCTTGGAAGGTGCCAGTACGTTAACCCTGTACAAGCACAGCTTAAAACTCTCTATTAAAGAATGCCAGCCTGGGATCTCAAAGAAGACACATTAACCGTAGTGGCTTGAGAAGACACTAGTCCAGCTCAGAATAGGACCACAGTTAAACCAGTTTAGGAGAATGTGAGGTGGAACTAGACTATTTTCCAAGCCTTCAAAGAATATTCCACAATTTTCCTCAGATATACAGGCCAGTGAGTCCAGCAATCCTGACTTTCAGAAAATCTTCCCAATGTCTATCTCAATTCCATCATGCTGCAGATGAAGCCCTTTGGCTCTCACATTTTCCTGGGCGAAAGGCCCTCAAAAATTCTATTGAACTAAATTAAGGTGATGTCAACTTAGACGATGGTCTGTGATTTGTTTTCTGTGTAAAGATTACACTTACTCTCAGCCTTTTCTTCCTTAGCCTAAACAACCCCCTTTATTTCTCCTTTATTATGTTTCTTATTACAATACTTATTGAGTTTACACTGTACTCGGTTATACATGCATTGTGTCAATTAATTCTCATATCCCTATGAAGTAAGCACTATTACTCTCTCTGTTTCATCAATAGAGAAAGTGAGCTTTAGAGAAGTTAAGCAACTCACCCAAGGTCACTGCTGGTCTGAGAATCTAGCTGGGTCTGACTTCAGAGTGGACTTAACCACGCCCCACACATCCTCACGCTTCCGTGAATCAGCACTGTGGCTCTCATCTGAACCATCTACACCTCCTGTTTTAATTGTGAACCTCAGAATGACCACAGTTATCTAGTAAAAGTCTAACCCCCGCCTAGTGTAGTACACAGACTATTTTCATGAGTTCTTAAGCTTCACCCCTAGGCATCCACCTACTAGCACAGTGGCACTGCTAACTAGTGATGGATTTGGTCCATGTTATCACCCTACGGTATTCTTTTACTGGACCTCATACCACCGGTTCTTCATGATCTTATTAGCTGTTTGCTAGTCAATCAAGGATTTATTAAATGCAGGTGCTGTGGGAAGTAGAGACAAAGTATAACTCATCATCCTCATCCTCAGAGTGAGCCGATTGGAAGATAGATCAAAATACACAGAATAATTGATGGCTTTCTTAAGTTAAGTGATAACATGAGGTTTCGAATATGTGTCATAAGAATGATGAGAACAGAGGTGCAGTGTGGCTGGACAGCTATATTTTTTAAGCTTCTTTTTACTTAATCTCTTTCTTTGCCAATTCTCCCACCAGCTCTGTGCGGTGAGCAAATTAAACGCCCATGCATTTTAATCCAAATACCAGACTATGGACAGAAATATAAGTAACACTGGCCTTGAACTCAGCCTTAGATTTGTCCTCAGGTGGCCAACGAGCCCCTGATGTCCACTATCTCAGGCAGCGACGTAAGGGCTGATAGAAATACCATACAGTATCATATCCAGAGCATTCCACCATCTAAATGAATTATATATAAATCTTTCTCCTTGATCTACCCAGTCTTTCATTTTCATCTCAGAAGATTAGATTAGTATGACAGGACTTGTCCTTTATGAAGTCAAGCTATCCAGTTAAAAAACCCTCTTCTCTTCAAATGATTGCAAATTGATTTTGTTAAGATTTCTTTTCAGTGTTCCTTCAGAAAAGCTAGGGGAGTGATACTTTCTAGTCTTTCCTTTCTCTCCATGTATTTTTTTTCTTTACTCTGGCCTTTTTCGTCTGATCCTCCAATAGTTTTCGATAATTGTGTGCATCAGTCGGGAGATCAATCAATTACCTCAGTGCTCCTTGCATAAAGATAACCTGCGATGGCAAAATTAAATCCAAGCAACTCACAAAAGTAGCCTGACACCAAATTTTCTTCAGTTCACTTTATTAGTCTCTATGCCCCATTCATTTAAAACTGCACAGACAACTACCCAAGAGCTATCAATTCTCAAAGCCCCCTCCACATCTCTTAAATTAACATAATGTTCTTTTTAATTTTATTTGCCTACTAATAAAGCAAGGGTATATTTCAAGATCTGCTTTTATTCTTGGCTCCATGAAATTAAATGAATACAGACTAGCAATGGCATCCTAGAGAATTCACACAGTAACACAGTTTCTCACCTTTTGCAAAAAAAAAAAAAAATGACACATCTGAACTAGTCGGGTGCTTCTTCCAGGTGTAAATGGAATGAGACACAATGTCCTTGTCTGTATGCTGAGGCTTATGTTGGTTACATATGCAACAACTTATTAACAAAGTTACTAGAACTAATCAGTTCAGTTTGCAAGTTATGTTTCACACAAAAAGGAAAGCTGTCTTGGCTCAAAGAAAATATCTCCTTGTATTTATATTCCTGAGTTCCACAATGATGCAAAGACTATCCAAATTATCTAGACAGAGTTCCCAAAAGACCTCCTACCAAGGACCTCTATGGAATCAGTCGCTTAGTTACAGTAAGTTCTTTTTTTTTTTTTTTTTTATAAATTTTATTTATTTATTTATTTATTTTTGGTTGTGTTGGGTCTTCGTTTCTGTGCGAGGGCTTTCTCCAGTTGCGGCAAGCGGGGACCACTCTTCATCGCGGTGCGCGGGCCTCTCAGTATCGCGGCCTCTCTTGTTGCGGAGCACAGGCTCCAGACGCGCAGGCTCAGTAATTGTGGCTCACGGGCGTAGTTGCTCCGCGGCATGTGGGATCTTCCCAGACCAGGGCTCGAACCCGCGTCCCCTGCATTGGCAGGCGGATTCTCAACCACTGCGCCACCAGGGAAGCCCCACAGTAAGTTCTTAATATTCAAATCTTTGGTGACAAAGAGTAAGTTCATCTCACTCAACTTCTTTTTTTTTTTTGAATCTTTTTATTCTATAGCAACATCTTTCAAAGAACAGACATTTTAAATTTGAAGTCCAATTGCATTTTTAAAAGTGAATCATGCTTGTACTTCTCCACGTTCATCAGGAAAAGCAAGAGAGAGGTTCTTCTTTAGCAAGTAAAAAAAAACCTCTGCCAGTTTACAGGCTGCAGGGTAATCTGGGAATTCAACTTTCTCAGACATATTCACGAAAATATCCCCATTCCAAGTCTCAGCATTCCATTGTTTTTTATTAAGGTCCTTGACCGTAAAATAAAGGACTTACTAGAGATGTGTATCTGGTATCCTTTACACTTGTATTGTCTTTAAAATTTAAATTTTGGCCTTGATAGATAAACTAAGTTCTCCTCTCATCTCCTAGGATGTGGGACCATTCTCCTTGCATGATCTCAAACCATCTTAATCTTGCTGCTTACATGTGGCCTTTTCCATCCCCACCACTACCACCCCCCGGACAGATAACTTCTCTTAGAACACTTGGCCTGAACTTGGTAAGCAACAGTGGGAACTGTCTCTCAGCTTCTTAATCTTTTCCTACCATAAGGGAGAATAACTCCCAGATTCCCCTCTCATCTCCTTCCCATAAAGGCAAACATCCACCTGATCTGGTCACAGTAAAACTCCTTGAATACCTAATTGTGTTTTTTTTTAATTAAATATGTACTAGCAGAGGGTTGCCGTGTTGCTCAGTGAGTGACTTCTACAGTCAGACTCGGTTAAGCTTCCTTCTTTGATGTGTTTGGTGTTAACAAAACCACAGACCTTTCACAGGCATTGGAAGGGTTAACCTTAAGTTGCTTGCAAATATGCTCCCAAAAGAAAAAAAGCAAGCCAGCCGATGATGTCAGGTAACTCAGATTATTACACGCAGATTGTACACGTACAGTGAAAAATGAGGAGCAGAGCCACACAACTCACAGTGTCAAGACAGCTGCTCCACATGCACCGAGGCCACTGGGACCCACACAAACCTCTGTGAGCCACTGAGGAAGGCTGGTCCTGCAATACCAGGTCAGGACCTCACAGTTCAGAAAGTAAGCCATTCATTTTACCTGGAGTTCTACTTTTTTTTTTTTTTTTTTAATTTCTGCTACTCTGAACATGGCTCTTGGTTTCTAAAATTTTAATACATCCCGTTCTCCACCATTACAGGAAATGAAATTTCTCCCATCTTGCCCTGCAAGCTCAAGAACTTTATCAATATGCCCTGGAAGCCAAATTCATGCCAGTCTTCAACTTTTACTCATTGCACATAAAGCTCGTGTGCACTCTGTTCACATCATTTCCTATATCCTTATAAATTTAGGAGGAGAGAAAGTTAGTGTTCTGTTTCTTCTGAATTATCGGGCATTTCACAGTGACCTATCTGTCCATGATCACTTCAAAAGAACTTAACGTTCACTGACTTTGACCAAATGTGGCTCATTCTGAGGGTATTACCCTCTGTGAAATGGTGCCTGAGTAGCTGTCAAAAAGACTAGTTTCCAGAATATTTAATAGATTTCACTGAAATTTGGTAAGTGGGAGGAGGTTACGGAGATACTTGCTGGCATTGAGATTAAAGGTCAAACATTAATTTAGCCCCTGGCGTTAGCATCTCAACACCCCTAATGTACAAACTGCAAACTCCCTCCATTTTAACCACACTTAAAGATAGATATGTGTTATTTATTCCTGAGAATAATAGTCTAAAGATATTCTGTGATGAATTCTGTCTGACAAGAATAAGGGGCCCTGACCTCTGGAGATTTCTACAAACTTTTACTCTCTGGGTTCCAACTCCAGATGCCTCATCCTTCTTTGTGATTTTGATAACTGGTTTCCCATAGCCACCACTTCATAATGAGCCCTAAGTGAAAATCTAAAATTTAGATTTTGCTCTTTATAAACTTACATGGTTTTAGAAGGAAGAAGCCAAGGTAACAAAGCAGTAAGTACAAAAAGAGAAAACGCATACTAGGGCTTTGGAAAAAGAACTGGATTTGGAATCAGAAATTCAGATCCAAATCTGGATACTTCTTGTCTGTGTGATCTTAGACTGTAATTTAACTTATCCGACCGTTATTTTCCTCTAGACAGTAACAGTGCTAATTCTTAATTTATAGAGTGGTAAAGAGGATCAAATGGGCGTGTGGGGGGGGGGGTGGGATGAATTGGGAGATTGGGATTGACATGTATACACTAATATGTATAAAACAGATGATTAATAAGAACCTGCTGTATAAAAAAATAAATAAATAAAATAAAATTGAAATTAAAAAAAGAGGATCAAATGAGATAATACCTGTGAAAGTGGCTACTACAATGCCTGGCACAGAGTAAATTCTCAGATTCAGTAAGTGTGAGGTTATTTACCACGTACGATGACCAACAATACAGGCAAGGAAAAGTTTTATTGCATCCATATTTACATATTTACAAACAGGTTAAGTTGATATATTCATCATCATTTTTATTGTCCTTCTTGCCTAAGCATCAGTTATAATTGATTAAACAGCTTTCAAGGTTGACTGGATATTCAATACAACCCAGAACAGCTGAGCTCCCAAGTTGTCCTTTTCTGAATGTGTGAGAACATTCTACCTTCTCAGGTCTTGATGCGGGTCCCACTGATTCTTTCCATGACTTCGGTCATTCACTCAACTGAATGACTACTAGGACTTCCAGCCCAAGAGACATACTCTTGCCTCTTTCTTGCTTCTCACTGTCCGATCAGAACAACATTCACCAGCCCACTGATGATACTCATTCTACTCTTTCATAAAAGTCATACTCTTCAGCCATTGCTCCCAGCTACTGTCGGGTCTCAGGTGGAAGAGCTTCTACTGGGTCTGCTGGGCAGGTGCCATTTTGGTGGCTCTCTACCAAGAGGTTACCTTATTTTATGAGAGAGACACAATTCCTCTCCATTATCTTAAGGAAAACCACCCCTTTCTTCCCACGTGAAAATCACAGGTTTCCTCTCAACTTCCCCCAATCTGAGTTCTGCCCCCAGCCTGAAGAATACCGTTAGCCTCTGGCTCATTTGCAGACTGGTTTGCTCTGAGCATAAAGAAAGTCTAACACTCCCTACCTCTCACTCCAATTCGTGCCCATGGCTCAGGCCACTAGCCCCACCCAATTCCCTTGGTTCTCTTTCATGACTCATCAGCCAGCATGTGTACAGTGAAATATCTATCTAATGACCGCCAGTCAAAATTTTAGAATATAAAACTCTAGGCGCACACATAAAGTATGCAAAATAACTCTTACTGAGAAAGAAGCAGTACTTAAATCATGTCTGCAGGGAGTAAATACCTAACTAAAAGCAAGAAGAGATAAGGCAGAAATAATAAATTGAAATTCTAAATATCTGAATCACTTAAGACATAGTACATTTCTATCACAGGCAACATAGCAGCCTTGTAAGAGATTTTTTTTCTTTCACAAATCAACTAATTTCTAAATATCTTCACAAGTCTAAAAAATAATCACACTTTCCAACGCTGTTCCTCATCATCAAAGCCACCCTCAGGTCTCTAACTAATGTATTCTCAGCAAAGTCTTAACCTTTATTCATACCCACATCCTCAATGGTGAGATCAGCGCTTTAGGGTCCATTCTCTGGGAGGGTCCAGAGATGTCACTGATTACAGTTGTGGGTGAATTTCACACTGAAACACTAGCAGAGTAGGAACTCTTGAACAACTGCAGTCCGCCGGGGTGCTGGGTTATAGAGGATGGTCAGAACTGCAGAAGTGACCGGTGTTACCATGTGCCCACCCAGTGACTCACAAACACAGGCTTGGTAAGTTCCCTCCCATCCAGTCATGTAGAAACTGCAAGGCTCTATGAAAGAGACACATTCTTCTCTACTCAAAGACCCACATTTTCCTTGTTTTTCCCAAATTCAATTTTTACATCATCTGACATAGCTAGTGTGCTCTCAGCTGTGAGCTTGTGCATGCACACAGCTGCACAATATTGTGTGCACATGTGCAAAAAAGGAAGAAGGAAGTCGGCACAGAAAGATTTATATATAGAGAGAGTACATATCTGTTAAATACACACGAGGCAGGTCATGGTGAGACAGAACTTAACATTGTTTAGTAAAAGAAGCCATTGTCTGCTTCTTCGTTAAGATGGACCTGGAAAGAAGTCTGCATCCTCCCAAGAAGTTCCCCAAGGCAAACAAACACCTCCTTTCCTGGGGGAGAAATAAAAGAAGACTTTCGGGCATAACAAAAGTATCCCTCTTGGTATGGACAACACTGATCTCTAGAGAAGAGGTGGAGAGAGTAATACAGAGTCAAGGATTCTGTTGGGAGAAAACAGATTGATACCCCCAAACTCCTTCAAAATTACTAGACACTCTTCTGTAGATTGATATAGTTCAGACTGAGACCACTGACAGGAAAGAAAAATGGTGGAACTCGCCATGAGGCAATGGGGAATGTACGATATGAACCCAGCTCAACTTATAAGGGGCTAGAGGTTCACGGAGAAGGAGCAGTTTCAACACAGCATAAGGCTGAAGCTGGAAGTCCTTCAGATACAGACCTCCCAGGACAATGACCCTGTCTTGGGAACAGTGGATGAGCAAATGGATGTAACTTGAAGCATTGTCAGCCCAAGGCAAACCAGATAAACAAACCAAACCAAACCAAACCAAACCAAAACAGGGTCTACTAAGTAGGCTGCTCAGACCATCCAGTTCTCTCTCCTTCTGAGGTCTAGAATGAGGCTGATCTATAGGCTGAGTAAACTCCTCGTGTTCTTGAACAATCTGGCATGGATATTAGTGAGACCTTCAGAGGGTGAATTTGCTTTTCCTGATAATACGGGCAGGAGGGAGTTTTAACAGTAAATTTAAAAATAAAAGATGTGACCCTTCTTTTAACCCAAGCTGATGACTGGTACAAATGGGTACAAAACTAGTTACACATATTAGATAAAGACTGAACCCCTTTGGGTTCAATTCAGTTAATTTTGCTAGTGGGTTTTTAATCAAAATGTGAAAAAGGTGAAGTGTAATGAGGTGAAAGGTGAACATCATCCAGATGGCTAATTATAGCTCATCTGCCCAATACTCTGAAACCAATGTGGTTCCAAGCCAACTTTATCAGAGAATGCTCATCCCTGAGATAGAAAATGGAGTAATGAGAACGGGAATAGTGGAATCCTTGAGTCTAGAGCAGGTATTTAATGATTTACAGGCCTTCATTGGGGTACAGGGGCATCGAAGAAGGAGCTGACACCCACTGGGTTACTAACCTTGCCGAGCCTGACGCACAAAGTAAGAGTAAATATCATTTTTCAAAATGGTGCCGCAATGTTACAGTGCTCTGCTAATAAGCCTTTTTATCAAGAGCTCTAGTTGGGGATGTGTTTTATGTATAGTCTAGCCTTCTCTATTTACTGCTAAAGACATAATATGCATTTAATTATTCCTGAGCACACAGACATGAACGGCCCTGTCCTAGGCACTAAGGAGGATGCAGTAAGTTATGGGAAATTATCCCTGACCAAAATTCTGACACCTGGAATGTACAAGTGACAATAATGCAAAGTGTAATGTAATTATCACAGGGTGAATTAAAATAAATGTTATGGGGCTGAGAAAGGGAAGGGATCACACATGATCAGGAATCAGGAAAATTTTCATGATGGAGAAGTAGGACGATGGTGGCAGTGGTGGTGGTGGTGATGATTATGACCAGGTACTAATAGGATGAGAAGCCGATTCTAGTGGTGGGAGCAGTTCAAGCATACGTGAGGATTTGGTTCTGAGGACAATAAAGGTTCAGTTAGGCTATTCCTTCAGCAGATAGTCATCAAGTGCCTAATAAATGCCAATGGCTGGGCTGGAGGCTGGGGACAGAGACAGGAGCTACTTGCCTAAGCTTTCACGGGGCTGAGCAGAGGAGCAAAAGGTAAATCAGAAAAATGACATATTAGGTAAGCACTATACTGCATTACACCGTGTGGGTTCAGTGCAGCAGCTCTGTGGTAAGACTGTCTCAGTGGGAACAGGACCATATCACCAACAGGCTGTTACCGTAGGCAAGTTACTTAGCCTCTCTCGCCATGGTTTCCTCATCTGTAAAATGGGTCAGTAATGCACCTACCTCACAGGGTAAATGAGATAATGCCTCTGAAGCACCTGGTGTGGTGATGGACACAGAGTAAGTGCTTAGTGAATAGTACTATAAAGAATACATTTGTTTGTGTCCATCGACAGATGAATGGATAAAGAAGATGTGGTATACACACACACACACACACACACACACACACACAATGGAATACTACTCAACCATAAAAAATAAAATAATGCCATTTGCAGTAACATGGATGGACCTAGAAATTATCATACTAAGTGAAGTCAGAAAGAGAAAGACAAGTACCATATGATATCACTTACATGTGAAATCTAAAATATGACACAAATGAACTTATCTACAAAACAGAAACAGACTTGCAGACATAGAGAGCACACTTGTGGTTGCCAAGGGGGAGGGAGTGTGGGGGAGGGATGGACTGGGAGTTTGGGATTAGCAGATGTAAACTATTATATATAGGATGGATAAACAACAAGGTCCTACCATATAACACAGGGAACCATATTCAATATCCTGTGATAAACCATAATGGCAAAGAATATGAACAAGAATGTATATATATGTATAACTGAATCACTTTGCTGTACAGTAGAAATTAACACATTGTAAATTAACTATACTTCAATGAAATAATTTTTTTAAAAAGAATACGTTTGTACTTCTGTCTGAATATCTGATGTCATGAAGACAGTCTCTTTAGAAGTAGAATTAGGGAAGAGTCGGTCAAGGATACTAATTTTAAAAGTCACTAATGCATTTTTACACACTGTTTTCCAAAAACGTTGCATCATTTCACACTCTCATAAGCAGTGTAAGAAAGTGCTGATCTCACTATACTCCATAGTTAATATATTTTTTAAAATTTTGCCAATTTGGTAGGTGAAAAATATGTCATTGCTTTTTTAATTTTCATATCTTTCATTATGGTGAGGCTAAACATTTTTCATGTGTATGAGCCACACATATTTTTCTTCACATAAAATCGTATTCCCATTTTACAAGTGGGAAAAATGGGAATTTTGGTTGCAGAGTTTGGACTTAAAAAGGTAGAAAATGGGAACTGCTAGAAAATTACTGAGAGGGGAACAAATTGAAATGATCTTATGCTACAGTGCACATGTGCTAGTTCATTTCTTGTCATATTATTGGGAAAGAACAAAAATAAACTAAATTAATACTAAGGAAAGTTTAGGGGGGGGTCTTGGAGCAGGAATGGATTAGAAGAGAGCCAAGAGAATAAACTGAAAACATTAAGACAGAAAGAGGAATAGGGAGCAAAATAAAGAGAAAAAGACAGTGAGAGCAACACGATTACCAAAGGCAGGCAAGGAAAGGAAGGAGATGAGAAATAAGCCCCCCCAATTAAAATTTACATATAGAGGGAAGGGATAAATTGGGAGATTGGGATTGACACATACATATAAAATAGATAACTAAGGTCCTACTGTACAGCACAGGGAACTCTACTCAATACTCTGTAATGGCCTATATGGGAAAAGAATTTAAAAAGGAGTGGATATATGTATATGTATAACTGATTCACTTTGCTGTACACCTGAAACTAACACAAGATTGTAAATCAACTAGACTCCAATAAAAATTAATTTAAAAAGTAAATAAACAAAATAAGATAAAATTTACATATAGTTTGTTTCTTTTCATCCCCCTGCCTCTGTACTTGAACAAATATGGCTTTAGCTCTATAGCTTGTGCTGCAAAATGTACAGTGATGTGGAGGGGAGGGTAAGCGTGGAAGGAGAGAGCAAGGGCACGCCAATGGGAGTCCCAAAGGTGCACCGTTCTCAAAGGCAAGGTAATCCTCAGCCCCATTCCATTAACCTGGTGGCCTCATCTCTGACCTGACCTGGAAGCAAAAAAAGAAGATCCTGAGTCAAAACAGCTTCTGGATGTGGATACTTCAGCCCAAGCCACCTTTGGAATGCCGCCTTTTGGTTCCAAGAACAGAAGGTCAATACAGAGAAAACAGAGTTAAAACTGAGGCCAAGAATAGGAGTGAATTGGAGCCAAAAGCGTATTCTCATCAACTTGCTTAAGGACACCCCTTCTGCTCAAGAGTGATCACTTAGCCAAACTCTTGTCTCCATCCTGACCACTCAAGAGTTCCCAGCCTCCTCTGGACCTCATCTCTTCCATGTCAATTTCAGCCCACCTCACCTGTGCCAGGAAACTGCAGGAAAGACATGTCAGCTGGGAAAGGAAAGGCGGCAGAAGAAAGAGTTAAACAAAGTCCGTATCTCCACTGCCTGAGGTACTGTGCAATACCCCCCAGCCCTCAGCAAAACAAGAACAAGAGCAGCTGCAAGATCCACAGCGGCCGGCATAAAAGGCCCCTAAAGGAGAGAAGACGCGACATCATTTGGTGCCTTCCCATCACCGGAACCCGGAACGATTTCTCCTCCAAAGCCTCGTCATTCGTTAGCCTTTCTCCTTTGTTCTCCTTCCTCAAAGAACACTGACATTCAGAAGCTATGCAACAGATATTTAAGGTGCGAAGTATGTGCTTAGAGCCCGCGGGTCAGGTGGTGCCTCCCTACTCTGGGCCAGTCTTGTTGATTTGGGTCCAAGTATCAGCTCTTAGGCTAGCACACTCAAGAACCTTTCCCGAACTTCTTACTGTTCCTGTGGCTGACCTTCTCTCAGTCTGTCTCGAGTTCCCACGTCCACCCTGTTTGTCCACTGTTGTTCCAGCCAGACCAACGGAAATCTGAAGTCCAGCCTTAACTGGTATCTACATAAAGGGAAAAAAAATCCACTTGTTTCATCCACCTTGTGAGCTTAGTAATTTTACATAAGATCTGGGTAACTAATTAGATGGTGTCCATCCTGGCCGAAACAGACCAAACATAACACAAAGTGAATTCAGCCAAGTACAGCCCAAGTACAGACACAGTGAGAAGTACATTTTTTATTTACCTGGTGTCTGAATCTTTATTCACCAGTGAACTATTTTTTTAAACCAGTCTCCTCATTTATGTAAGCAACTTTTATCTCTACGCCTGAATTCTAGCCAGTATTTCATGAAGGCTCAGCCAGAGAAAAGCATTCACCGTGATTTACCCTCCCAAATATTACAGGATGTTATTTATGCGGCCTTTGAGCAGGTTTCATGTCCATCCCCAGCCATGACTGGGTAGACCTAGGGAAGGGCCACATTACTGCTGGAGCGGGCCAGTACCATTTCCACGGCTGGTCCACACCCTTGTGCCCCACTCTCTCCCCCTATCGTCTTCCTATTCTGGGAAATTACATATATATTTATATATATATAATTATGTACATATTCTACATATAAAATACATATATATATATGTTTTTATTTATACCTTACTCATGTAGTTGTTCATAGATCAAGCAGAACAGTTTCTCCCACTCTGAAGTCCCTCAAACTCAGCTTCTACCCCAGGCAGATTTTTCAAGTTGTTTATTCTGAAAAATATAGATTAGTCTCTCTAAAAGGTATTCTGGAGAACACAACTTTCTCTAGTCATATTATAACACAGGATGGTGCAAATTATAAAAAATTATAGAGAAGTTACAGGTTAGAGTTTCCCTTAAGCATGAATAATATTCAAGATATTTAGCAACTGACACCTTCACCAGCCAATCAGAACTGAAGGTGGCCTCAGAGATGGAGTGGGGTCCTGGGCCCCTGCTCTGCCAGGCATCAGCCCTTGCCGCTGACTTGCGGGAGAGCCTGGAGGAGGGACCAGGTGCGCTCACAGGCTTCAGAGCAGCTGCTCTTTACCGACTGGTTCAGAAGTGGTTCTACAGTTTAATGATGTACAACCACACCAGCGCTCACCAGCTGAACCCGGGCCACTCATCAGAAACAATCTTACTCGATCCCATTTCATCTGCTGAAAACAGTGCTCCATCCCTCCCCAGTCCTCTCTGTTTGTAAAATCAACCGGAACCCATTATTTTGGTCATCCTGCCCTTAACTTGATTGTTCACTTTCGGTTTTGATTTTGGCCAGTGATTTAGACCAGTGCCCTGGGATTTTTTGGTCTCTGGGAAACCAATTTACTCTTTTTTTTTTTTTTTTTTTTTAATGTCTGTGTTGGGTCTTCGTTTCTGTGCGAGGGCTTTCTCCAGTTGCGGCAAGCGGGGGCCACTCTTCATCGTGGTGCGCGGGCCTCTCACCATCGCGGCCTCTCTTGTTGCGGAGCACAGGCTCCAGACGCGCAGGCTCAGTAGTTGTGGCGCACGGGCCCAGCTGCTCCACGGCATGTGGGATCCTCCCGCGTCCCCCGCATTAGCAGGCAGACTCCCAACCACTGCGCCACCAGGGAAGCCCCCAATTTACTCTTGATCAAATATTTTAGGGAGAAATCAATTCCTTCAAAGTTACCCCAAACCGACTCTGGGGCCTTTCCAGAGTCCAGGTATAACATATATTACCAGCAGCCTCCTTTCCTTACAGAACCCAACTCAACTAACCAAACCGCTCTGCTCTGTCACTCTCTTCATTTCTTTTTAACTTTACGGACATTACCAAAACTCAAGTGTGTTTGTTTGTTTGTTTGTTGCTAAACAGCAGTCCTTGGGAGTTAAGCTCTAGAACAGCACTATCCAACAGAAATACAACGTGAGCTACCTAGGTAATCTGAAATTGACTAGTAGACACAGTAAAATAAGTAACAAGAAACAGGTGAACTTAATTTGTATATATTATTTAACTCAATGTATCCAGAATATTATTTTAATGTGTAATCAATATAAAACTTATTAATGGGGTAATTCACATTCTTTCGTTTTTTACAAAGTCTTCAATTCCCTGTACGTATTTTGTGTTTACAACACATCTCAGTTCCACGTGGAAAGTGCTGATTGCCTCATGGGGCTATAGTGGCTGCAGGCTGGACAGCCAGACGGTGTCTACCTCAGCTACTTACAGCTCCACCAATTCTCAGCTGCTCAGTCTTGGGTAAATAATCTATCTGTGTCTCAATTTCTCATCTGCCGAAAAGTGATCATAATGGTACACACCTCATAAGACTGTTGTGAGAATTCCATGAGAAGGCACTATTCCTAGAACATAGTAAGATTTCAACCAACGTTAGCTACTGTTATCACCAGCATTATGCTGCTACTTCACCCCCCAATACTACTATCCGTCCTCCAACCTTTCATTCAACATCCAAAAGGATGGGGGTAGTAGCCACATCCATAAACTTCTCTCTCTAGCAACTTGTGGTCCCGCCTCTGCCCTTTTTCCGGGTGGAGAAATAATGACCTAGAACAGTCCCATATCTTTAATAACTAATTAGATGGTGTCCATCCTGGCCAAAACAGACCAAACATAACACAAAGTGAATTCAGCCAAGTACAGACACAGTGAGAAGTACATTTTTTATTTACCTGGTGTCTGAATCTTTATTCACCACTGAACTATTTTTTTAAACCAGTCTCCTCATTTATGTAAGCAACTTTTATCTCTACGCCTGAATTCTAGCCAGTATTTCATGAAGGCTCAGCCAGAGAAAAGCATTCACCGTGGTTTACCCTCCCAAATATTACAGGATGTTATTTATGCGGCCTTTGAGCAGGCTTCATGTGCATCCCCAGCCATGACTTCATTTCAACCACAAGAAACAGCAGAGGCACCATGTTTCCCAAAACTCCTTTAAAAACAACCCTGCAGATGCCAGGAGAACTGGGAATATTAATGACTGAAAAGCTGGGAATTAAGGGATGTATGCAGAATGCTGGGAAGGGAATCTAAAGAACCCAGTTCTATCGAGCGTGAAATTGTTAACAGAGGGCAAACGTTTACAAAGCTTTGTGGCAGGAGAACTGATGATGGAGGAGAAAGTCAGAAGGCAAGAGTCTGAAATAATCTAGGGTCAAAAGTATTTGCAGAACCAGGTTGTACAATATTATTTATAGAGAAAAATAGATTTTTTTGGGACTCAGAAAAGGTGTTGTAAGAGTGGGTTTTGCCAAGAAACATACAAGATGCTTTGGCATATGTAAGTGGCATGATTTATGAAGCCTGAAAAAAAAGGAGAAAAAAAAAAGAGAGAAGCAATTTTGTTCACATAGTATGCACTTTTATTTTTCTCAAGAAGGAATACGTTCTGATCACAGACGTGGCCAAATATTTCAGCAGGACACTCAACAAAGACCCTTATGAAATCCTGGTGGAAAGAAAAGGTGGAGAAACAAGCTAAAGGGAGGTCTCTGCGGGACAACCGAAGGATAGAATCCTGTTTTATTCAGCGTTTTTATCAACAAAGTGGGGAAGAATAGTTCGGCAAATTTACAAACTACACACAAGACAAGAAAATGGAAAGGATACTGAGGTGACAGAGGGAAGAATCAAATTTCAAAAATATACGGGCAGGCCAGAAAGATGAGCTCCACCTAAACAAACAATACGAACTGGGTTACATTTAAAACCAGCTGCACAAAGGGAGCGTGGGGAAGGGGCTTGGCTTACTTTGGGTCTCAGATCACTGTAAACTTGGGTAACCAGGCTGCCAAGGCAGCTAATGAAATCTTAAGGTACTTTAATAGAAGGATAGCATACCAAACAAGGAATGTGATAATTTAATTGTAGTCGACAGTGAACGGAACACGGTGATAAACTGATCATCGGTACCTTGATCAAATGTCCGGCGTGAAATATCTGAAAATCACTGAATGTGGAAACCCGCTGAGGAAATTTAGGCTGCTTAGTGTGAGGGAGAAGACTTGGCAGCTGACTGAGTATTGTGCTGACGTACCTGAAGGCAGTCATGTGGAAAAAGGTTAGAAATAACTCCAGAGGGTAGAATATGGCCCTCCAAATGGCAGTTACAGCATGGCAGACATTGTCTCAATATAAAGAAAGCCTTTCACAGGCTGAACGCAATAGACTCCCTTGGCCATCCAGGTAAGGTCCCTGCCACCAGAAATGTTCCACCAGAAAGAGTCTGAGGGCCACCTCCCTCTCAGGGATTCCTGCTCTGAGTGAGATGCTGAACCGAATGACCTTTAGGGTTCCTTCTGAGGCTACGCTAATATGGTATTTATGCAGTAAAATGTGCACAAACTGAGTCAGCTCTTTCTGACACTGTAACATAAGTGAGGTAATTACACATACATACCCCCATCACAGAGGACGTGTGTTATTACTAGATTCAAACCTTAGCTCTTCCATGTCTGTAGATCAATTATGTCAACAGAGTTACATGCTGACCTTGAGCTAGTGAGGTTGAATGTAGAACAGGATCAGAATTTATCTGAGTTGATGAAATAGGCTTCACTTTTCCATAACTAGAAAGCACAGGTCAGTCAGTAGGCCTGTTGAGGGAAGGAAACAGGCTACAGAGAAAAAGGAGTAGTTTTCAGTTCTCCTGCCTATGTTGGCAACACAGTGGAAAGGAAGGGAAGGGGCTGTTCCACACAGACACACACACACGCACACGCACACGCACACACAGTCTCACTCTCATGGGAGCAGCCAGACACTAGGCTTCTGTGACTGTCAACATTTCTAAGCAGCTTGAGAGCAAACGTTCCTCTTCTATACCCAGATGATCTTTGCCATTGAGGTTAAGAATAGTATTATATTTCTCCTTCTCTCAAGGGATGAATTTGTCAGATTGTCAGATATCATTTTTGTCTTTGAGTTGAGGATACAATAAAATACAGAAAGAATTCTATATCATCTCTCAGCCATTCCGATTTTAGAATTGATTCAATATGGCTCCCTTTTTGACAATAACATAATGAGGCTCATTTCTTGCAGATTTGAGAAAAGAACTCTCACTACGTTATAGTTCCACTTTGTACGTCATTCTTGAGCTATCTTTCACTTTGGTGAATCAAGCTCGGGAGGCTCTTTGCTCTAGACCCGAGTCTCTCATATATTTTTATCTCCCCATCACACTCCTGGTTTCACTTTAACTCCCCACTAAAGGTCAAAGTTGCAGCTCAGCAGCAGACCAGGAACTCAGAAGGTAGAGATATGGAAGGAGTCCATCCTTTACTCTATGGAGATGGGAAAAATAGGTCTTTTCCTAGTCTTCACAGAAAGAGGCATATACTGTGTAAGCACCCGGAGCGCTCCCACATTTAGAGAGAACCAATGACTTGACACAAGTCTTCCGTCATTCCCAAAAGAAATCAAATTTTTCAAAGACTGAGTGGGAAATTTTTAAAATACTATTAGTATAAAAAACTCCATTTTGGGGCTTCCCCGGTGGCGCAGTGGTTGAGAATCTGCCTGCCAATGCAGGGGACACGGGTTCGAGCCCTGGTCTGGGAAGATCCCACATGTCGCGGAGCAACTGGGCCCGTGAGCCACAATTACTGAGCCTGCGCGTCTGGAGCCTGTGCTCCGCAACAAGAGAGGCCGCGATAGTGAGAGGCCCGCGCACTGCGATGAAGAGTGGCCCCCGCTTGCCACAACTGGAGAAAGCCCTTGCACAGAAACGAAGACCCAACGCAGCCATTAATAAATAAAAATTAAAAAAAAAAAAACAAAAAAACTCCATTTTGTATTCTCAATGTCAAATTCAAATAATAGAAAGATCCAACAAGTTTATGATTCGTTACAAAAAAAAAAAAAATAGGAAAAGCTTCACTTTACTCAATGTCTTCACTGAAAATTCATTTAGGTCTCCTCCAGGTCAGCTCATCCTTCTCCCACCCCAATAATCAAAGGAGCAGGATACTGAAAAAATAGAAGGACTCATGCACTAGGGATAAAGAAGGGAGTAAGTTAGTGATGCCATATACAATACCTACTTTTGGCTTAATAAGCAACAGGATTCCCTACGTAATGAGCTATGGACGTTCTGTTGATGTCCAAAATATAAGACAAGAGAAATATTAACATGAATGGATTTTTAGAAAACCACAGATAGGCAGTAGGGGGAAATGCAGCCCTTTGTTCCAAGCAATAGGCAGAGTTAGGTGGGTATTAACAGAGAAATATCTCAAAGGCTAAAACACTATGATAATAAAGACACTATGATCTAGGCACAGAAATCTGGGGCATAAGAACAAAGGTAGCTGACTGAGGTCTGTGAATACCCGGCAAGACTGATGAAGGCCTTCGGGCTCTTTCACAGGACAAAATATGTTTCTTTGTCATGAAGCAAATGATCTGAGAAAAGAAGTGAAATAAATTTATTCTAAATAAACAAAGGAGCCCACTCCAAGCAGCAAAGCTCTAGAACCTGCTGGCCAGACTTGGTGTAGATTAGCTCAAGAACCAGGAGATGCTCAGTGGAGGCTAACACAACATTGTAAAGCAACCATACTCCAATAAAAATTAATAAAATATGTATATATTAAAAACAAGAAACAGGAAGTGCTGAGCCTGAGGGTTCAATGTCTTCAGAATTTGTGTAACTAATACAGAACGTATCCCGCTGTGTCCTAGCTCAATAGGAAGCTTCCTGAAGGCAGGGGAGGCCTGCAGTAGTGACTAGAATATAGTAGGTGCTTAATAAATATTCGTTATGTGAATACAATAGCTCAATTCAAGTTGTCCCCATGTATCAATGGTGGACTGAACGTACTAATGGCTGCCATTGATGGCCTCCTCTGAAGTTCCTCCCATCGAGAGGTATAGTCTATTTCTTCACCCTTTGAAATGAACTTGCCCAATGACTCATTTTGGCCAATATGATGAGGGAGAAGTGTCACCGTGCGAGTTCAAGTTTAGGCCTCAAGGGGCTTTGCACACTTTTGCTTTCGCTCTTGGGAGCCTGCCATGATTTGAGAATAAGCCTGGGCTAGCCTGATGGAGGATGAGAGACCACATGGTGAACAGCCCAGCTGTCCCGACTGAGGTCATCCTAGACCAGCCTATAGCCAGCCAACGCTCACACATGAGGGAACTCGGCCAAGATGTTCAGAGAGGCCAACGCAACCCAAAGCCTACCACAGATGCACGCCTGAGTCCAGCTGAGACCAGAAGACCTGCCCAGTTGACTCCTAGGCTCATGAGAGAGAACAAATGGTTGCTGTTTCAAGCCACTATGTTTGGATGGTGGCTTTTAATCCAACAATAGCAAACTGACACACCTCACTAAATGCTGCTTTTCTGTCCTTTATCACTGACCTTGTCTTTAAATGTTTGTGAAATATTTTCACTCCTAATAGTTTAATTCAAAAGGAAAAGCGCAAAGAATCCCTCTCATTCATTCAATAATAACTTATGTCTGAATGTCCTTTCTCTTCCCCCTCTTCTTGCCTCTAACTTCTTCAAGTCCTCATTTATGTCTCAGTTTTTCTATTAAAATCAGTGCCTAGCTGGTCTCCAGGCATCCATCTTTGTTCTAACCCCATCCGCATAATGTGTAAGATTTATCATCCTAAAACATATGTGTAATCATGTCACTCCTCTCCTTGAAAAGTTTAAACCTTTCACATCATGCACGGAAGAAAGTGTGAACCACGCATATGGCCAGTCACATCCCTCACACTTCTGCTCCAACGTCTGTTCCCAGTGTGACCTCACGCCAGAAGCCCCCCACGGCTCATGCCCCAGGACACCTGTCTGCCTCCGTACTCCCACCTCTCCCACCCTCATATCTCTGTCCAACTTGTTTCATATGCTTGCAATTTCCCACCGGTGAAAATCCCACTAAAGCCACCACCCTAAGAAGCTACCCTAATCTTCCACTATATCTTTATGTAATAAAAATGATATAATAATAACAACAACAATGCCGATAATAATACTTAGTGAGCATGTACTATAAGCTAGCGCTGTGTTCAGCACTCCAAATGCATTCTTTCTTAACCATCACGTCAACCCTAGGGCATAGCTATTCTGACCACTATCTGCATGCTATAGATGAGCAAACTGAGACTCAAAAGGTTAATCAGTCCAACGTCAAATATCTACTAAGTGGCAGAGCTAAAATGTGGACCTAGGATTCTAGGAGTAAATACACTGAGCTACATCACGGTTTCGTTTGAATTCCCCATATTTATTATAATAAAGTAAAGCACAAAGGAGTTAAATGACTTGCCAAGGCCGCAGAGTCATCAGCAGAACTAGATCATGAATCAAATATTTTGAATCCTCCAATCTTATGCTAATTTTGTGCCACCAGGGAAAATATAACTGCTGCCTGGTCTCCCCAGCAAAGCATGAGCGTTTTTGCCTTTGCCCCTTTTTTTCAGTTAGAATGCCTCAGCTAAACTAAGCAGGTTAAGTTTTAGTTTCTCCTGCTGCTGTAGTCATCCATAGTTCTTCAGCCAAGATTCCAAGGCTAGAGGAAGAAACTGAATCTAAAACCAAATTAAGTTTTAGCTTCCTTTGATTCACATGTCAGCAATAGTCCACCCAGTAACTCTGTTAACATACAAATGAACTAAACTTCCCATATTCCCAACTGTGTTTAATTCTGTTGGGACCACACAGGTCGCACTGATGCCCTAAACATGCTAATCTCATTCTGTCCTACTTTAGGTACTGGTCTCCCAAAAAGCACCCCATACATAGCTGAATATACTTGCTTTTCAACAACTGTGCTCCCTTTGAATTATAGAAAATGTCAGCCAGGGTAGTCCCTGGTCCTGATGGAGACATGTGCACATTTAGGAGTGCAGGTCTGCGATTGGCCTGTAGCTATGAGTCTCCAGAGGTTAGGGCCAAAGAAAGGAATATGAACCAAGAATATAGTAGATTTTGCCCACACGTATCAGGGTTGGAAAAAAAAAAAGAAAGAAAGAAAAAAGCGCTGAATACAAGCCCAGGTGAACCATGTAAGTTTAGAAATAGCTCTTTCGCTAACTCAAAGGGGACGCAAGGGAAACTGACACAGCCTGTTTGGCCGCTGTGCCTCTTGTCCACTCCCTTTCTTGGTCCACGCAGCCGCGCAGCGGGTCCAAGCGGCCACCGCGAGCGGCAGGGGCTGCAGAGGCAGCGGGGGAAAGGGTCTATTCAAGAGCGCTTAGTCCTCCCAGTTTGAGACTCTCCACAAAAGAGAGACAACAAATGCAGGCTTCAAAGGAGAACAGAAAATATTCCAGTGATCCACCTCCTCCGAGGAGCCTTTGATCGGCAGCTCTTCCTGCTGCTTTATGCCCATCCTCACCTCCCCCAGTTCCGGCTCATCTAAGAGGTTTCTTTATTCTTAAGGCCTATAAAGTAGGCATAACAAGTAACTGGATGAAACAGAGGGTCAGGCTTAACCTAGGCCTGGAAAAGTATCCACTCAATATCATTTGAAAACTTTCTTAAGTTTATGAGAAGCCCCTGTATTAAAGAGGAACTTCAACCGAATTCCGGATGTCTTTGGTTATTCATTGCTTATCTCACGTGCACCGTAAGAAAAGATGAAGATTCGATTCTGTTCAGTCTGGGAGAGAGGGAGGTAACAGCAGATAAGATGGGTCTTTGCTGCTGGGAAGGCCTTTAGAAAAGAACCCTTCAGGTTCTAGGGCTGGGCATCTACCTGCTAGAAGCATGGGCACTATTTCGGACGTCCTTTCCTCAAAGTCTAACTTAGAACCACTGGTTCTCCCCCAATCCCTCCCACTCTGCAAGCTTATGAGCACCTCTGCCAAAGGCCGGGGACTACCAGTGAAATGACACACAAATAACAGCCAGCTCAGCTAGAAAAAGATCTCATGGGGGAAAAGAGCAAGAAATGGGAGCTTCCATAACGTCTGCGAATTATCTAAGGATTTCACGTACCCTATTACTCTCTCCTAAGGCCTACAACTAACTCCAGCACACGCTGACAGATTCACCACCATGCTGGAAGACACAGTTTAGGCCAGCGGGAGCACGCTTTGGTAAATAAGGTGTCAAATCGCCTTTTATTCACTCCAGATATGGAAGAGAAAAGGGAAGGTGAAGAACAATTAGCATAAACATGTAACCTACACTTCTAAGAATAAAGAGCTCACCTTTTTTTTTTTTAATTGAAGTATAGTCGATTTACAATGTTGTGTTAGTTTCAGGTGTACAGCAAAGTGATTCAGTTATACATAGACATACATATATTCATACATATATATATACATATATATTCTTTTTTTTTAATAGATCTTTATTGGAGTATAATTGCTTCACAATACCAATACCATGTTAGTTTCTGTTGCACAACAAAGCGAATCAGCCATATGCATACACATATCCCCATATCCCCTCCCTCTCGAGCCTCCCTCCCACCCTCCCTATCCCACCCCTCTAGGTCATTGCAAAGCACCGAGCTGATCTCCCTGTGCTATGCTGCTGCTTCCCACCAGCCAACTATTTTACATTCAGTAGTGTATATATGTCGATGCTACTCTCACTTCGCCCCAGCTTCCCCCTCCCACCCCATGTGCTCAAGTCCATTCTCTATGTCTACCTCTTTATTCCTGCCCTGCAACTAGGTTCATCAATACCTTTTTTTTTTTAAGATTCCATATATATGCGTTAGCATATTCAGATTCTTTTCCATCATAGGTTATTACAAGATATTGAATATAGTTCCCTGTGCTATACAGTAAGTCCTTGTTTATCTATTTTATACGTAATAGTGTGTATATGCTAATTCCAAACTCCCAGTTTATCCCTCCCCACACCCTTTCCCCTTTGGTAACCGTAAGTTTGTTTTGCCGGTGAGTCTGTTTTTGTTTTGTAAATAAGTTCATTTGCATCACTTTTTTTTAGATTCCACATATAAGTGATATCATATGATGTTTGCCTTTCTCTGTCTGACTTACTTCATTCAGTATGACAATCTCTTTGTCAGATCTCACATTTTTTATCTCACTAACTAGACTGGGTCAGTCCCCAAGATACAAATGCACCACCTTCCAAAAATTAACTCCAAAAAGTTATCACTTAGAAACCCAAAAGCATTCTCTCACTGAGCCAATATAATAGGTGGTGATTGCAATCTCAGGCCAGCCTGCAAACACCAATTTATCTCAAATACACCAGGAAGGGTCTTCCTAGGAGCCCCAGGCCTCTCTGAACCTAAGCCCATGGGGGCTCCTTGAATCTTAAAGTCCCTTTAGTACCAATATCCTGACATCTCAGAGCCAAAGCCGGCGGAGAGAAGGAAAACATATCAGGTTCCATCACTGTGGCGGCTGGACAGATGCTCCGGTGGGAGAGGTGGAAAGATATAATATTCCTCCTAAAGTCAGGGAACATGAGAGGAAGGGAGATGGTATGTGGTGAAACTTTCCACTTTAATCCTAAGAAAAGATGTTGAGTTTAGGGGATAGAACTAGACTTTCAGAACATTGGAGAGGCCACCATAGCCTTTTTAAAAAATATTTATTTATGTATTTATTTATGTATTTGGCTGCACAGAGTCTTAGCTGTGGCACACGGGATATTTGCTGCCACGTGCAGGATCTTTAGTTGCAGCATGCGGGATCTTAGTTGTGGCATGTGGGATCTAGTTCCCTGAGCAGGAATTGAACCTGGGCCCCCTGCATTGGGAGCGCAAAATCTTAGCCACTGCAACACCAGGGAAGTCTCGAGAGGCCACCATAGCCTTTCAACAGAATGCTGACTGCAGATGTAACTTTTTCAGCAAATATAACTAATAAAAAAACACATTTCTCTCATTTCTACTGATTATAACCATTATATACTAATTATAGAAAGATACAGTTCTAAAAATCTAGGTCTAATGATCTTATCAATACATTGAACTCTTGCCAAGAATATGCTAGCACCATAGAGTTTTTGCACTTAAGGGGGCATTGGAGGTCATCTACCCCACAACCTTCATTTTAGAAATGAGGTCACCAAAGGATGGAAAACTTGAGTGACTTCCAGAAGGTCCTCCAGTTCTTTAGATCCAGAAATCACCTGGTGTCCATTGGGGACACTATTTCATGTGCCTCTTATATAAACTTTGGTTTCCCTTCTTTGAGGAGCCTTTCATTTCTCTGCATTGATGCTCCCCCTGGGAGTTAAATCCCACTCCCAGCCACAGAGGTTGTTTATTTGAGGGAAGGTATTAATGGTCTCATCCCAGGCATCTCCCTTTGAACTCTGAGGACTCCGCTGGAACTCTCTTTGCAGCCAGGAGAGCCTATTTTTCCCTTTTCTCCAAGGAAGGCCAGCCTTGGCCCTGAGCATCAGGCCTTCTGCACTCGCTACCTCCAAGCAAGTGGAAGACGGCACTGGCGATAGAGCAATAAAACTGCGAATGTCAAACTCACTTAATTTGCTGACCAACTGATTAACGGCTCAACTCCACATTTCAAGTCAGCCCCACCTAAACCTCTGGAGCTTCTTGCCAAAGCCTTCTTAAACAGTCTTAATTTTTTTTTTTTTTCCTACACACACTTAAAAACCTCACTAAGCAAGAGAGAATTTTTTAAAACAGTCAAATAGTGTTTTCTCCATAGCCTTGCATGCCGAAGGTTATAAACTCTTATATTCAGCAAGTGCCTCTACAGGATGCATGCCAGGGCAGCAAGATGATAAACCACTGACAACGGTGCAACAATGGTTTCCTGTCAACAGTGGAGATCTTAAGTGGCAATAACTGCAAAAGGATGTTACTATTAAGCTAAGTGTGTGTGCCTTCATATCCCTTCAACAGGTTTTAGAAGATGGCTGAGGTTGAAAGTAGCTGGAGGAGGGTAAAGGGTGCCCTGCTTCCTTGTGTCCCCTGGGCCAGTCCTTTTCAAACCTCAAGACACCCTAAAAGGAAGAAGAATATTTTGGTGGTAAACACCTTGCTGTTAGACCTGGGTGTCAGTCCAAGGTCAGCTTGTTAGTGGCTCTGAATATTGCCTGACCACTATTAGCCTGAGTTTCCTCAGTTGCAAAGGTGATAGTAATGGTCCCTTTTCCTTGTACAAGGACTGTTGGAAAGATGAAATGATCCGGGCTATGCATTAGAATTCGGCAAAGCAATGAGTACAAGAAGTAAGTGCTCAATAAATGTTAGCTGCCGTTGTTTTTTAAAAAAACAATACACATGAAAGGATGCTCAACATCACTAATCGTTAGAGAAACGTAAATCAAAACTACAATGAGGTATCACCTCACACCGGTCAGAATGGCCATCATCAAAAAATCTACAAACAATAAATGCTGGAGAGGGTGTGGAGAAAAGGGAACCCTCTTGCACTGTTGGTGGGAATGTAAATTGATACAGCCACTATGGAGAACAGTACGGAGGTTCCTCAAAAAACTAAAAATAGAACTACGTATGATCCAGCAATCCCACTCCTGGGCATATATCTGGAGAAAAACACAGTTCAAAAGGATACATGGACCCCAATGTTCACTGCAGCGCTGTTTACAATAGCCAAGACATGGAAGCAACCTAAATGTCCATCAACGGACGAACGGATAAAGAAAATGTCATACATATATACAATGGAATATGACTCAGCCATAAAAAAAGAATAAAATAATTCCATTTGCAGCAACATGGGTGGACCTGGAGATTATCCTACTAAGTGAAGTAAGGCAGACAGAGAAAGACAAATATCATATGATATCACTTACATGCAGAATCTAAAAAATACAAATGATACAAATGAACTTATTCACAAAACAGAAACAGACTCACAGACTTAGAGAACAAACTTATGGCTACCGGGGGAGTAGCGGGAAGGGATAGACTGGGAGTTTGGGATTGACATGTACACACTATATTTAAAATAGACAACAAACAAGGACCTGCTGCTCAATACTCTGTAACAACCTAAATGGGAAAAGAATTGCAAAAACAATAGATACATGTATACGTATAACTGAATCACTTTCCTGTACATTTGAAACTAACAAAGATTGTTGACCAACTATACTCCAATATAAAATAAAAAATAAATAGAAATGACACTTTGAAAAAAATCTGTTGAAATAAGATGCCTTTCAGCTTTCCCCATCACTGCTGGTCTCGAATGATCGTCACTTGCTATTACCATCACCCAGAAGCATAACTGGGGAGGGGGATCAGATCACAGTGGTAGCCGGAAGGCTGGGTGTGGGAGGAGCGATCGTTCGCTTGTCTTGCACTGCTCCTTCCCTCTTCAGGCCACAGAGCTTCTGATGCCCTGCGGTGATTTTACACAACTGGCTTTCATTGAAAGGTGGAGAGGGCCCATGACCACAGAGGTGAGGCAAATCAGAAGCAGAGTTTCACGTCAGCTAGCTTGGCACGAGCTTAAGGCAGAAGCACACCATCATCACTCTCTTTGCACAGCACCTGGTACGACACCTGATACTTGATGGATCAGCTGGGGGCAGCTCCCCCTTCGAGATGTCTGCCCAGCTTTCAAACTTCTGAACTCCCATGGAACCGTGGGGTGCAAAGCACCACCTGTCCGGGTGTGAGTCTGTCCTCAGCTCTCCCAGCCTCCACCCGCCTGTCCATCACAGACAAGGTTCCTCTGCAGTGAATCTCTGTAAGCTTCGGCCTGCAGGGCCTTCGGTCCCTCGGGCAATATCCCTGCAGGGACCTGCCTCCTAGCCTCAGCCTCTCTTTCTGTCTCCTCTCTTCTGGGCTCCTCAGGCTTCCCCGGCCCACTCATCCCCCCCAAGCCCTTCTGATCTGAATCATCTCTCTTTGAGCTCATTATCTCTGCTTTCCTTGAATAAATACATTTCACTTAAAAAGGAAAAAAAAAAAACTTATTTTTTTATACTGTTCCCTAATCATACATCCACCTGACCCAGAAGAAAATGTTTTTATTGCCCCTTTCGCGAGATGCAAATAGATATGGACAGTTAAAGACAGCACCAGCAGGCCCCCAGAGGTCTCTCTTCATGTTTTCCATAACTTTGGGAGTAGCTGCATTTTATACTAGTCATCTCCCATGAATGCTCTGTGGAGAATCATGTCTTTCCTATTCTATTTTTGGCAGGGGGAATAGTGGCAGGGCAGTGGGCGGCATCAGTGGGCAGTGATTTTATACAATACGTAGCAGGAACCTTGGGTCCAGAGAAGGCACACGCTCCTGTCATTGAAGATGTTAAAGGGAAATAAGCACCATTATTAGGACCCAAGCCAGGGCTGAAAGCAGGACCTAAGATGGGCAGTTTGGTTTGGGCAAGACTGAGTTTGCAGTAAGGACCCAGAGAGCGGGACCAGGAATGAAAAGGCAGAGCAAGGCCGGGGCTGCCCTCAGCGCAGGGGTGAGGAGGCTGGAGCTCCACCCCAGAGACAGGACACGAGGCCTGAAGAACACGGGGGTCAGAGTCCAGGCCCCACATCAGGCAAAGGAGAAGGTGCTCAGGGGAGCCCTCCGCATGGTCCTTACTAATTTCAGCACCAGTCACCAATATAATAGCTACAGAAAAGAATGACAGTGCAGACAGAACACCACTCTCTATGAACTTTTTCATTTTCTCAATAGCCTTGTGAGGTAGGAATTTTTAACTCAAATGTGAAGATGGGGCAAATGAAGCTCAGAGATACTGAGGGACTTGCCCCAAGGCCGTGAAGTGGGTGGGTGTCAGAAGTGGGACTGGAGCATGCATTCTGACTCTGCGACCGGTGCTCTTTTCAATAAGCCTCAGCTGCCGGCCACCACTGAGGGCAGAGTCTCCCACTTCCTGAAGGGCAGCAGTTGGCCTGGGACCCGTGAAGGTCCTGTTCCAGCGTGAGCCAGCAATGGACTTTTCAACGTTCGGGCATGTCTTGGAAACCGGAGGGGTGGGCTCTGCAGAAGACTATTTTCGTTCTTTTATGGCTGCATGAAAATAGACGTCTGCAGAGCCCACCCATCCAGTTTCAAACTAATGCCATTTGCAGCAACATGGATGAACCTAGAGATTGTCATACTGAGCGAAGTAAGTCAGACAGAGACAAATATCATATGACACCGCTTATATGTGGAATCTAAAAAAAAAAAAAAAATGGTACAAATGAACTTATTTACAGAACAGAAATAGAGTCACAAATGTAGAAAACAAACTTATGGTTACCAAGGGGGAAAGGGGGGGAGGAATAAATTGAGAGATTGGGATTGACATGTACACACTACTATTTATAAAACAGATAACTAATAAGGACCTGCTGTATAGCACAGGGAACTCTTATCAAAACTCTGTAATGACCTATATGGGAAAAGAATCTAAAAAAGAGTGGATATATGTATATGTATAGCTGATGCACTTTGCTGTACACCTGAAACTAACACAACATTGTAAACCAACTATACGCCAATAAAAATTTTAAAAAAAGAAAAAAAAAACTGTATCAAGAAAACATTTTGGGGCTGATGAAAATATTAAGGCTGAATTGTGGTAATGGATGTATAACTCTACACGTTTACTAAAGTCATTTAATTATGTACTTAGAATAAATGAATTTTATTATATGTAAAAAAAATAAAGAAGTCTTATTTTCACAAGAAGTGAAGGAGCAGGCTGGGGGAGAACTTATCTTAAGAAAAGGAGGAACCAAATAAATTCTATCCACTCACAGGGCTGTAGTCACAGGGTGGGAGGAGCAGTTTGGAAACCACCGTAATGGCTGTTGCTTAACCTCGCCCCAGCCCAACCTGTGGGTCCTCAGGGAATGAGGAAAGAGGAGACGTAAGTAAACGCTGAAAAACCGTTTCACTAAAAACTTAGAAGAAATTATGTCACGAGCATGCCTGTGGCTTTGGTAGTGGCATATAACGGAATGGGGGATGAGACCTTTCACTAGCCACTCCACCACAGACCATGTTGAAGCTTTGGCATCAGGAAGGCCCCAGTGCACTCGAGGCAGGTGCTTAATGGGAAACCATAATATCCATAGGGAGTGGGGTTGCAAAGAGGCCGAGGTGCAAGGCAGATGCCACGGAACTCAATGAAAGCAGCAGGAAATGACAGTGGTACCATGGGAAAAAACCAGGAAACCCACAGAAAATGGCAGCCATTCCCAGCAAATCTGGTACCAGAACAGTTTGTGAACCTGTGACATACCCTCCTGAGGGCTGCCCAAGCCACACCAGAAGATAATGAGTTTGTGGGGGACTGTGGTCTTAACTGAGTAGGAGGAAGCAAGAACGGATGGGATTTGAACTGTTACTAATATACACACACAAAGTGGGGAGGGCTGGGGAAATCGGTGCTATGTATCGTATTCCTAACTGCATTTTTTTTCCGGAAGTATAGTTGATTCACAATGTTGTGTTAATTTTTGCTGCATTTGTGACGTCTGTCATTCAAACTAATCCCAAAGCGGACCTGAATCTTCTGGATAAAGTGATGAAACTCACAAATCTTTAGTCCTCAAGAAAATTTCAGGACACACTTGTCCTCCGATCAAAAATGTGTTCGGCATCCTCTCTCCTTTCCAAACAGAAGGAATTGAGCATCCAGGACCCTGCCAGATGTGGTTCTGTTTTTCTCCCACTCCTCTCTGGCCTGTGTTTCCTTATTTGAATCCATTTCCAATTCCCCAAAGGGCTCCAGTAACCTAGCCCCAGCACCTCACCTCACTGACAAGCGCGCGGTGGATAAGCCCTCTCTGGCCTTGGCTCTCTCCATGGTTTGGCCCCTTATTTGAATGGTGTGTTCCAATGGGGCTCTTCAAACCCTGTCTCAGCATCTGAGCACAATAGGTAATTTCCACCTCACCATCAGACTTTCGTGGGGGTAGAAACAGACGGGGGCAAGTTTTAATTCCGTTGCCATCTATGTCTTCACCTCCTTAGTGAAAGTGGGAAAAATTAAAGCAAAGGAAAGGTGAGTAGTTTACTTATTTATATGTTCCTAAGGACCACCTCCGTTTCTATGGCAATGGGCCAGTAGATGCTTCTATAGCAGCAGGTCCACTTCAGTGCATCTGCAAAAGTTCTTCTCTACCAAATTAAACACTAAATGAGGATGAGCTATCATCCGAACGAACTATCATCCCTCAGTTAATTCCATTACTGTGACACCTCCCCTTCCCAAACCCAAGAGGTCATAGAGATTCGGTGACAACAGGAACATAAAATATTTCTGCATCAGCACAGCTCCAGCAAGAAATTCCTCTACGATTGTCTGACAGAGACACCATTTTTTTCTCACAAAGTTGTTCAAGACAATTGAGTAATCAGAAGAAATGAGGCTAAAAATAATGTTAGCCATGCAGTGGGAAGACGTAACTCAGCAAAATGCTGGCAAGCGCTTCTCTAACCACCAAGCCTCAGAATACACAAATGCCCTTTTCTGTTCAGCCATGACAATCTAATTCAGGTTTTGTCCTCCCAGGAGGTGATCGGTGGGTCCAGATGGACACCGGGCCGTCTCATCTTCCCGGGCACAGAAGCCAGACTGCACTGCAGGTATGTACTCCGCGTCTCCACTGCCAGCTAGCTTGGCCAGGAGAGGAGCTGCCGTGCCCAGAGCCAGCTCCTGGGAAGGCTGGGTAAGGCCACAAAGCCCAAGGATTCCTTAGGCCACTCTGATGTTTCAGCACCTAAGGGAGCAATCAGAACTCAGCTCAGCTCACCCACCAGAATTCGGAATGACTGTAGGACGAAATCGAGACATGATCAGAAGCGAGAGAGTAAAGTTAACAGGAACAAGTGCTGCTGAGTACGAAGAGGCTGAGTCAATCTGTACGAAGCGGAGAACAAAACAAGTCCAGGAACGTTTAGTGGACAATAAGCCAACTGAGTTAGTGATGCAACAAGGTTGGAACAAGTTAGATGAGGATATTTAAATTTCAGAGCGCAAGGCAGACATAAGAAGGTGCTTATCATCCTTAAGTACGACAGGGTTAGATCTGTCGCGGAGGAAAAGATTTCCCTCAGCACTCCTAGGTTCTTCTGGCTGGTCTAAGAATTAAATTGACATGAGACAGATTAACAGGAGAAAACCACACAAAAGTTTAATAACATACATACATGAGAGAGACCCGGAAAAACTGAGTAACTCACCAAAATGGCTAAAACCCTCACGTTAAATACCATCTTCTGCTAGAGACAAAAGAGGATGTTGCGGGTAGTGGTTTGGGACCTCAAAGGGGAGGAAGGTGATTGAAATGGAGGTGGAAAAGCAAACATTTGCTGGGCCTTGCAGAGACCATGGGACACAGAGAGGACTCTTAACAGACTTTACTAGGTTCCTCCCTCTCTCCACACCTAGCTCATACTCTAGTGATCTAGGGTGACAGCTCCCCTTCCTGGAACGGGTCCTCTATCTACATTCTTTAGGCAGTTTGGGGGAAGGTCAAGGGTTCTTCCCAAGTCTTTTCAGCTCAAAGTAAAACACATGCCAAAGAGTCAGTTTGTAGTGGCAAATTTTGCTCCCCTACAGATCTTTTCTAGAGAAAGAAGTCACGTTGGGGCAGTGGCAAAAACAAAACAAAACAAACTATAAAAAATAGGTTTACACATAGAAGAACTGGATTTGACCTTGCTATGCACTCTCACTATGCCACCTGGCATACACTCTCTGAACCTGTTTTCTCACCTATAAGATGACATAATAACAATACATAACTAAAGAAAAGAAAAAAGACAATACGTAATTCATTAGATTGTTGTAAGAATTCATGAGGTGATGCACATAAAGCACTTTATAGTGCATGGCAAAGAGTAAGAGTTCAATAAATGTCAGCTCTTAATGGAACATCTATTTCTGATATTGCCAAAGGAAGACGAGAGGAAAGGTTCTTGGGGAACCCTACTGTAGAAGGTTCTTGGGGAACCCTGCATGCCTTAAATATCGTAAAATATGTTGTCTCCTGAAAATGTGACCAACCACGGACCTACAAAGCTAAGGACCAGACAGGTCGTCACACTTTGCGCCCCTACCCCGTTCTGCGAGGCTCAGCCTAAGGAATCAGCCAGACTCCTTGGTGATCTTTCCCTTTAACCTCACATTGTGAGTGGAGGGAAGAGGGCCAAAGGGGAGCGTAATTGTGACCACAGGGCACAGGCCTCGATCAACTGCAGTTGGGCTTGCAAATGACCAGCCAAGCCCTTCCCCAATTCTGAAATGCTTTTAGGACCATTTTAAATAGAAATGTCCATTAACCTTGAAAGCAGGCAATTAGTAATGCAAATATTAAGTCACCTTATAAAGAAAAAGGAACAAGATCAACGTATTTTAAAAACCTTTGTGAGAGAAACAGGCTTCCTGCCACAGTCTAGCCTCCTGCATCTGGTCAACCAATCCCTCCCACCCATCACTCTACCATTTGACCTGCCGTTTCCCCGCAGGCTTGGGAGCAGGAACAGGAAAGACCTTAAAGCCCACCCAGTCCAAACTCCTCATGTTAACAGATGAGAAACTGAGACCGGGAGAAATTAAGGTGTTTTCCAAGAACGCCAATTTAGTGGCAAAACTGGTACGAGACTCTAGTTTTCCTGATTACCCGTCATACCTGCGTTGTTCATTCTCACCTCAAAGACTTTATGACAAGGAATATGATGCCATCACTTCTCTCTATTTAATAGACAGCAAGCTCCTTAAAGGAGGGTAAAGCACCCAGCTTTTGTATTTCTCATGCACAGTCATAAATAGATTAAAAATACATATCAGTTGCACCTTTACGGAAATGACAGTGGAGAGGAGAGGAACCAGGACCCATGTGGGCAAGGATTGGTTTATTCTGCTTCACTCATATTAGACATAACTGTGCTAATAATTTTGAAAAATCCCTGAAGGTTCTCAGAATATGGATAGGACCAGCCTGCCATTTTCAAATAAGCCCAGCTTCGTGCAAGTGGGCAGAAAGCTATTCATTTTGAGCAAAGTAACAACTGATTGTTCTCCATTTCCATATAGGATTAAAAGCTATCAAATAAACTGCAACAAGAGCTTCATGGTACATGAGACAGAAATAATGTCCTTATTCAATGGGCATAAAACTCTAAAAAAATTCCATGGTGTGGTTTTTATTCTTACAAATCTTATAAAATAACGCTGTCCAGAAGACCTAAAGAGACATTTCTCCAAAGAAGCAATACAGATGGTCGATAGGCACATGAAAAGGTGCTCAACATCACTAATTATTAGAGAAATGCAAATCAAAACTACAATGGTAGTTGTACAAACTACAAAACTACAACCTCACACCAGTCAGAATGGCCATCATTAAAAAGTCTATAAATAACAAATGCTGGAGAAAGTGTGGAGAAAAGGGAACCTTCCTGCACTGTTGGTGGGAATGTAAATTGGTGCAGTCAGTGTGGAAAACAGTATGGAGGTTCCTCAGAAAGCTAAAAATAGAATTACCATATGATCCAGTAACCCCACTCCTGGGCATATATCCAGACAAAACCATAATTCAAAAGGATACATGCCCCCCTATGTTCATAGCAGCACTATTCGCAATAGCCAAGACATGGAAACAACCTAAATGTCCATTGACAGATGAATGGATAAAGAAGATGAGGTACATATATACAATGGAATATTTCTCAGCCATAAAAAAGAACAAAATAATGCCATTTGCAGCAACATGGATGCAACTAGAGATTACCACACCAAGTGAAGTAAGTCAGAAAGAGAAAGACAAATACTACATGATATCACTTATATGTGGAATCTAAAATATGATACGAATGAACCTATCTATGAAAGAGAAACAGGATCAGGGACATAGAGAATAGACTGGTGGTTGCCAAGGGGGAGGGGAGTAGGAGAGGGATGGATTGGGAGTTTGGGATTAGCAGATGCAAACTGGTATATATAGAATGGATAAACAACAAGGTCCTACTGTATAGCACAGGGAACTATATTTAATATCTTGTGACAAACCATAAAGGAAAAGAATAAAAAAGAATATATATGTATTGGGTTGGCCAAAAAAGTTCGTTCAGTTTTAAGTAAAAATAAAAGACACATTTTTCATTTTCACCAAGAACTTTACTGAACAACGTATTCATTAACCGAACGAACTTTTTTGGCCAACCCAATATAACTGTGTCACTTTGCTGTACAGCAGTAATTAACACAACACTGTAATTCAATTATACTTCAATTAAAAATAAATTTTAAAATGAATAAAATAATGCTGTCCAACTTGAATGGTTCAGCTACTCTCCCATATGAAGACAGAAGCTGGATATATGCCCTCCTATGAGCCTTTCCATCCTCTCTTACTTTCTGCTGTTTTATGACAGTGATGTTCTAGCAATGCTTAATTCCTTACCACCATTATATCTCCTACCTCCAATACCTTTCATATTCCAACCCATCTTTTAAGTCACAATTGTGATTCAGAAGGTCTGGGGTGGAGCCCAAGAGTCTGCACTTCTAACAAGGTCCCTGAAAATATGGATGCTGCGATCAGCTACCCAACCTTGACCTGGGATGTCTTCCTATTTTCCCAAGTGTGTCTACCCTGACCTGGATGTCTCCCTAAAACTCAGAGAGTGTCTACTCTGACCGGGGATGTTTCCCTAATTCCCCAGGTGTGACTACTATGACCTCAGATGTCTAATTACCAAGGTGTGTCTACTGTGACCTCAGATGTCTAATTCCCCAGGTGTGTCTCCGGTGACCTGGGATTTTCCTTAATGGCCCATACGTGGCAACTGTAACCTGCTCTGTCAGCCTAGTAACCCACATTATTCCTGACTCATCCCCTTTCCTCAGTAACCTCTTTACTAAAGTGTTTAAGACGCTTTGTGTGTGTTTACTGTAAAATGAATATATGATTGCAGTGTTATGAAAATTAACCAATGGTGTCATTCATTCAGTTAAAAAAAATATATCAATGTGCAATATGGCATGTATCATACCAGCCCCTAGGGATACAGAGATGAACCTTATTAGCCTTATTTGGAGATAGATGTCTTGGTTCCACAGGTTACTAGCTGACTGACCTTGGGAAAACTACCTAATCTGTTTGTGTTAGTTTTTTGTTTTATAAAATAAGGATAACAATGTCTACCTTACAGGGTAGCCTAAGTATAAAAGAGAAGTATGTATGAGAATTCACAGTACACTCCAAAATGTACTATAAAAACGTTTGATGTGCTCATTCTTATCTGTTCAGGTTCCCTCTTATACTGTAAACTGCCTTAAGATAAGAAATACCACTTTTTCCCTTCTACCAAAACTAAGAGTTTAGCATGGTTCTTTACACTTTACGGAATTTAAATTCTCTTTCATGGATTATCTTATCTCTTTTTTTCCCATCGTTGAGTAAACAGTACATCCTAGAACATTTCCACAAGAAAAAAACCTGAACCAGATGGATATTAGGACACATCCTCCAAAAATCTCGGTTCTGAACGATTTCTCATTCCACCATTAAGTTCTTCCTTGAATTTAACATAGCACTTCATTTCCCGGTGGCCCCTTTCTTCCATTGATCTCAGAACATTTCCCACAATTGCTGGCACTCAGTAAATATTCATTGAATGACTAAATTAATATTAGGGTTTGACATTCGTTAAATCCAAGAAAATACTGACAGGTTTGGGAATTGGAGCCAGGATCTGTAGCCCTTTTCCCTTCATGAACAATTTCATTGCCCTGGGTCAGGGCAGCCACCCATCATATCCCCTGGAAGCTGTCTGAGACCTTGATACTGTGCCTTGGAAGCACTTATGATTTATACACCTGTTCCTTTAAGAATGGTGGCCACTCACGTAATTGACACCAATTAGCCCTTCTCACTCCAGGTCCCCACGCAGGGCCAAAGGCTAAATAAGACACAAACACAGTCCGCCTCTCAGCGCGGTGGACGGTGAGTGACACACTGGCAGAGGGGGGAGAGGAATTTCAGGCTTTCGCCATTGTTCGCTGCATCTCTTTCGCTCTGGTATTCACACTGTGCTTCCATTTCTAGGGACTGTCAATCCAGCACCAAATCCACTTAAGCGGAGGCATAGCCACTGTGAGGCTGAGTCCAAAGGCTTTCAGAGCGCAGCACACCTGAGAGACTGCTGAGCCGCCATCTCAGGGTAGAACCTCAGGGCATCTCTTGCCCGTTGCCTTCTTCTCCAGGTGCTGTTCCTGCTGCCGCCACGGACAAGATTAACAAGAAGGTTATATTTAAACTTCCAAGAGGCGCTGCCGTGCCATTATGGGTCTATTTAAAATCCTCTGGGCAGCTGCAGTACATAATAACAAATCAGTGGGAGGGAGGAAGGGAAGGGAGGAGAAGGGAAGGAGGAGGGGAGGTGGTCAGGAGCATCACGGATTGTTTCTGTGAAAAACTGACTGTCAAAAGATGGCAGGGGGTTCAGGCAAGTTAAAGATGCCCCCGTGGTGAGAGCCAGGGAGAGAGAGGCATCAGGAGAATGTGCTAAGCAGGGGCTGGGAGGGAACCTAGGATCCTAACATGAAAATCTGCCACACCTGAAAACTTGCCGCCTGCCTGGGATATGGCATAGCTCCAGGACACTCTGCTTCTCCCAGGGGACCCTGCTGAACAATACGAACAATACAAGCCATCGGTTCAATGCTGATGACAGATCAGCACCAGAATATAAAGAGCTCTGGTGTCCGGGGTACAAAGCGGCTCCCTCAGACCCAACCAAGGCGTGTCATTCTGCTCCTCGATTCAGCAGCCAGCACTTCACCCAGTGCAGGGCCAAGTCAAGGTCCCTTACAGGACGTTCCCTACTGCAAGAGCTTTAGCACCAAACGACTCACCTGCAGCTGGGCTCAGATTTGACCCTGAAGACCCACCCCACTTTCTGCTGCCTTTGCTAGGTTTGGTCGTAAGGCTTTTTTAGCTTCTCCTTGCCCTCTCCTATCCCGTGGGTACAGCTGGATATTTGCAACGTTCACTCAAGTGTAGGCCACAGTCATGTTCATTTTCATTTCTCAGCCCTGCCTTCATCCATATTTGTTAACCTTGGTTTGCCTCACATTATCCAAACTCTTGACCACTTTTATCACGCTTTGCTAAAGTTGCTTCAAAGTTATTAACGTTTCTCATGATTTTTTTTCTTTTTTTGTGGGCAAGTTTACTTAAATCTCCACTAATTGTCCAAATGATCACTCTCTGCCCACCCCTGGGGCTCCCATGTGATAAAAAACTCTGGTCTCACAAGCACAGACATTACAAGATGAAACCAACAGGGCAGTCCTGGGCAGCACATGCTTAAAGTGAGGAAAACAGTTATGACCTAATTGATTTTGCTTCTGTGGATGACCAAGCTGGATGTCACAGGCTCAAAAATATATTTGCTATGAACATAAGTCAGAAGACTTGGAAGTTCACAGTAATCCAATAAACCAAGTAAATATCAAAAATTCACTTTCTACCACAAAGACATATTTTAAATGTCGTGTCATATTCTGATGTAAATATGTAAGTAAATGATGTAAGATGTAAGTTCTATATATGTTATTATCTCAAATAGAATATTCTAGTAGATCAGCATATGTTAACAGTTTATACAGATTAAGAATGCATTCCACAGGAGCTTTATCTTCTTTTTCTTTTGTTTCTGATTAAATGCCTAATAAGCAGGAGATTTATAAAACTATCTGTCCCTGCTAAAGCAACAACTGGCAAACAATACAGACAATTTGTTATAAGCCCAAATCTGCCATATCAACATATACTTACTGATAGTAACTATAGATTTAGAATTAAGTTCTGTAGTAAGTATAGTAATTGCTTATTAAGCACATTATGCAGAATATATTGCGCAAATATTACCAACATACAGAGACTGTATAAAACACTCTGCCACGATATGTTCAGATTACACTCCGTGACCCATGTGTCATAACTCTGTAAGATCTATAAATGATTCATTACCTAGTGTCAATGTCCTCCCTTCTTTTCATTCCTGTATCTTTTACTATAAGTATGGGGAGCTCAAAAGAGATAAGACCTCCAGAGAGAAAAAGCCAGAAGAATTCCTACAGGAGGTGCTACACCACCGGGTCCAACCTCTCCAATGACTGAGGGGACAGAGAACCTTGTGACAGCATCCCGGCCAGGCTCCACCATCCACTATGAAAGCAAATGGTCTTGGCCAAATGAAAAGGACCTTTTCAATAATAAATGCAGCAAAGACCCATTATACTCCAAAGAGTTCCTTCTGCGTGAGATGATCAATTGAGGAAATCGGATATAACGATTCCAAGGTGTCAGACGGGAAAAACATCGACAAAACAAAAGAAATGCAGCCCTATGGACACGCTGTCCCTCATCAGGCCCCCAGCTGAACCTGTACCGACCACTCAGCTCATTCTCTGAATTCCTGGCCACTTGACTCACTCACTATCTTACATGTCATCCACCTCTGGTTGGAATGAGACTTTTGAGTCGGTCCCTGGGAACGGCTCTGAGCTCCGCTCACCAGCATGGCTTAGAGGAGACGCACCTACACTCGCTGACTGCGCTGAGTCTGGGGGAGCAGGCGGGGGGGGGGGGGGGGGGGGGGGCGCTCACCCCGGCTCAGCTTCATATACGTCCCCCATCCTCCCAATCGCTTGGGACCCATCTCTTCACACACCCACCAGAGGTTTACTGAGTCCTCATGCTGGTGCTCAGGATAGAAAAAAATAAGATATGATCTGCCCTGAAGGAACGTGAAGGGTCGCTGAAGTAATAAACATGTAAACAAAGAGTAATAATTTATTAAAGTGAAATCATGGAGACAGACCCAGGGGAAAACAGGCTGCCGCTTTAAAGTCCCTACTGGAATAACAGACAATTCACAAGAGCAAAATAAAAATCAAGTGGCTAATAAGTATATTTTAAAACTTCAAGCTCACTGATAAATCAACTAAATAGAAATTTAAACATTTTTTCCAGTTTTATTGAGAAATAAGTGACCTACGTGACTGTATAAGTTTAAGGCATATAGTAGGATGGTTTGATTTATACATATTGTGAAATGATTACCACAGTAGGTTCAGCTAATATCCATCTTCTCATCTAGATATAATTTTTAAAAAGGAAAGAATAAAAGGAAAAAAGGAAAAATATTCTCCTTGTGATGGTAACTCTTAGGATTAACTCTCTTAACAACTTTCCTATATATCATTCAGCAGTGTTATAGTCATCATATTGTACATTACATCCCCATAATTATTTATCTTATAACTTCCGTTTATACCTTTTGACCACCTTCCTCCAATTTCCCCTCCCCCTGACCTTCATCTCTGGTAACCACAAATCTGATCTCATTTTCTGAGCTTTAAACAATAACATTTTACCTTCTTAAATATGCAAGGTTCTTTTCTTCATTGCAAAGGTCAGAGTAATGGATATTCTCATACATACACACAAGCACAAGCACATATAATAGTTTTAAATTTCTGGAGATCAATTTGGTAATATATACTCAAAGCCACAAAACGTTGATGCTATTTGACCAAGTAAATCCAGTTTTACAAACTTATACTAAAGAAATAATTAAGGACAGACAAACGATTCATCTGCAAGGATGTGCATCATTAGCTTATTTGTAAAAGTCCTCATTTTGAAAGTAACGTAAAATGCTGAACCATGAAGAATTGGTTAAATTGCAGAATTCTATGCAGTCAGTAGAAATGATGTAGAAGGATGCTTTTGACAGGGGAGAACGATCACTGTATGTTGAGAAAAAGAAAAGGCTGGATACAAAACAATATGCATAGTATGACCTCATTTTTTATTTTGCATAACACACTGAGAGACGTTTACAGTGCTGCTATCTGGTGAGATGATGTCTGCTTTCATTTTCCCCTTCTCTTCCAATTTTTCTCTGATGTGCATGTATTGCTTTTGTAATAAGAAAAATAAAGTTACACTTAACTTTAGAAGAAAATAAAGTGCACTTCCTGGGCTAGGCACTGGGCTGGGGGGCTCTGTGCGTACACAATCTCTAATTTTCACAGTCCTGCAGACGATGAGTGAGACTAAGTGACTCACCTAGTCAGACAACTGGTAAACCAGCAGTCGTGATTACAAACCACATTTCCAAACTCCTGTTTCCCTCCCTGTTGTCTAGTTCATAATACTTGTTCCCTAAAATTAGATTTTTTTCATCGATTTCACTATGATGTTACAAAGAGTTTTTCATATAAGCCAACCCAAAACATTTTTTAAACCAACGCAATGCCTAAAATAAAATTTAGGGGACTGTGAACAAGCAGAAAAGTGCCTTTAAAAGGGTTCTTTCACATTATATCTGAGCTCATAGCAAAGCCTCCTAAAGCCTGTGATGAGAGGGGGAGGGGGTAGGAACAGTAGGAAGTCAAAAAAAAAAAAAAACCAGAAGACCCTCACGTGTGAACAACAATTCACGCAGGGTTACCCACAGTCAGGTCTCAGCTGATGGAGAAAGTCAACCAGACGGGCGTTTGCCTTTCTGCCTGTGAACCTGCAGTTATATTTGTCCCAAGCAGTCATTTTATGTCCCTCTGCTTCTGTGTAAAGTACAGTCCCTGGAATTATATTGTGCTCAGTATGGACTGTCACTTCAGTGGGTGCTTTATTCATTATTTACCCATTTTCATCTTTCTCTGAACCTGCCAAATTATATCTTTGTGTTGGGATACACGTTCCTGGGTGATCAAGTACGAACCTGTCAAACTTCTGCCTCTTCTTTCTGATCTCACTGTGTCTTGTGGTTTCTACAGAGTCTTTTTGTTAGTGAGATATTGTATTGAGATAAGAAATCTTTTAAATGCTGCTTTAATCCTCTATTGTCTGTTTTGTCCAAACTACACTGTGCATTACTTAGATTTAATAAATTGATTTTCACTATCTTCTTACTGAAGATCAGAGCTTTCTTAACGTTTTAGGTTGTTATTCCTAAAATTTGTACATTCATCTATTCTTATGCCTTTTAGCACTCCGCAGTCATTTAGGCTTCTCCACATTCTACCCCAACCTATTTTTCAGTCCTTTCTCTTTAGTCCTTCAACACAAATCCAAAAGCAAGTCATCCAGACTCCTCATTTGTGAAAATTATTCCACTTTCATCCACATTTGGTCATGGTGGCCCCTCCACCTAGACTGCCCTCCTCTTTGTCCTTGGAAATCCATGGAATTCAAATACCACCGCCTTCTCTGATCACACTAATTAAAGCTTCCCTCTGCATTCATATGTTACACTTAGTTTTACAGCTCCGGCAGCATTTCTCATACAGATGTATATTATATACTCTTGGTTGTGTCTTATTGCCTCCAATCAATTCTTAAACCCCATGAGGTCTGGAAGAGTGTCTTGAGGCAATAATGCCTTGCCCTTAATAGGTACTCAAATATTTTTTTAATGAATGAACCCAACAGTGTTTCTCCGAGATCCCGGTCCTGAGGGCAAGGGCCAATGTGCACAGTGTACCTGGAGTTCATGGGTTTCCTGGGCAGGATGTTGCCCCCTCTCTTGTCCCCAACACGCACACAGAGCCTTGCTGCTTGGCTATTAAGTTCAGTCTGGTCTGGCCTTGATTTCATTTTCCCTATCTACATTTTATTCAGCAGTCAATTTATTTCATCTTTTAGTATTTATTTAGTACTTCGTGTTTGGGAGGAGCTTTGAAATCAGGTATTAGTTATTCTTCTGTGAGACAGACCAGTATTGTCATCCCTCTTTTACAGTCAAGAAACTGAAGCCCAGAAAGCTTCTATGACTCACGGAGGATCAAAGATAATGTCAGTGTTAAACGCTACAGCTCTAAAGCTTCTTGCCCACGGATTCCCCCATGTCACCACATCTCCCACCAGAAACCAGGGCTCAGGGATCAGCATAAAAGAACCTCACAACCCAAACAAGATTGGATTGAGAAAAAGCTGAAGCTCACAAATCCAAACAGTTATCCCAAACTGCAGGATTGCTGTTTTTTTTTTTTTTCCTTGAAAGTAATACTCTTCAATGCTAACTATAGCACCAGAGAAAGGAAGCTGCTTGCATCTCCACTGTAAGGTGTTTGCTTTTCTAAGAAACAACAAGCATGTAGGTTATTATCCCGTATGTTATTAAAAAATCTAAAAATATTCAGTTCAAACTCTAATTTGAGCAATATAGCCTGCCACTTAAATGTTCTGAAAGTGCCTCGTAAATTAGAATACTTTCTACAAATGTAGGGTCTATCATTGTGTTATGTTTACTTTCCTGCAAATCCCATGAGATTGCGTAAGCGTCTTTACTTTCTGTCCTAAAATCCTGCTTGGTATTAATAACAGGCACAAGTTCCTTAAGGTCTCTGGGGCTGTTTTATGGAAAGAGGCAGGTGGATTAGGAGATGTCTAAGATGTTCTCCTGCCCAAACAGGTTACAGCCACGTGTATCTGCGTGGCTGCCGTCTGAAAGGATGGAAACATCTCAGGTAGGGGGGTGGTGGTCGTGTGGACAACTGCACCCATGGCTTCACACCGTGTCTAGTAATTAGGGGCCCTAGAAAAATTCCAGCCACTTCTCTGCATTTGTTCACATTTCACTCCCTGTGCTGCCCTCTCCTGCCTCTCACTTCCCATCTCCTCTCTGACCACAGTCACCTTGCCTTCCCTCTTCTCGCCCCAGGAAGAAAGCTTTACTAAGCCAGGGGAGAATCTCACCACAGCGAAATCTGCCTCAATTTCAATCAGCAACAGAGAAGGGAAAGTGTCCAAATTAAGCTGCTTGATTGCGGAAATTAATCTTGTCATTTAGCGTCCTGTTCTGCAGAACAGGGCCTTTGATTAGCCTCCTTGTTTCAGAATATTACAAGCAGGAGTTTATTAAGCAGGAGGCATATTTTGTAGTGAGGCGAGTCGGAGGGAAAGCAAAAGTGCCAGGAGCTGCCGATAGAAGGACAGCCAGTCGAGGACCCTCGCCATCTTCCACGCCCAGGTTCTCCCGGGGAAAGACGGTCACAGAGTCGGGGCGCAACCAGCCCGCCCAGCTGGGGACCACGCCTCTGATGGGGAATTCAAAAAGCAGTAAGATCATGCATAGTCCTTTATCCTTCAAGTAACAGAATGATGAGAGACATTCTGATGACTAGAGAGACAAAAGATGACTAGGGGTAACTTCATGCACTGTACAATTAAAATCCAACGTGTGGTGAACTTGCTTTCATAGGGCCATCCGCTGTAGCAGCTCTGAACTGTGTTAGTGTCTAGGCTGAGAAAGCCGTAAAGACTGAATGTGTGTACTTTTATTGGGGGGGAGGGGGGAGGGGCACAGAGGTCATTCTGTCTCTCCCATCAGTGTGCATCAGCATTTTTAAACTCTGAAGGTGTGCACTCTCCAGTAGAAGGCAATTGGCTTACTGGACCGTGTTCTCAGCCTCACAGCTGCTGGGGTCGCTTTGAATTTGGTAGCAGGAGTGAGTCAGGGTTGACCTGCTCCCAATTCACACAACTTCCTGGTGGAAGGGCTTTTTCCAGTGCTGACAGCCTGACCTGCACCACGCCAAGTGAAGCACAGCGTGGAGCAACGGGGCAGTTCAGTGCAGAAGCCCCAGGATTTCATTAGAGTGGCTCAGGGGCTCCTGAGCCCTAGAATCAGAGCCCAGGCCACCGGCAATAGATAAATGGTGCTGGGAGAAAACCACTCATCAACCAAAGTAAAACAAAGAGCAGCTTAACAGCAGAAGTCTTTCTTCTTTAGTTGCATCCCAATTTCTCCTTAGAACAATAGCAAAGAAACATAATCAGGGTGATGACTGATGCAGGAGATGGATGCTGATTAAAGTTACGGACAGATCAGGAATGCAGAAAAACAACTCTGGAACAGGATCTCCAAACCTTGGCTCTATTGACACCTTGGGTAAGATCATTCTTTCATGCGAGGCTGCCCCATGCCCCGTAGGATGCTTTAGCAGTCTCCCTGGCCTCTACCCACAGGACGGCAGTAACACACCCTACCCCAACTTGGCACAACCAAAAATGTCACCAGATACTGTCAATGTCTCCAAGGGTCAAAAGTCCCCTCCCTTGAGGACCACTGCTCTCGAATAATAGCAATCTCAGAAAAACCAATTTCCTAAGGTTTCCCAAATAAGCTCATCATGCCGTTCAACTCTAAGAGACAGGAAGACCGTGAGGTTTGGAGGCCAAGAGACCCATGATCAAGTCCCAGCCACTACGCGTGTGTGTGTGGCCACGGCTGAGGTACTTTATCTCTCTGAGCTTTAGTAGAATGAGAAAAAGCTCCTTGCACAGTTTTTATGAGGATTAAAGCATATACCACTATATGCCTGGCATCTGGTCATAGAGGAGACATTGCAAACCAGTGGCAATCATTATCACTCAAAATCCTAAAATCCAAATCTGAGACAGAGAATGACACGCCAAAGATAAAGAGAGAACTTGTAAAGTGAAACATTAAGCACCTTAGCTGGTCACCGTGAAAGTTTGTTGTCAAAAGAGTTTAAGGAGGGAAAGGAAGAGAGAGATAAGCGAGGCCCCCTGGAGGTGGGCTCCTTAAGGCAGGGGCCAGCTGGGCCGCAGCCCTACACGGGGATGCTGAATCGGGAGAACCTCCACGTACGCCGGCCTCCGGGCCCACTTAGGTGTCCCCACCTCCAACAGCTCGTCTTCCACCAGCACCCAGAGCACCCTTCTGCAAACGTAGCGCCCGCCCGGTCCTTCTCCGCACACTTAGCATAGCATCCAGGCATCTCAGCCGGGCCTGTGGGCCCAGTCTGCCCCGACCTCGGCTGCTGCCCCCTCCCCTGCTTGCTGTTCCAGCCAGGGGGGCTTCTAGCTCTTTCTCCAACTGCCAAACGCCTTCCTGCTTCCCGACTTCTCCACTTGCTGTTCTCTTAACCTAGAAAGCGCCTCCCTCCTCTCCCCCCTTCAAGCCTTCGCTCAGATGCCATCTCTTCTGAGGGAGCTCTCCCTCAGCCAGCTTCTCGAAGTGAACTCCTCCTCATCGTCCCTATTCTTCTTTATCCCCTTACCTTGCTTTCCTTTCTTCACAGGGCTTAATTCTGTCGTGAGTTAGATCTGGCGTTACCTGTTTTCTGTCTGCCTCCCTCAGGAAAGTGTAAGTTCAAAGCAGGGACTCTACCTAGCCCACTCAGTGGCCCCAGGGTCTAGGCACCTGCCTAGGTGCCCTGCCTTGGGCACTCAGTACGTATTTGTCGAATGATGCAGGTGAGTGCATCCATGGCCATTCTAAAGGATTTTCCTACTGCTGAGTGCAGCCCGGCCTGCATCCCTGAGCGCCAGCCCCTGAGAAGTGGAGCAATCCCTGTCACTCCTGAAGGGACAGTCACTGCGTCCTGCTTAATAGTACTTCTGTACCTCTGCCTAATGCCTAGTACTGTGCCTGGTACAGACACCCCAAAACGCTGATGGCTTCTGCCGTCGCAGAGATGAGAGGAGCAGGGAATAATACACCTTCTTTGCTCTGTCCATACATCCAAATCCTGGGCCAGCTGTTCATACTGTATAAGAAGAGGGTCACAGAAGGGCTGTCTTCTCCTCCTTCCCAGCACCCCTAAAACATGCCCACAAATAACAGTCTACCACCTTGTAGGGAAGTCTGACTGTGTGAATTGGATTAATGCACCAGTGGGCAACAAAGCACTGGCTGTCTGTCACATAGAGTAGGGTTAATTTATCAGATCCAGCAGCAAGATTCATTTATCTAATCATTAGCCACTGCCACCTATGGTAACTAGCAGGAAACGACGGCCTTGTTTCAGTAAATGAATGGTGGGCATGTGTAACTGGGGAAGGAGATAATGAGGAAGATGTCAAAGCAAACTAGAGTTGGCAATATGAGAACCAAACCCTCCCTGCGGTCCCATTCCCATTCCGCGAGGGACGGGCCCTATTTACAGTTGTAAAATACGGTCAAACATCGAGAAGGGTCCTCACTATGCCTGCACAATGACCTTCTGGACAATAGTACTTACAAATGCTAGAGCAGGCTTTTTCCTTCATCAGATAGAATAACTTGGGCTAGAGTAAGCTGCAAACTCTGGCAACTAACACAACTAGTCTGATTGGAGGGCAGAGAGTGGGTAATTACACTAAGACTTCTTGTTTGGAATTGGGCACAGAGGTCATCTTTCAGTGGAGATAAGGAAGAAGGAAGACATCCAGGGAAACCTATGAATAGGAAGCAGGGACGCTAAACCTGAGGTTCGTGAATTGGCCTCAAAGGATCCATAAATCCCCTGAAACCGCGTGCAGAACTGGGTTTGTGGATACTTCTCTGAAAAAGGGATCTACAGCTTCCTTTAGAGTCTTTAAAGGCTCCATAAGCCATGGCCACTGTTTTATACAAGTCTCCACAGAAAAAAAGGAAGTATGTCCGTGACTCTAAAGATATAGTGGTGTTCATAGGCAGGATTCAATGTTTCAGTTAATCGATCTATCCAACCATAAAAATCAATTCAACAAATATTTGCTAAGACCCAGACTGTGCAAGATACTGTGTAGCACCATTTCCGGGGGTGTGCCTAACAGAAGAAATTTCGAGAAAATGTTAGCATTCTTTTTTTTTTTTTATGAGGGAATAAAATTCTTAACAAAATGTTGACTGAAATAACTTCTGGGATCAGGCATTTGGACTGAATTTTATTCACCTGTTACATTTGCATTTTTCACTATTGACTCTCCCCAACCTCTATTTTCATCTGTACATAACATTTTTTTTCATTTTTCCTCCTCTCATCTGCTACTGAATCTATTTCAACTTTGAACATTTTCCACAAGCAAAATTCTGCCACAGTGCTTTGCATTCAATAAAGGAAGAACAGTGTAAAATCCAACAGATAAAAACTGCAAATGAAATAAAGAATTCTGTTTTACTCTATTAAATCTTGCAATGTCTATCAGACATTGCAAGAGATTAAATTGCAATGTCTGAAAGAAACGGAAGTGAGGAAGAGAAATAAGAAAATTAATAGTAAGATAGAGATGTTGATCAGGGTGTCCAGCATACACATGCGATATTTAAAACCATGAAACCATTTGCATTGGGAGTGAAAAGATAAGGGACTCGCCTTTAGAGTGACCGCTGTAGAAATCAGTAAAGGCATTTCATGGTAAACTGGGATCCAGGCTACAATGAGGTAAGCAACTGAGAAGTTTAGGGAAATTTTATGTAAAACTGAATCAAGAAAAGACCAAGCAATAAAGCTATTTAAAGAGCCATCCATTTGAATACTGAATATCAGAATTATGACATAAGGCTAGAATAAGAGTGTGCAAAAATGAGAACCAGATGGCAAAGCAAGCATGTGAGAATGCTGTAGATCCGAAACACTCCACTTCCGGGACTCGGGGTACCGGAAGTTGGGAACAGGGTGAGGATAAAAAGTTGGGGGGTGGAGAGCAATTAACAACAGCAGCAGCAGCAAAATAAAAGTAATAATAATAATAGCTAAAAGTAATGAGCACCTACTATGTGCCAGTGCTTGAGACACACTCTCATTTCATCCTAATGACCACTCTACAAGGTTCTGTGAAAAAATGAGGAAATGGAGGGAAGGTCGGAAAGATGAAGGCACTTGCCAGAGGTCATTTATGCAGGATTTAGACCCAAGCCTGCCTACCCTCTAAGTGCTAATTCATTCAATGAGGTATAGAGTAAAAGCAGTGAAGACTTGAGAACACATTCCTTTTTCGAAGTGAGTACATACAAGTCAATAAGGGTGTGGCCAAGCTCACAAAACAGGTAAAAAAGTTACCCTCCTCGAGATGTTTTCTATTTTTTTCTCGGCCTTGTTTTAATTAAGCTGTACAGTCCTACCTTTGGGGAAATTGGAAAATCTCAAGGCTGACAGTGTTTATGCCTCTGTGTACACGTGTTCTCACGCTCCATTGACTGAGTCTTCAGATCAACGTGGGCAATGACTCAAGAGGCAAAAACCACGGACGTGTCGCCACTTCAGGATTTCCCCAAATGGTTCCTTTTAGACTAAATAAGAAAGTGGCCATTGATTTTTTTTTTTAAAAAGTCATAAAGAAGGAGACAGCAGAGATTCAGAGCTGGGATCAAACACCTGGGCTTCCAGGTAACCTGGGAAGTGTCTGGATTTAGGAACGTAATGCCTAAAGTACAAAACGCTTTCAAAAGAGATGAAGGCTTGGTACTTCCCTGGTGGCACAGTGGATAAGACTCTGTGCTCCCAATGCAGGGAGCCCGGGTTTGATCCCAGGTCAGGGAACTAGATCCCACATGCCGCAACTAAGAGTTCGCATGCCACAACTAAGAGTTTGCATGCCACAACTAAGGAGCCCACCTGCTGCAACTAAGGTCCGGCACAACCAAATAAATAAATATATAAATAAAAGAGATTAAGGCAGGCAAATGAGAGCTTCCCTCTCCTGTGCATTCCTCAGTGTGCAGTCCCAGCCAGAGGGACCCAAGAGAGGAAAGAGCCAGGTCAGACTCCACAGGTCATGTTCTGCCATTAGGGTTGGCTGAGATGGACAGCAAAGGAGAGAATCACTACAAGGCAAGTGTTTTTTGAATGTGATGCTTATTTTATATGTTCTAAGATTTGGGACCAGTTTCACTGGGGCCACTAAGAGCTACAAAACAGCCACAAAGCTTAGTACCCAAGGAGAGAACAAAAGAGTTTCAGTGAATAACCAGAGCCTCCTCCAAGTCACCAAACCTTTTCTCTGTCATTACAGATATTCTTAAGGAAGGTTCAGTTCTCTTAACCTGTAGTTTCTGCCACGATCAGTTCCCTCCCTATGTTGCAGCACTGTTCAACAGAGCTTCTGGCGATGATAGGGACGTTCTCTACCTATGCGGTCCGATGTGAGAGCCATTAGCCACATGTGACTATCAAGCACTTGAAATGTGGCTCATACCACTAAGAAATTGAATTTTTCATTTTATTTAGTTGTAACTAACTTAAATTGAAACTCAAACAGCCGCAGGTGGCTAGTGAGTACTGTATTGGTCACGGCAGAAACTTAAGAGCACTGAGCAGGCCTGGCTTCTTATTTCCTAGTTCTTCCTGTCTCTGAATGCTATTTTCAACTCTTCCCTTAACTCTCATCTCTTGGATTTTTGAAAATCTATCTTTAAATGTCAATCTTGTTTTTCGAGGTCTTTTTATACTGCACCTTTATCTTTGGTTAAAGCACATAAAATTGCCCTTTTACAGGTCAAAAACAGTGGAATATCTGCAAGTCTCATATGGTTCAACTCTATATAATGTATCTTAGGCTTCTTTGGTATGACTAATACGTGACACAAAGCTATGCACACAGGAACCACCTGTGGTTGAATGAATGAATGAATGAACAAACAAATGGATACTGGCTGAATAAACGAGTGACAAAGTTAGGTGGCCAGCAAATATTTAAGCATTACTCAAGGTACCTTTCTTCGAATCAGTGGGCAAATATAATTGATACTGAGGTTAAGCCACAAGGCAAAAGCCTCTCAAATCAAAAACACATAACAGGAATCTGTTTCAACTGAATCTAGTATTAGGCACCATTCAGAACAAACTTCTGACATTATGAGAGTAAAATAATCACTGAGTACCTTGGGATTCACGAATTCCTGGAGCAGAAAATGATTAAAAATCATTAAGGATGGGTTGTTCATTGAGGAGGGAAATGGAGTCGTTAGAAAAGGGAGATGTGGGGATATGTACCAGAGACATTTGAAGAAACTATGGAAAAGATGTGGTCACAGTCTAATAATGGGTCTTTGGGAATATTTCTGTGTAATATGAGAACTGGAGAAGTGAAAAAAGAAAAAAGATATTCAGTTTTTAAAGTCTAACAAAATAAGCTCTCACTGCAAACAATCTGGCCTGGTGTTGTTCATGAAGGCCCACTGTGCCTATCTTTGAAGTGGAAAGGTGGGTTAAAATACACATGCATTTTCTGTCTCTCCTTCTAAAAATATGCTTGTAGACTTTAGCCTTTCTTCTGCTACGTGTGTTCATGGGCTTCTTTTGACGTCATTCCTTACACAATAATCTTTCCATTAAAAGAACACAAGTAGGTGATAATTGCAAGTGTAAATCAATACCCTGAGTCGAGACCCAACACACACACACACAGCTGTAGTTCTCCATGTATGAAATGATGCCACAAACCCACGGCCAGCAGTGCGTACACGGGAGAGGTGTTTGCAGAGAGAAGAAGAATCATCCATGGTCTGTCATATGGTTCCCATTCGTGAAAATCAGTTTAGACATACAAGTCATATGAAGGCTAAGACCACCATCTGTGGCCAGGGGTAAGAGATGACAGGTCCCTAAAGGGTCAGATCCTGCACCCTAACTCCAAACAGATTATGAAAAAAATAGGTACAAGGAGCTGACACCTGTAATACTACGGGTTTTGACAGTGCTATAAAATGGAACCCGGAAAAGTGGATGCATATGGATATGACAACCGATACATGGTAAAACGAATTTTTCTCTCCATCCTACTGGAAAATTCACAGAAGATTTAAGGTTTAGAGTTTCCACCAGTGGTTTGGACTAGGTTCCTATTTTTTTCCCCATTTTCCTCCACTTATAAGAGGCCAGAACGATAGGTTACAATGAGGTTACAAGGTTAAAGCCACAGTTCAGGTAAGAGGCCGGCAGGCTTTTTTGGATCCCATGCTATATGAAGCATGGAAGTTCTACTCTGGGAAGGAGTGAGCGGCAGAGCCTGGTTTCCATAGCACTGCCATGGAAACAGCTCTCTGTGACTCTGCCTCCAGGCCCTCTGAAACTGAAGCATCTCTCCCTTTTTTGCTCTAACATCCACCTCCGTATCACATGCCTCCAACCCCTCACAAATGATTAAGGGGTATTTTGAGAAAGCGGGGCCCTAACTGGGCTTTTGCCTGGTTATATTAATATACATTAATATCCTTGAATGAAGAAAAAAAAATCAGATGTTTCTTCCTCTTTCACTGGGGGTGGGAGGGAGGTGGTGGATCAAAAAGAGAAGAATAAAAACCGAAAGGCTCAAAACCCTAAACTTGAAATTGCAAAAGTAAAAATCTTGTCAAGTGGAGTATTAAAGATGGGCTTACTAATCTCATGCAGTGGGTTCTTTTATCCTCTTTTGTCTGCCTGGAATGCCAGTGTCCAAATATAAAGGATTTAATTAACTGTTAGGATGTACAAGAGCCTCTCCCCTCATCGTTATCATGGGTGATCAACTGGAGGTTTGGTAGGATTTTTTTCTCAGTCTCCATCCCTTGGTCATGATTCGGAAAGTAGAATAAAAGCTCAGAAATGGCCTTCTAGAATCCGGTAGAAAATTCCAACAGAAGGAAGCATGGGTGACTGAACAAGCTTCGTATCCTTCGTGCCTCTCTCCCCAGTCCCTCTGAGGGTTGAGTGACAGCAGGCCAGCAGTGCACGGGGCTGGAATCTGGCTGGGTGACATGCCCTCTAGCCGAGCTGGAGCGATGCCCATGGACCAGGAGCAGCTGGGAGCTCAGGAGGCCTGGTAGCCAGCAGATGCTCGGGGACTTGACAGGGCACGGCAGGATGGCTCCCGGCCCAGCCGGGGGACTGCACCTTGGACCCTCAGAATCCTCTTCCTGTTTGCAGTGCTTTCTCCACCTGATAAAATCAACTTGGGACCCTGACCTTTCCACACGTGTAATGCACAGATGCATCATAAAAACATTACACCTGAGAAGAGCCTGAAGCTACAGTTCCTAGTAAAATTGTTGAGAGGAAACATAAGTAAAGGAGGGCTTCAAAAATTGCTGATGGGGAAAGATGGGGCTGTGATTGTTTTTTAACCCCTTCAGCATCACCCGATCATGAGTAAAGAGTAGGAAGAGTGCACATATATATGCAGAGAGGACGGAAGTCGGGCCGTGAGTTTCCAGCACCTCAGGAATGCTTCTTCGGGGCAAATAACTAAAATACTCTATGTCTTTATTTCTTCACCTGAAAAGTCTCCTCTGCCTGCCTTGCTGAGAACTGTGAGATGGAAAGCAAAGCCCGGATCAGTCAGAGTTAGACAAGGGGGAGTAAAATAACACAGGAGTTCTGAATTATTCATTTTTATTTGTGTATTGTAGTGATAATTGCTACAGTTTTTTTTTTTTTGTTTCTCCTGGATGTTGAAAATTGTAAAAAGAAGACTGAATAATTCAGCATGACTCAAGAAAACATAAATGGAGTACTGTCTGGGCAGTGAATGCCTATGAAAGAGATTCATTTTGCTGTTATTCTTAACATTTGTGTGATGCACTGGTTTATAATTTAATTAACAACCTACGATGGCTCTAATGAACGTGATAATATTTGTAAAGCATTTCAATGCTCTAAACGTGAAAGGGACTGAACAGTCGCAATCCCTTGGTTTTTACCAAAGGGTAGAAAGGAGCAAAGGACCCAGTGGGAAAGAACAGGGATGTTCTCGAACCAAAGGCCATTCCAGGAAGACATCAGCACCCACACATGCCAGAGGCACATTTCCGGGCACTAATTCCTGCCCTGGCTTTTGAGCACTTGTGCCAAGCTCTACATGCAATCTTATTTCATACCACCGCAAGCCTAGAGGCAAGGCAGGATTTATTTTAAAAGGGGGGTGTTATTTCAGTCTAAGAGTCACAGGTGAGTTGGGGAAACATAGAAAGTGTCAATTTCTCATTATTCCTAGAGACTAAGGAGCCCAAACTCCAATCCAAACCTCATATACTTAAATCCATTTCCTCATGATATCTGCTTCACAGAGTCCAGAAATGCTGCCTGAGGGAACCAGCCAAAAAAGGGCGTGGAGAGGGGAGAGTGGACAGCAGTTTGAAGAAAAGAACATTCATCCCCTGAAGATTGCCAGACCTCAATTTCGCATCAAAGATGGGACCATCCTGACACACCCCATCCCAGGGGCTGGTCCAAGTCTTTCTTCGGCTCCTCCCTCTGTGTTCCACACCAGAGTGGTCGGCCTTCTGGGGGGCTCTCTTTTATATTACAGGCTGTTCAGCAGCCCTAGCCCCTCTCCCTTGTGACAGTAACAACCTACAGTCATGTAACCTCTGAAATGTACATCCACACATTTATTTCCAAACACCCCATGGGCAAGTTATGGGCTGAACTGTGTCCCTCTAAAGTTCATAGGTGGAAGCCCTAACCTCCCCTCCACCCGCTACTTCAGAATATGACTGTATTTGGAGACAGGGCCTCTCAAGAGCTGATTAAGTTAAAATGAGGCCATTAGAGTGGGCCCTAATCCAATATGACCAGTGTCCTTATAAGAAGAAAAGATCTGGACACATAGAGACAACAGGGACATGCCCAAAAGAGGAAAGACCATGTGAGGACACAGGAAGAAAGTGGCCATCTGCAAGGCAAGGAGGCCACAGGAGAAACCAAACCTGCTGACACTTTGATCTTGGACTTCCAGCCTCCAGAACTTTGATAAACTAAATTTCCGTTGGTTAAGCTGCCTGGTTTGTGGTGTTTATTATCGTAGCCCTAGCAAACCAATATAGGAGATAATACCACCTCCAGCTGAGAAGCAAAAAAAGGTTCTATGCATCTGCAAAACTCAGCTCACACTCATTTTGTCCAAAAGCCTTTACTAATCTCTGAAAGGAAATATAAATCCACAATCCTTCATCTAAGCCTCTAGGAGCAGGATGTGCTTGATAATTTAAAATTTTTCAAAATTTAAAAAGTAACATGGTGGTTCATTTCCTGAATATTACGTAACACCCTCCTAGGGGTGTCTAGGGTAAGACCCTGTAATCAAACACATAAATGTTTCCCCCACAAAACATAAAAACTGAACACTTTTAAGATTAAATTAAGACTATAAATGGATTCACATCACTTTAGGTCAGATTTTGCTGCCAAATGAATTTATATTAAATCAGGTTTTTACCATAATTGAACTACAGAAAATGCTTTGTTCTTCAGCATATGTTGGATTTCTCCCCTGCAATTAAGAGATCATGACTCAATCCACCTCCCTTAATAAATGAAACCCAGAACTTCCAAAGTTGAGAATTAAGTGGAGATTCTTCTGGTGAACAGGAGCAACCAACAAGCAACATAAACTTCCTGCCCTGAGGTTTCGCCTTCCTCACTGGATTCTCCTACTTTGGTTCCTGGCCCTGGGTGAATATTTCTCTCCTTAAATCTCTGGCCAACTTTGGACAAAGCCTTTCCTTTAGTTTCCCTTATTAGAACTTAAAAAAAAAAAACTTTATTAAATCCCAAGGGCTAACAAAGGGGAACAAACAGAGCTATTCTGACCCTACTCTGGGTAGCTAGCTCTCAGAGGCTTACAGCCCCCCAAATAATCCACATCCCAAGAGAAAAGAGGAAAGAAGGCCCACAGCCAACTACCTAGTGCTATCCTAAGTGCTACCACCTAGGGACACAACCCTACATATTCTGACCCTTCCATTTCCAAAACCAAGAGAAAGGTCCCTTCTCTAGCCTACGACAAAGTAGAGAAGTTGTCATTCCCCTACCCATATACCCACCCACCCAAGCTCAAGTATTTATTCAATAAACATTAAGCACCTAGTAGGTTCTTCAACTCAGCTAAGTGCTAGGGATACAACCGTGAGTAAAACAGTAAATTTACCCTCATGGAACTTCTTAGAAACCTTTTGTTCTGTATACCAACAGCACACATTGCTTACCTCTGCTATAGTAGTCACCGTACTGCATTTTAATTCCTAAATGCCAAACTTTCTTACTAAACTTTGAGTTTGTTATGGGAAGAAGCCATGTCCTTTTTATTTCTCAAGTTTTTTACACAATGCTTGCCTACATTAGGGGGCCAGAAAAATGTTGACTGGATTAATGAATAGACGAACAGGGATGAGGGAGAACTTGGCCACTAAATGCTTTTAATTATCTAAAAGGCAACCTTTCTTTCTTTTTCTCCAGATCTGTGCCTTTACTATCCCTTGGCTAATTACTGCAACAGTCTGATAACTGGTCTCCCTGCCCACAAAAATTTACACTTCACGTTGCTACTGAAGAGAGCTTTCTAAAAGAGAAATTTGATCATTCCACTACCTTTTGGTAAGGATCAAATTCCTTTGAATCATATACACGGCACTTCACAATCTAGTCCAAACTGGTTTTTGTTTTGTTTTGTTTGCTTTTTGTTTTTTCCACTCTTCTTGCACTTCCTACCATGCAACATTTACCCCATTTACCCAAGATTACTCCATGTTCCTAAAATACACCCTGCTCTTTCGTCTCTGTATCTCTCCCCAGGCTGTTGTTCCATTTTCCTGTAATGCTTAATTATGGCTCCTCTTTCCCACCTCGCCCCCTACCCCCAAACACCTCCCCATTGAAAAAGCCCATTGTGCATTGTTCAGGGCCCAGCTCAAATCTTTTCCTATATGGAGTCTCTTCAACTCTCAGGTAAAGTCATTCTTTTCCCCTGAAACCAAGCAATACAGTAAAGGAGGGTTCCAGAAGGAAGGGCTCTCTTCCTCTCTTATGCATACCATATACTTGGTGGAGGTCATTCCTGGCCCCAGACTTGAACTGGGAAATGTACCCCTCTGCCTTTAAGAAGATGTTGTTAAAATGCTAATATCTGAAAGGTGTATCACACGCAAAGGCTAACCTAATGATCAGTTAATTGTTATCAGGGATTAGTTAATGGCCAGCTGAGCAAGAGAAAGGGACTGCTGCCCGGCAAGAAGGAGAAGTCAGAGAGGAAGAAAGGTGCTACATACAAAAAGAGGTAGGAAGGAACATAAAACAAACTTTCCCTCTTTTACCACTTGCCTGGGATCAATGCTGGCCCATGTAGTAACAGAGACCCTGATCATTTGGTCATTTAGGGAGAATTAAGTCCCAGCCACTGTGAAACGTTCCTTCGGAGCCATATATGATTAAGATAGAGCCACTATCCTCAAACAGCTTACAATCAAGTGAACTATTGAATTCACAAGAATCACAAGCCTACCATCCTACCCAGGGCCAGATTTTTTTCTACCAACTGAACGTAAAATGCAGGAAGTATATTCCTTGGTGTTTCTAAGACTTCAGACATTACTAACTTTCTCCATTCTACAGAACAAATATGGGAGGCAATGAAGCAGTAAGAAGCTGCCCATAAATATTCTCAATCCTAGCCATGAAATATGTCCTAACTTCAACATATATAACAAGTCGAGTGAAAATCACGGAATGAGATGCAAAGCAATTTCATTTGCTCTGTCTCTCTACTCTCTTTTCTGTACTGTATTTCCTAAAGGGCTGGGCCTAAAGTCTTATGAATTATTAGCACAGGGCTTTCAGAAGGGAATTTGGATGTGCGAAAAGAGAGGGAGAGAAGTCTATGAAAAGATTATGTAACCACACTTGTAACGTATTTGGTTAAAAATAATGGTACCACCCTTGTAATATATTTGGTCAAAAGCAGCCAAACAATCAAACAGATTCTGAAAAACATCTGTAAGGGGGTTCAACCTTCTCAGCCTGTAATGCAGTAGTCAAAGATCTAAATGTATCAGGCAAAGGGGGATGCTTGTAGGGGTTACAAATAAGTACACAGCCCATGAACTTACAACCTATTTGCTAAAATAAAGTGTGCCCATGGGGAAAAGTAACTAAAATATGACAGAATCAGATAAAGGTTAATGAGATGAATAGCAAAGAAAGTATGGGGTAACATCAAAACAAAACTTTATTTATTGGGAAGATTCTACACGTCAAGCAGTTTGCAACACCCCTGGTTAAGTCTCCTAACAACCATACAAAGTCACTACGGTAGAAGTCTCCTTATCTGACAAGATCAGTATAGACAGAAAACTTTGGTTGAAGCAAGTAATATTTATACCTTTTACGTCTTATTTTAAGCTAGAATATATAAAGGAGCATCCATTTGCTAATCTCTTGATATAGAGACAAAGCCTTTTTGTTGATTTTGATTTGATGACTGGAGTTCCTATCTTTCTTACATAAATGACCCCCAAAGTCCGTAGTCTATAATTCTTAGCTTTAATTCCTTTAAGATACCTGCAAAGGTTGAGAATCATTTCTTTTTCCACATGGTTATCCAATTGTTCCAGTACCTTTTGTTGAAAAGCCTCTTTCTCCATTGAATTACCCTGGCATCTTTAATGAAAATCAACTGCACGTATAAGTCCATTTAAGAACCCCATTGATCTATACATCCATCCTTATGCCAACACCACACTTTATTACTCTAAGTATGGTAAGTTTTGAAATCAAGAGGTCTAAATCCTCTAACCTTGTTCTTTTTCAGAATTTTATTGGGTATTATAGGTCCTTTGTAATTCCAAATTTCCATAAGCTTTTTATAATAACTTGTCAATTTCTACCAAAAAAATCCCCCTGGGATTTTGATTGAGATTTAGATGAGTCTAAAGGTTAGGGTGAAAAAACCTGAATCTTAAAATAAATATTGAATCTTTTGATCTATGAGCACAGTATATCTTTCCATTTACTTAAGTCTTTAATTGTTCTGAGCAATGCTTCACAGTTTTCAACATAGAAGTCTTACCCATATTTTGTTACATTTTCTGTATTTCACGTTTTTAATGCTATTGTAAATAATATTTTATTTAAATTTCTTAAATTTCCAATTGTTCTCTGTTAATATATAAAAATACTATTGATTCTTACATATCAATTTTGATTCCTATAACCTTGCTAAATTCATTTGTTTCTTCTAGTGATTTTATTTATATCCCTTGGAATTTTCTACATAGAAGATCATGTCATGATACTTTTACTTCTTCCTTTCCCATCTGTATGGCTTTTATTTCTTTTTCATGACTTATTTAGTATGCTACAAAACTTAGTATAATGCAAAGTAGAAGCAGTAAGAGCAAACATCCTTGCCTTATTTCCAATCTTAGGATGAAAGTATTCACTCTTTCACCATTAAGCACAATGTTAACTGTAGGTTTTTCATAGATGTGTTTATCAGGTTGAGGAAGTTTCCTTCTGTGCTCAGTTTGTTGAGAGTTTTTATCAGAAATGACTTGAATTTTGTCAAAATGTTTTTCTGCATCTATTGAGATGATCATATGGTTTTTCTCTTCTTTTTCTGTCAATATGTTGAATTACATTGGTTGATTCTCAAATGTTAAGCCAATATAGCATTCTTGTGATAAACACCTCTTGGACATAACGTATTATCTTTTTTGTTTCTTGCTATATTTCCATATACTATTATTTTGTTGAAAATTGTTGCTTTTATGTTCATGAGGAATATTAGTATACAGTATTCCTATAAAATCTTATCTCATTTAGGTACCAAATGTAATACTCGTTATAAGTTTTTATATGTTCCTTCCTCTTCTATTTCCTAGAAGAGTTTGTGTAGAATTTATATTATTCTTTCCTCAAGTAATTTGGTGGAATTCAACAGTGAAGACACCTGGGCCCAGCATTATCCTTATGAGAGGATTTTACCTAGGAATTCTGTTTCTTTGATAGATATAGAGTTATTTAGATTATCTTCTCTTCTAGAGTGAACTTTGATGCTTTTATGTGTTTTGAGGAATTTGTCCAGTTATCTAAGTTGTCAAATTTATTAGCATAAAATTGGTTATAATACTCCTTTATTATCTTTTAATTTCTACAGAATCTATAGTGGTGTCCTGGTTTCATGACTGATATTGGCAATTTATATTTAATCTCTAATTCTTAGTCAGTCTTGCTAGAGGCTTACCAATCTTATTGATCTTTTTGAAGATATAGTTTTGAATTTCATTGATTTTTTTTCTTTCATTTGTCCATTTTCTATTTCATTGATTTCCCCTCTTACTTTATTATTTCATTTCTTGATAAATATTACTAGTGTACTAGAAAAGGATGTATATTCTCCTGTTGTTGAATAACGTTTTCTACAAAAGTAAATCAGGTCAAAGTGGTGGATAATGTTCTCCGAGTCATCTATATCCTTAATATGTTTTGGCATACTTGTTTTGTAAATGAATGAAAGAGAAGTGCTGAAACCTCAGACTACAAATGTATTTTTGTTTATTTCTCTTTTCCATCAGTGTTCCATCAGTGTTCGCTTCATGTATTTTGAAGTGATTAGGTGAACACACATTTAAGATTGTTGCACCTTCTTGAAGAAAAAGTGGACCCTTTTTCATTATGAAATGTCCCTTTTTATGCCTGGCTATATTCCTTGCCCTGAATTCTACTTTGTCTGATATTAGTATAGCCTATTCAGATTTCTTTGGATTAGCACTGGTATAGTACATCTTGTTGCACCTTTTTCCTTTTAACTTATCTATGTCTTTATATCTAAAGAGGACTTCTTATAGAGGCCTTGGTTTTTATCCAATCTGATAATCTATGCCTTTCAATGAAGTATTTAGGCCATTTTCATTTAGTAGTATTATTAATATGTTTGGGTCTATATTTACCATTTTGCTCTTTGTTTTCTATTTTTTACATCTATTCTTTGTTCCTTTTTTCTGTTTTTTGCCTTTTCTTGGACTGTCATTGTTCTGGTTTCTCTAGAATTTACAATATTCATCTTTAAATTATTATACTCTTTCTTCAAATAATATTATACCACTACACAGATATTCAATTTCCACAGATATTCCACTACACAGATATTCCATTCCATTTGTGAAATGGAATTTCACAGAAATTTCCATTTTCTTTCTCATCATGTTCACATCTTCCTTTACATCCCTGAACATATTTATAATAGCTCTTTTAGTATCCTTTACTGGTGTTTTGAACATCTTTGTTATTTCTGCCTCTCTTTCCAGTGTTTTGTTGGGGTCTTTTCCCTGTTTACAGGTCATAGTCTCCTGTTCTGTGTGTGTGTGTGTGTGGTGGGGGGAGGTAAACTTTAAAATTCCTTTTAAAAATGTGGGATTTTTTTTTCTGGCAAGGAGTTACTTACAGGTTAGTTTATTGCTTCTTATGGCATTCTAGAATAACCCTTATTTTAACAGTAATTTAACCCACTTCTAAGACATTAGATCTGAGATCTCTATTGAACTCAGTGAAGTCTTTCCACTCTGGCTTAAGGGAACTAGAATGGTCCCTGGCCCTGTGGGAGTCATGGGATTATTCTTCTCATAGCTCCATGATAATTGTTATTTCCTCAGAAATTGTTCCTATCCAATCTTGGGGAGTTTCACTTGAAATGTGCACAGATTGATATTTGGACAAAGACTCAAGAGGAGCCCTATGCATATTTCTGGAGCTCTTTCTCATTTTCGGTGTTCTGTCCCACAAAAATCTTGCCCAGCCTCCCAAAAGTCCGACCTCTGTTTTCTTACCTCAGTGAGATTGCTCAACTCTACTCAGATCACCCCTCCCTGTGCCTCAGTCATGGAATTATCTCCAGGTAAACAGCCTAGGATAACCTGACTTCCTTTTTCTCAGGAAGAACAGTCCTGTGCTGCCTATTTTCCAATGTCTAAAATTAGCCATTTCCTTTTTCCCTTTCAATTTTCTAGTTGTTTATGGTGGGGGGGCGCCTAATTCTAGATTGTCTTACCCCCTCATGGCTGGAAGTTAAAGTCTCATACATTTTATATTTGATATTAAATTATATCATCTTGTCTCTGCTTAGACACCTTCAATAGCTTCATATTACGTGTGGAATTATACCCAAAGTGTTTATCATGGCCTATAAGGATGTACATGATCTGATGCCTGTCTTTTTTTCTGACCTCAACTCCTACTAATCATCCTTTGCTCACTCCATTCCAGCTACATTCGCCTTCTTTATTCTCTATAATTCCTCATCAGAGCCCTTATCCTTGCTGCTAACTCTTCCTAGGGTGTGTCTACCATAGATCTTTACATAGGTGGTCTCTCGTCATCTAATCCCAGTCCAAACTTTACCTCCTCAGTATCTTCACTGAATACTCAATCTAAGCTAGCTACTCCCCCAGCCACTTTGCATTAAAAGATTCCCTTTTATTTTCTTTATAGAACTTACCACTACCTGAAATTATTGTGTTCATTGATGTGTTATCTGACCATCTCCAAGACTGGGACATGTAAACTCCATGAGCCCTGAGACAAGTCTCTTCATTCCTGAATATCCATCACCTATAAGAGTACATGCCTATACTGGGCATTCAATAAGTATCTGTTGAATAAATAATACTGTTCATTTTAAATTAGAATTTAGAACACGGAGAGCAGATTGTGGTCTAGAGAAAGAGAAAACACAGTGAGGGAACTAAGCCCTTGGAGATGCTGACACCTTTTCTTTTCATTTGCTCTTTCAACACACCCATTCCTGCTTCATTATCTGCAGTCCTGGCCTAACAGATAAATTTGAGACCTAAGGATGATGCAGATTTCACCAGGTCCTGGTTGAATATTTGAGACTGATCTTTACCTGAATTAAAATTAGAATCCTCTGAGATGCCAGTCTCTAAGAGGGAGACGTAGGAGGTAAGAGAACACCAGCCCTGCTAAGTCCACCTGCCAGGTTTCAGTAGCCTTTCTCTTTGTGTCTCAGATGAGACTATTCCTGAACTCAGGGCAGGAAAGGAGGAGTCCCTTTACCGAAGTAGTTTTTCCACGCTTACGCAGTAGCAGCTCTGTGATAGTACTCTGTCCGAAAGGGGTCACCTCAAAGAAGGTGTCCCCCCTCCCTCTTTCCAAGATGCTGTGGGAAGGTACAGGTGTGAAGAAGGGATGTGGAGTGCTGGCGAGTGGGGGGGGGGGCAGTGAGGGAGGGGATGAGACAGGAGAGTGTGTGTGGTGGTTCTAACCTACTCTCAAAGCACCTGAGACCCACCCACTCTCTGGCAGACAGAGATGGCAAATCTGTCACCCTGTGATCAGAAAATGGTTGAGGTCTGTCAACAAGCCAGAGTCCCTTAAGACACCCACATAAAAGATACCTGACAAAAGCAAGCAACCTTATAGAAGGCATTACCTAAGGTAAGAGATTACAACTCAGCAAGAGGCCCAAACCAGAGCAGGACCAAGTCAGTCAGCTCATTCTTATGCCTTGGGTTATGACCCAATTCCATTATTTTTGTGACTTGGATTATAACTCATTAACACAGACTCAGGTAAGAAAACTATCAGTCTTGCAAAAACTGAAACAAATTAGGCTAACTTAGGCTTCTACCTTGAGGAATACATTTTTTTGACATATGACTTCTATCTTTATGATCCTGTACAAACACCCAAAGAGAGCATGTCTTTCATTTCCTAATGAAATGAGAGTTGTAGAGAAACTACAGAGAATATAATTGGAGAAAAAACAAATGCCTTCATCTTCTTCAGAGCAAACACTAGCATTAGCTTATCTCTGTAACACCTTATCAAAGGAAGAAGGAAAAAAATTAAAAATTAAATTAAAATACATGGACATAGATTGGGGAGCTATATATACATAAATAGATAATATAGATAAATCTACAGATAGACAGATAAATCTATCTATATATATATCTCCCCAATCTAAGAAACTAAGCTACAGGACAGTATAAGCCATATAGACCAAAAGCCCTCTCCTCCACTGAGGAAGGCTTAAAACACAGGCAGCAGTCCTGCCCAGCTATCCCTTGCTTAAAGAATCCTTTTTCTGCAAGAAAAGAACAGAGCCCAGCAGGAAAGTCCCACTGTAAATACCATCATGCTCATCACCACCTCCCCACCCGCCCGTCACAGCTTTAAAGTGAAAACTGCAGGTGAGTGAGTTGATTTTCTGGTTCCCTATCAAAGTGCAAGTAAATTCAAAGTTGCCCCAAAAGACAGTGTCAGAGGTGAGAGAATTCCCAGAGTTTACCAATTGCTGGTGATCGTCTCTTCTAGAACAGGAGCCAACAAACACCCTTTCTGGCCACTGGAGATGCCAGCTCAGGCCTGAGGGACAAGAAAGCACAGGAGTGGTGGGTGAAGCCAAGGACAGAGGGAGGGAGAGGGCGGCATGACGCCCGGGCACAGCAACGCTGGGTAAATGTGATGGACTGAAAGGCGTTGAAATTGAGTAGGAGATCGGCAACGCACTGCGAACAGGCAAGGACGGGTGAAAGGAGCAGAGGGGTCCATGTGGAGGAACCCAGTGACCCCAGTGACTGTCCCTCACAACTTCCTCTACAACCAGTCAGCAGACCAAAGCTGCAGGCCCCTCTCTCTGCACCAGGCCAGGCCAGGCCGCCTCCTTAGTTAAATAGTTTTAGTCTCTCTTCCCTACTCAACCTTATAAAGAAAGACTGTGTACTGACACATCCAGAAACAAAAAGTGATCTGGGCTTAAGAGAAACAAGTCAGCAGGCCTAAAATAAATTCAATAGGCAGTACTCTGCTTTTCATTCGTTTTCTATAAGGTTTGGGGGGAATTTGCCTTTATAAGAGAAGGCTTGCATGTATTTGTTCCAAAGTATATGCTATATGCCGGGGGAAGGGGGAGGGTGGAGTGGTCCTGGTTGGGGGACGGGTTTGTGTTATTTTATTTTCATTTATTGGTGCCAGCCATTAGCAGTAGGGGAACAAACTTAAAGAAAGGTGGTGTTCACAAATAAACATGGAGTCCAGGAAGATTTAGCAATTTTCCTGAGACCTGTCTCTTTTTTATAAGTATGTATCCTTATTGTAAGAGTATTATTATATCTTGTAATTGTGGGAAATTGGGGAATTATAAAGAACATACAGAAGAACACTGAAATCATCTGTCTTCATTCAGAGATCATAACTTATCGCTTTTGGTGTCTGGAGATGAACATTTTTTCCACTGCTCACATCATTCATTGTTACAAACATGGGCTCCTCCTAAGTTCACTCTACACCCCAGCAAAACACACACCACAGTGGACTTCGTCTTCCAGAGAGTACACGCCACCACCACACCACTACGGAGTAAAACCTTCAGAGCGCACCCCCATCTCCACTGGATAGAACCTTCTAGGGTGTAGGGTCTGTCTCTTTTATTTACATGCCATCTCCTGCATATCACAATAAATACAGTGTCCTGAACACAGTAAGGAATCAACAAATATTTGTTGACTAATTATTACAACAGCTTTTTTCATGCATTTATTGAATATAACATTTTACCATTTCATTAATTTTTGTCTTCTATAATGCAGTTTTCAATGGCTGTTTAGCCTCCATACCATAGTTTAAGTAGCTCATCACTGAACATGTAAAATGTTTCAAATCACTATGATAAATAATGCTTAGGTAACCCATCTTTCGGATAAATATTTTTGCATTGTCATAGGGTCATTTTCTATAAGCTGACCAGCTGTAATGTATACACATATTTTTGAGGCATTTATTACCAAACTGTCTTCCAAAAAGGTCATTCTGGTTTACATTTTTACGATGAATTTATGCAAGTGTCTCTTTCCCCATACTCTCACCAACACTAAGTACTTTAATGCAGAAAAAACTGTCACTCTGATGGATAAAATATAGTATCTCATGATAGCTTGAATTTGAATTTTTTGATGTCAGTGAAATTGAGCTTCCTGTATTCAAAACTGTGTTACTTCCCAAAGAAAAAAGTCAATTCTCCACCTTTTACCATCCTTATCTTCTGTTATTCCCCCCATATCTACCTTACAAAAAAGCCATAGTGGGTATTTGCTGTTCCTCCCAGGCAGGCTGGGCTCTGTAGCCTCTCCTCCTTCTGCCTCCTTTCCCACCACGCCATTTCCACTTACAGGAATCCTACCATTCCTTCAAGGCCCTTGTCCAAAGACAATATTTTTATTCACCAGAGCAGCGTTCACGGAGTTCGTGAAGAGGTTCCTCGCTGTGCCCCACCAGGTGTGCTCTCTCCGTCACAAAGCTCAGAAAGCTCTCTGTCTGCAGCAATTGTGTCCTGACTTGTGTCGTAGTTATTTGCATCCCTGATTCCTTAGCTCTGGCCACACTGGCCTTCTTCAGACTCTCATACTTGGCCATGCAGCCTCCTCTGACACAGCCATTGCACGTGCTATTTCCTCTGCCTGGAATGCTCTTTCCTCCCCTCTATGCCCAGTTGGCACTACTCATCCCGATGCCGTCCTGACCTCTGCGACTAGGTCAAGTCCCCCTAACACTGTGTACCTCACATCCTAGTACTTACTACAGTTGGAGTTTTAAGTTTACTTGTGATTACTTAATGACCTGCTCAGCTGCAACCTGCATGAAGAAAGTGTCTTTTTGTGTTCACCACTGTAACCCCAAGGCCTACAACGTCCATAACAGGTGCTCAGTGGATAATTATTGAATAAATAAATGAATGAATAAATGGTACAGAAAACAAATGGGATAATGTGACAAGGGCTTTGTATACAAATGGTCACTGTTAAAGTTGTAGTTATTACTGGGATTGCATGCTTCTTGAAAACAGTGCCTAGCATGGCATTTGGCATATGGTATGGTATTAAAAACGATTATCTCTTGAATTGAAAGTAGACAGGTGATGTGGATCTGTGTTGACCCAGGAACTTACCATAAATCTGACCTTGGAAGATGGCTCAGCACTAAGACATCCCACAATTTCAATCAATCCATTCAGAGGGTTGTAGGCACTCAAATGTAAGAATCGTTAGGCCCATTGTCCAGTCCTGGTCCTTACAAGGAGGATTAACACACTAGAACCTGCCTTAGGACAGCCTCCATGGGCCTCAGAACATTCTTCCTTTCTGTCTCCTCAGAACCTTGGCCTTTTTCCTGTTCTAATTTTACGCTATGACTCTTCCCTGATTCCTAAATCCAGTTCATTAAACTAGCTGAGAATATTATAAACTATAAATTCTGTTATAAAACTGTTATAAATTCAGTTGTTTTCTTTTTTTATATATAAATTTACTTATTTTATTTATTTTTGGCTGCGTTGGGTCTTTGTTGCTGCACGCGGGCTTTCTCTAGTTACGGCGAGCGGGGGCCGCTCTTCATTGCAGTGCGTGGGCTTCTCACTGCGGTGGCTTCTCTTGTTGTGGAGCACGGGCTCTAGGCATGCGGGCTTCAGTAGTTGTGGCATGCAGGCTCAGTAGGTGTGGCTCGCGGGCTCTAGAGTGCAGGCTCAGTAGTTGTGGCGCATGGGCTTAGTTGCTCCGCGGCATGTGGGATCTTCCCGGACCAGAGATCAAACCCGTGTCCCGTGCATTGGCAGGCAGATTCTTAACCCCTGTGCCACCAGGGAAGCCCATAAATTCAGTTGTTTTCTGATTGGTTTTCCTGAATGACCCAACTGTGGAATTTCTCTCTTCTAGCATATCTCTCATCCTGATCTAAGATGGGGGCTGTCACCATGTGGCCACCTGCTAGGTAACTTTGAGCAAATGGCAGGTGCTAAGGTGAGACTGACGGAAACAACATCCTCAGACCTGAAGAGGCTGTAACGGCCCCATCTCACTCCCATTCCTACCTTCTTACAGGTGAGGAAATGAGGTCCCCAGAGGACGAGGTACTGCCCCACAGCATCACAGCTCATGACGACAAAGTGGTATCGGGCCCCTCCTACAGCCCCATGAGTCCTTCCTCATGGAAGTCACAGAGGGAAAGAAAACTGATGGTCATTCTACTGACGCTTCCCGAATGTGATCAAAATTCTGTGAGTTGAAGGCTTGCTGCTTTTTCCTAACACGTCCACTGCCCACAGGTAAAGGCAAGAAAAAAGAGCAAGGTGAAAACACACCTTTTCTATCTGACAGTGTCTCGAGCTAGAAGAAACCCTCCATAGGAAGTTCCATCAGCAGCTTTAGGTCAAGTTCCAGACGCAAATCAAAACGCCAAGTCATGTTTGTTTCACGCGCACCACAAACAGCATTATCTTTCGACCTGAGTGACCACCGGAGTGCACGATTTCCCCCCGTGCCCCCTCGCATTAGGCCCCCCTGACTCTGCCTGGGTTCCCATCTTGTTATTCCCCCATCAGCTGGCGGACCTTGACCCTGGGACAGCTCCCGCCTGTTTACCTGGCTAATTGCAGTGGTGTTCGCCCTTCACCCCTCTCACAGGTCAAAGAATGGTCATGTTTCACGAGGACCTTGCATTTTCTAAAGGTGATATGCAGAGAGGGAGAGGGAGGTTTGAACTAAATCTGAGAATTATGTGCCTTTTTCCCCCCAAGGATTTCAGAGACGGCCACTTTACAGCCAAGTGTGCGGAAGCCATGATCACTGCCTTCGCCAAACAATCCCCAGCTAAGCCAGTAAATCTCAACCTGTTACACATAAGAATCACCTGGAGGGTTTAAAAAATTACATTTGTGTGCACCCCAAAATGATTACATCAGACTCTGCGGGTGGGACGCAGGCACCTGTATTTTTTTTAACTCTCCAGGTGATTCCCAAGTGCAGCCGAGTCTGTGCACCTCTGTTCCAAGCACGGGCCAAAGGAACCTTCTCTAACCGACCTTTATGTGCCAAGGACAGAGCACCAGGAATGGAAATGAGGAAAAGGAGAGTTAAATCGGTGTCCCTTCCCCTATTCTCTTTCTTTCCCCCATTTGCATCACAGGCTGTAATTCAAGTGGCTCGAAGAGCTATCCTACCACCTATGGAGCAGAAAAAATCCTGAAGGAAAGGAATACCTCCCCCTGCCCCTTTTTTAAAGCACTGACCAACTTCTGTCCTTACTCTGTCCTTACTCTCAGTTATCGTGCTTTCTTGATTTGAAGCTCATGTTTTCCCAGGATCCTAAAATGAGTTGTAAGGGAAGAGACAAGATGCCCGCACGCTCGTTTATCTGGAATCCTGGTTACGTGAACATTCCCTCGAATAACTATGTGCCTAAGAAGACATTTCTGAGAAAGAATATTTAACGTCCTGGCTTCAGCTGTCTCTATCTTACCTCTTCCCATTCACAGAAGCTTTTATGTAAAACAGAAAAAAACTCATTTGCTATTAGCTCAGCCCAGATAGAACAGGAGCCGAGCTGGGAGTGAACCCAGCAGAAAGTACTCTGTGAAGGCCACTGAAATGACCTCCACAGACACAGTCCCTCATGGGGTTGGACAAGGGAGGGGTGAGGGTGAAACTCAGGAAAATGCCCCCTTAGGCTGGGGACCCAGCCAGTTCTGGGGACAGGCACTTAAATTAGCATTTTGGGGGAGAAAGAGAGGGAAGGATTTAAGGAAGCCAAGGAGTTGTGTGAGAGAGAAAACATACCACATTAAAAAAAAAAAGAAAAGAAGGCAGCAGGAATATGTCCTAATTTGGAGAAACAGGCCACATTGCCATGGCAACTCTGAATCTCCACGAGGCAGCCAGGCAAGCCTTTAAACACCGTGTTAAGTAGTTCAGTTATGAAGAAGAAGGAAGAAAGAGAAGAATGTAGGGGTCGGAGAGAGAAAGAACAGGTCTGAAGTCTGCTGTGGGCCAGAGACAGGTGCCACCCAGGGCCCGGGCACTCTTCACGGGAGGTCTGAAAAGTGAACCTGCAAGTTCTGAGCTGGATCTTTCCTCTCCCACTTGGGCAGGTTGGGGACTGTATTTGCAGAGAGTTAACCTGTATCTTAAGGAAGATTCTCCCAAGAGTTAACCCAGATGTTGACCCACACAGATGTTAACCCAGGATTCAACCTTTACCATCTGAACTGCCACCCCAACGTGGAAGGTGGCCTCTGCGCCCAGGCCTCCTCCCAGGACCCCCAAGGGGCCGGTGGTCTTGAGCCACAGGGCAAGGGAATCCGGCAGCCCTGAGGGCCGAGGAGAGCCTCACCTGAGCCACACCTGGAACCCATTCATGGCGCACTGGTCGGGAACTCTGGCCTAAGGGAAAAAACATGTCATTTATTAAAAAATAAAAAATGTTTTTAAGCCACCTGGAAACCATGCCTAAATGAAGTGATGCCATGTGTGGTACTTTGGGATCCAGCCAGTGATGACAGGAATTCAGGAAACAGTTTACTGAGTGGCTCTGAACCTTTAGAAAATATGAGTCAGGATATAAAACTGTGCTCCCATCTGGAACATTAATTACTCAAATTATGCACGTAATGTTCAGCATTTATTTTACCTTGCAACTGATTCTCAACTATCTTGTCTTCCACATTACTTGGTATCCTTTCCTTTTAGAAAGTCCCTCTCCTGGTCCCTTCTGGCTTTGTCCACCTGCCTTTCCCTGCTTCTCTGTTAGGGCTAAGGGCTGCCCGAGACACAGCAGGAGAGCAGAGACGCTCCAGGGGATGCCCAAGGGTGGCGGGAGGAGCCTGCATCGCAGGTGACCTGATGGGAATTAACGATGGCAAGAATAATAAAAGCAGGTGTGTATTGTTTCCCCAGGCCTGGCCTCCCTCTCTTTTTGTTCATCTGTTTACATCAAATTCTCTTCCCCACAGATCTATTCTTAGCACATGAAGCTGAAACTTCCACTTGCTCTGCCGTGCTCTCTCAGGAAGTTTCCTGTTCCGAGAACACCGCACAGCCCAGCGGGGGTCCTGTCTTATCCCGCGTGGCAGGCTGCGTCTCCAGCTGGAGACGTCAAGGCCCGAGGGAGGCCACGCACGATCCCGAGCCAGAGAAAACCAGGCCTCTCCCCCATAATCACCCTCCCCCTCGCCCCGCCCCTCCACCTGGAATGTATCTTCCACGTCCTCTTCTGCCGCCGCTGCACAGACTCAGACCACAATCTCCCAAGTCCTAAGTGTCTTCACTTGTACAATAGTCTCCACCCCCCAGGATTGCTGGGAGGACTGCATGAAGTATCTGTGGAAGAGTGAAGCCCATTTGCAGGCTGAAGTGAAAAGGGGTCCCAGTGTGCATATGTATGTGTATATGTGTATGCTAAGTGCCATAAGGCATTTCCTTCTCTGTTGACCCTGCAAGGTATCATGACCCTGCTTTAAAAGGAGAGCCTGAGGTTCTAAGAGGTTATATAATTGCCTATGTCCAAACAGCTAGGAGTGGGCAGAACCTGATTTTGGCTTTCACAGTCACAGCCCTTGACTGCCACCCTACTCTCAACGGTGACTCCCACCCTACTCTCACCCTACTCTCACCCTGCTCCGCACAGAGGCGTTCGGAGCTGCCGGTCCAGTTGGAAGGTAGGGCTTCAGGAGCTGTGCCGAGGCTGCACTGCCTAGCAGAGTCAGCGTTTAGCATGTGTCTCTATTTGGGGTGACTCATGTTGGGGCAGGGAGGTATAACTGATGGAAAGCTGTGAAGGGGCTGAAGGCACCTACCCCCCAGCCTCTCTCGGTGTTGCCCTGAGCACACCGCCTTTCTGATAAATGCAAAGAAATATCTGTTTAAAAGAAAATGCCATACCATGTATTCCCTGGTTGCAATTCTGCTTTTTTTTTTTTTTTTTTCCTAGCTGGAGCTCCACGAACTACCAAGGGATTTAAAGATTTAGGAGGGAGATGCAACAGGAAATGCGAAACCATTCATTTTTATAAAAATTAAACGAGCAGAGGCTGCACATCAGAGGGGTGAGAATAGGAAAGAATGAGATAGACGGTGAACGGGGAAAAGGAGAGAGGAAAGTAGTAAGTGTTTAACAAACTCACTACTTAAAATCCCACTTAGGACAAAGCCTGGAACACAGCCAGACGTGACCCAAAGTGCTCCATTTCCCACCCTTCAAGCCCCTGCTATTTCCTTGGATGCCTCATTCTCTGAGGAAAAAATTCCTAGTCTAAGCCCATCTGATCCAGAGAAATTTCCATGCCCGGAGCACCCCAGGCCCCCAGAACTCAAAGACTCTGGCACTGTTCTTCTTGTCAATTTCTTATTCTTCCTATCTGACCTTCCTGTTTCTCTCTCCATTCCTCAGGTCAATTAACCTGCATTGAAAAACAACTGAATTATCCTTGCATTGTTTTGTCACATGACTTAAATGGCCTCTTGCGAGGCCACTGCCAGCCTTCTGGGTTCCACCTGCTGTAAGGTTCACGTCTGTCTCTCCTCCCTCTTACCTAGTCCATCTCCTGTCACCTCTTCAAGGACTTACAGGGTCAAACCACTCATTCACCCAGTAGTCACTGGTGATCAGGTGTGACACCGGAGAATTTCTAACATGGCCTCAGAGCTGTTTAATAGGCAAGACGTGGGGAGGGGGAGTGGTTGCAGAAACCAGATGTTTTGCTCAAGAGATGAGTATATTTCAGGGGTGTCGTATAGAGGGACCTGGCAGCTTGCTCTTGGCACCCTGCTGATGCAAGATGGCATAAAACCCATCTCCCCGCTTCAAAGTTATCCCGGGCACGCCAGCACTCGCACGCCCACCCTCACTGACAACCTGACTCATTCACCCTTTCGGAAGCCCTCCTCTGGGAAGCTCACCGAATTTGCAGTCATTGAGCAAGGCCCCCAATGCCTGAGCCACTTTTTGGTCAACCCTTTCACCCATCCACTCAGCCAACATGTGGCAGAAAAGGTTCCACCAAGGACCCTGATTATAACATGTGCCGATGACACTCGGTGGTCGGGTCAGCCCTGGCACCATGAAGCCCACATGTGCAAAAAGATGAATGAGTCTAAAAGAAACAGCAAAGAATCCAGCGGTTTCCACGGCAGCCTGGCAGGCTGATTTCCCATCATTTACAATTAATTATTCACCATAAGGTACACAGACAACCACAAAAGAAGGGAGTTTGGGTAAGGGCTAAGAAGCGACAGAGTGAGGGTGATGGGGCCCAGGAGGGGCTTTACCATGACTTATCTACACAGAAGAAAGGTGTGGGCTAGATCCTTTCCTGCACGATGGAAATTTTAAAGTGGTGAAATGTAACCACACACACAATCACCGTGGTGAAAATCCCCAAGTTCTTTTCACTTCCTTCTAACCAGAGTAATAATTACACCTAACGCTTGTAGAGTGCTTATAGCTTAACAAAGCACTCTCATGTATATTATCTCATTTTTAATCATTACATCATCCATTGTCACTTTATGGACAAAGAAACTTTGGCTCAGAGAGGTTCAGTGATCTGCCCAAGGTCATGCAGCCAGCAAGAAGCAGAGCCAAGTGGAAGACCCAGGTGTCAGACAAAGGTCTTGTGACTACACGCTTCAAATTTATTGCACTGTTGTCCCCAGTCCTGGGAGAAACAAGGGCAGGCACAAGAAAAGCCCAAGAGCCAAGAATAACATGCATACGAAAAGCCACTCAACAGCATCAATTAGCTATTGAAAAGGCACCTTCTTTAGTGAGGGATAACCAGGTCAAAGCTTTGATTTTATTGAATGCACCAGTACAGCTCATTCAGTGAACATAAAGCATCTCCATAATAGGAAATTCTGCATATGTGTGTATTTATATAGGAATCATGGAATATTTTTATACTTGAATCTTTCTGAATAAAATGTAATATTTCTCCCCTACCTCGCAGGAGCAAGGAGTTTATCCTGTAATGAAGGACCAAACCGCTCATAACTCAAATGGTGAGGCGTGTTCCCATCATCCCTAGGAGGACATTATGTATGCTACCACAGTGCATGACGCGCTGCTCTATTTCATTCTGTGCCTCTCAGTTCTGCCCCATTGCACCTCTCCATATCACAGGGACCAGCTTTGCTCCCTCTGGAACCTGTTTATTCGGTAAGAATCCAGGCATTCTAGAAACACACAGCTGGAAAGGAACTCAAGGTCATCTCACTGGAAAGGAGAACAGCAGAACGAGATAGATAAACAGATTCCAGGGCTGAGAAAAATGCCTTGGACACTTACTCTGCAATAGGAAGGAGCAATGAAATGACTGCATCTGTGCGGGGGCATCTTGAAATGTGGAGCCAAGAGGCCTGGTTCAAAATCTGGCAGCACCTCTTAGCTGATGTGCAACCTTGACAACCACCTCAAATCTCTTGGCCTCAGCTCTGTCCTATTCAAAATGGGGGTAATAATATCTACCTCACAGGATTATAGTGAAACCAAGATGATATCATTAAGGTAATAGGTTAAATAAGTAAATAATATAATCAGATGTAATAAAATAAAATACATTTTGAACTGAACAGGTACTCAACAAAGTACCTGTTCAGTTCAAGTTAGATCCCTTTCCATCTTTTATATGTCCAAAATCACTGAGTATTTCTTTGGTGATTTAATTTTAAAATAATACTACATGACTGATTTTTATCTCTGATGTGCTACATCTTCTGGGTTTTTTTCCTTTCCTCTCTGAGCCTTGAATTGTTTGTCCTGTCATTTTTTACACATTTCTAAAAGGTAAATGTATGAATCTCTTCTTCAGCTTGATTCTCCAGGGGCCAGAAGCAAGAAGTAAAGGCAGCTCATTCTTCACTACGGAGATGACATAACGCCCTATATCCGTGTGTTTATTAAGTAATCATAGTTTTCTTCTTTTTATTAATAGGTATTGGAACACTATGAGGTAACCATATATCAATGAGCTGATATACTGGTAACTCAAAGCGAAGAAACATACCACTTTTTTAGCCTAAACAGCCTAGTTGTGGGTAAATGTAAAGTTCCTGTTGGGTTTTTTGAACACTGAAGATAACCCAGTGGGCCCCAGGGGATACAGTTCTCATCTTATAGATGAGGAAACTGAGACCAAAGAATGAAGTGACTTGTCCCAGGTCACACGGCTGGCCAGGACAGACCCAGGACTCGAACCCAGGATGTGGAACTCTCAGACAAGCCTCCTACTCCTCTATACCACAATTGAGAAATAACCTTCCCACCAGCAAGTTGTGCCTAGATTTTATTTTCTCAGATTATGGATGAATATGCCATGCAGGACAGAAATAAAAGGCTCGCTAAAGTCAAGACTGAGTACATAGATCACTCCCCCCCATCCCCCGTACCCGAGCCTCCTCTATCAGTCACTGAAGGAGATTGTGATGTACCCCAGAGAATCTCAGGGCAACACCTTTGTGATTTCTGGCAGAGAAACAGGATACGAGCAGAGCCCCTAACGTGTCAGGCTCCAGACCAACAGTTCAGGGGACGCATCTGGATCCACAGCTCTTAGAAGTAATTTACTCGGTAACGCCGCCTCTGGCAATAATATCTACACCAGTGCTTCCCAAACACTGGTCCATGGATCAATGACAATCCAAGATAGACTTATCATTGGTGCCCAGAGAAACGAGAAATGTAAGAACAATGCAGTGGTTGTTGATACAGCTAAATGTATTCAATTTAAAGGACTCTCCTTTATGCGGAGATCATGTATTTCCTAGTTTTGTTTTGTTCTTAGTAAGTATCCAAGACCTTTCTTTAAAAAAAAAAAAAAAGTGGTATAGAGTTTACAAAATATATCTTTAATTGGGAAAATACTCACCATGCTCGATCATGCCACCACTGCCATCATGATTATAAAATAATTAGTCTGCAGATCAAGTAACCAGGAAACCTCTCCTCTAAACAGCAGGCAGCAGAGGCTGTGTGTCAGGAAGCACTAAAGTCTCCACTGAGGCTGGGGCCATCCCAGCAGAAATGAGGCTCTGGGAAGGCCCTGCTACTGCCATGGTCAAGGGGCTTCCGGGAGCATCATAAAACCATACTCCAGCATGACACTCACCACTCAGTATCTTCTGAATTCAGTCACATAGGGTTTTTATTGTGTTATATTGGGATCTTTGTTTTAATTTCTTTGCTTCCATTTTTTACATTCAACTAACATTGGTGGATAACCACCTACCAAGTGCCAACATCTGTATCAGCAGCTCTTACATGCATCATTTTTCTGAGCCTGTGAGGCAAGCCTTCAAAGTATTCAAGGTTGCCATGCCTGGTTTTTTGTAGCTCACGGCTGCAAATTTTTCATGCTGGCCTCTCAGATCTTAGTTTCTCAAATTCGGTCCTCTTCATCTAATTTCTGTGCCCTTATCTCCTTTAGTGAGGCATTCTGCACGTTACTATTGATTAAAATCCTATTTATGTCCAGCTATTTCTCCAACCTCACTACTGTGTTCTCAGTGACATGTACCAGGTATAACACATAATGGATGCTCAATTATATTTACTGAATGAGTAAATTAATCCTAGATCACTTTCCAAGAAGCTAATCATAATTCTATGAAATTATCAAAATGTTGACTTTTTTTGTGAAAATAGACCTGAAAAGAAAGCTAACTTCTATAGTTCATTATGGAAATAGGGTGAAAGTGAGGTCTAGGGAAGTGATAGGTTTTCACCAGCAAAAGTAATTAAGATAATTATAATGAGATAACACATATAAAGTTCTTACACATAGCAAGGGTTCCATAAACGTTAATCTTCTTCCCTTTCCAAGCCCTCTTCTGATTAGTTGCTTGTAGGAATGCTGGGGTGATTTATTTTTCTTTTTTTTAGGAAATTTGCTTTATTGCAGTCACAACACTGGTTTTAAAAAACTATAGTATCAACACTGGGCCAAGGAAAAACACCTTAAAAACATGATTTCACCATTTGATATGTTCTCCAGAATACACACACACACACACACACACACACACACACACACACACACACACACTTCCAAAATTTTGGTTGACATCAGTTTGTCGATTATTATAAATATAATCTTCCAGCCACCTGAGTTCACATCAAATACTTCTAAGGGCGTCATATTTGATCCAGTTTTTAAATTTTTCCAATTTTTCATGGATGATCAAATCTAAAGCTTCTTCAAAGTAAAGATTAAATATATTATTTTTCTCTTAAAATGTCTGCACCTTCAGGCTTTCACAGTTTATTAAGGCAGTGTGACAGGACTTATAGAAGCACCGGGAAAGCTTCTGCAAAGTGAGCGTTATTTAATTCTAAGAGCACCTGGTAGTTGATAAATATTAAATAGCCAGAAGAAATCGATTAGGGCTAGAAGCACCAACATCCCAAGAGTCACACAAGATTATTATGTCTGTTTTTGAAAGAAGCAATTTTTAAATAATAGGTACAAGCTGCAGATCTATCAAGATCCTATCGTTTTCTAAGTCCAGCACGGCTCAGGTTTTTCTCATTTGTTTACAACAAATCACCAAATCTCTCTGAGGTGTGTCATGTTACACTGGCGTGCACACCTCTTTCTGCTTGTGCCTATGTATTCTATTTACACCGTCCAGTGTAAAATAGTGTTTAATATCCATTTTAAAGCCAATGTTATCAAAATATATTTCGGCCTACATTCAACAACTCTGGAGTACGCCAAAAACCTAGTACATTTTCTCCTCATTATCACCTCAGTAAGAGTCCCTTGCCAGGATCTGGCTAGGAGGCTTGTATCTGACAAAGCTGAATGAAGTGTTAATGAAGGGAAAATGTCCCAGCCCATTCTGAGCTTTGTTCAGAACAGGTTTAAGTGTACCCTGGCAAAAAGCTCTACTAGTGGCTCTTTTTTTTCCCCCAAGAGAGGACAGATAAAGGGAGAAGTTGTACACTTGGCTTTGCCACCTTTTGCTTGAATGGTGTGGTCTGTTGTTCACTAACACTGAGGTTTAATCCTTGTTCTTATTTTTAAATTCCTTGGTATGAGCTTTACCCATGAATTCCCCAACCTAGATACTGCCCGACCTTTCTGACGTGTCCATACAGATTTAATATATCCATGGCTTCTTTTTCTTCCCTCTAAGTAACTTCTTGATCTTCTCCAGTCCCATCTGAGCTCTTCATTCAACTTAAATCTCATCAGCCAGCGTCTACAAAGAATTCCTGTGGCCAAACCCTCTGGATTCCGTGTGACCCCCCCTGTACTGACCTGAAAGCACAGGTCATTCATGTCCCTCAACACTCCTCAGTATGGTTCACCTGATTCTCTCCTCTCATAGGCAATAGCTTTGGGGCCAGAAAACCTAGATTCCAGTCCTAGAGCCTATAATTTCTTGGTCTCCGCTATATCATTTAACTTCCCAGAGTCTTCGTTTCCTTAGCTGGAGAACAGGGATGATGGTTACTATTATCTTCATTCTTCAGAGAGACAACCTGAGGCTGTACTTCCCATCTTGCACAACTGTCATCATCAAATGAAGACAAAGTACTAAATACATAAATTCTCTTTGAAAGGTGTAGAGCATCATAAAATGTAAGATTTGGTTATTTTTTTTAAATCTCTAACCACATATACTGAGGAGTTTCTTTCTGATCTCTCTCCTGCTTTCCCTCTTTCTTTCTGGAAGCCTCCCTGCCCTTCCAGTATGAACCCCCAGTTGCAGACAAATGTCCATGCATACTTGAGTCCTGCTTTCCTAATTATCTCAGTTAGAGGAATAGCTCAAAATGAAAAGTAAGAGGGGTAATCTCAAGGCACCATTTTTGCAGAAAAGGGAAGACCAATCTGTAAGTAGTTGGAAGATACCAGCTTCTTTGATCATTGAAGAGTCTCAGAGAGATGAAATTTACTTTATCCAAAGTTACTTTCCATCTGCCTACCTGTGATTATCATAAATTCATACAACCTCCCCATGTATGGGTCTTTTACCATAAAGAGACCAAAAATTCATTCAATGATATTTACTTTTATCAATATCCGACAGATTAGTTAAAATACTTCTAATCAATTATCTCAGACCACATTGGTGCAAAAAATGGTAAAAAAAAAAAAAAAAGTCATCTCCCCGCCCCCACCCATCCTAATTCAATTTGCCCTTTTCCTTCACCTCTAGTCAGGAGAGAAGAGACTGCAATTCAGTATATCACATTATCTGCTAGAGCGTGAACTAGCAGGGTTGGTGTTTTGTGGAGGTAAAAGTCCTACCAGAGACTGACCTGGTAATCTGGAAAATTAGGCCAGCTCCAGGAGACAGCAGAGGTGTGGCCTCAGGCAAGTCACTTAATCTTCCTTGGCCTCAGTGTCTTCTACCATGAAATAAGGGCACTGATCCAGTCTCTGAGATCCCTTCCGGGCCAAACGGTCTTGCACATAGGACAGCAAGATAAAACATGCATCCGGACTTCTGTGGAAGGGTGGGGACTAGGATGGGGTGAAGATGAAAACAGAAAGCTCCTTTTCCAAAATCCCCTTTCCCTTCTTCACTGCATGAAGAGAGCTGCAACCTTCTCTTTGCAACCCTCTGCCTGTCAAACCTCAAAATCTGTCAGAAAGGATGCAGCTGGAAAACTCATAGTCGGACCGCACGTTTTCGTATTTTGCCACTGTCCCTCGTTTCCTTTATTTACTTTTATCTACACATGCTGACTCTTGTACCTTTTTCGTGGCTTCCCCCTATTCAATTACCCACTTCTCCTTCGGTCAACATCTGCTTCTCTTGGACATCGTATCAGAAACTTCTAGAATGGATTCTCTGCCTGGCCTTTGTAGCGCATTGCTGCAAAACTTTTCGTGAGGGCCTCCAAATCTTGGTTTATCAACTTTGGTCTTCCTCATCTAATTTCTGTGCCACCTTCTCCTTTAGTGAAGCATTCAGCATGTTATAAATCCCAATCCCTTCATTTTGCAGATGGACAAAATGTAAGACTAAGAGGTATCAAGGGACATGATTGCTGTGGTTGTTTATAAAGGAAGGATGAGAACCAGGCCTCCTGATTCTGCAGTTCAGTCCAGGCTCTCCACCGTAACCCCAGCCACCACTAAGTGAGTATTTCCACTCAACCCCAGGGAGCAGCTGGAAGAAGGATAAAGTCTCTCCCCAAAAATGGGCAGTAGTGTTCCATCCACTCTATGGCTTCTATGATCCAAAGTGGTTTTCAAAAAAATTAGCCCCAATCGCTCCCCCCTCAATTCAGATATTGGTGACATGTATCTCACATTTTATAGTCCTAGCTGGGAATTAATTGCCTCTTGTGTTTTTGGGGTTTTTTTCCCCAGCTCTTTGACAACTGTGATGAAGTCTGCTGTAGACTCTTTATAGCTGCATCCCCACCTCAAACCTACTCAAACAAACCCTTTTCCTCATAGCAAGTGTGCTTGCTGATACGCTCCAACTCCACCATCATCTAGCCCAGGATCTATGTGGAAAAGGTAACTCAATCAGTTCTGTAATTATTCTCTCATGCTTATAAGTAAGTAAGTGCTGCACATTCTCCCAGAAGCCACGAAGGGCCCAGGAGCAGTGAATGACGGGGGGGAATGGGTCAGGACACGTGCTTTGGGAAGTATGTAAAAATTCAGAGAGGGGTTGATGGAGGAGAGAGCAGGAAACGGAGGATGAGGAACAGGCTGAGAGTCAGGAAAATGGAAAGAGAAGCACAAAACAGGGAGAAGAGAGGGGCAGAATTTCTAGAGACATTGGACAAATGTCCAAACAAAAGGACAAATAAGGAGGAAAACAGTGTAACTGAAGACCTAGTAACAAAAGAGGCAGGGGAAGGTGTGCAGGTAAAGGGAGGCTGAAAGAGGCCAAACGTGTGCCGTTGTCATCATGACCCTTGTCTCACAGCTAAGGAAACTGAGGCACAGAAAAGCTAAGTAACCAGGCTAAGGTCACAGAGAGCCAGAATCTGAGTCCAGGGCTGTCTGGGCCTGAATTCTGTCTATGACATTGAGCTCAAACTTTTTTTAGACCTTTAACAATATAAAATGTGAATCTACAATGATCCCAAAATAAAAATTTAATTTGAAAACTCACATATATAATATTATTACCGATGTCCCTTATCAGTAAGTTAGCACTGATCCAGCCACAGCCCCTCAGCCGCAGCCTCACTGTGACCAAGGGCGTGGACATGAAAGGGGGCAGCTCGAGGTTACCTTGGCCATGACTCGGAAGAGAGCAAGCGGGATCCTTCAGAGATAGGACAGGTATCTTTGGTTGGCCTCCTTAAATGCCAGGTTCTAACCAACTGAACCCACTCGACACAGACTACAAAAGTACTGTTTGACAGCCACGAGCAGACCACCTGGGAACTTTTAACTATGCCAGGTTCAAAGGTGGGCCACTGAGGGACCTGGACACTGCCAGGATGAAGCATGAAGATGGCTGCGTGCACCACATAGAGTGTGAGTCACGTGGAAGAGTGTGAGTCACGTGGAAGAGTGGAAGTCACGTGCACCACACAGAGTGTAAGTCACGTGGAAGAGTGTAAGTCACGTGCACCACGCAGAGTGTAAGTCCCGTGCACCACGCAGAGTGTAAGTCACGTGGAAGAGTGTAAGTCACGTGCACCACGCAGAGTGTAAGTCACGTGGAAGAGCGGGTCATAGGAGACAGGGGAGGGCAAGGGGAGAGAAGGACAGAGAAACACAAACCAGAACTGAGATGATGGGGGAGCGGGGAGCAGAGAAGAGAGGAGGGAAAGGAGGACAGAGAGAAGGAGAAATCAGAGAGTCTAAGGGAGGGAGAAGCAAAGAAGGGCGCAGACACAGGTGAGGGGTGGAGCCCTGAGGGCAGGAGGAGGCAGCCCAGAGTTCTGAGCGCAAAACGTAGGATTTGAGCCTTCTCTACGGTGTGGGAAATTAGAACGCCTAGAACTAGAGTTCACTGATGAATCTAGGCTTCCCATTTCTACTGGATTCGCTTCCATTTCCCAGAATGAGCTCCAGAGGCCTCCTGCCTTAGCTGCCGAGACGCCCCCCAGGCACCGGAGCAGGTTGTGTGCTGTCCCCTCTCCCTGGGGGTAACTGACACCCTTCTCGGTGGCCTCCCTTTACCTTCTGTTTGCAGCCAGGTCCCCCAGCAGAGCCTCGGCTGACGCTAGCACTGACGAGGATCCTTACGAGTGGCAGGATTTGTGGGAGTCGGGAAAGGACCTTCGGTTTTAAATGTGTATTTCCCTTAAAGTCCAACAGGGTATCTGAAAGTCCACTAGTCCAAAGTTCTTCCTCTGAGTTAAAATATAAATGCCCATGGAAAGGGTCACACATTAGCTGCTTTTGTCTATTTAAACCCTGGCAAGGACCTAGTTGTATAGGTTGTCTCCCAGACTGAAATGAAACAGGGACCTACGAGGAGGACATCCTTGGGGGCTCCATGGAGGACAGACCCAGGGCTGAATCACATCGTGCTTCTTGGGGAAGCCCTATCAGTGGGCAATGCAGGGAGTGGGGGGCAAGGGGAGGAGGGTCCTCCGGGCAGTCAAGAGGCAGAAAATGGACTCCGGATGGTTAAACAAGGTGGCAGTTGTCAAAAGAGGAGAGAGGAGCATGGGAAAAGGGAGTTAAAAAAAAGATTAAAAACACATTCTTTTCCAATTGTGTAATTTTCTCAGGGCTAACTGTCGAGGTCAGGATGACAAAGGTGGCCACGGTTGCTACTTGGAAGTCCCAGCAACACACAAAAAAACCCTATTCAGGCCCTACTGCTACCTCCCAGAGGACAGGAAGCCAGCTCCAGATATTTGCAACTCTTAGAAGCAGCAGAAGCCCCTGCTGTAATGACAGGGGAGTCTCTCTATTGGATCAAAGAGCACAAGAGCAGAAAATGCCAAAGGAAGAGGAGGTGCACCTCCTCCAGAGCATGGAAACCTGTGTGCAGATCCCCTCCTCTGCTGAACAGACTGATTTTCCTCATAATCGTGAAACTGATCTCCGAGAAGAACTGAAATGACACCAGTAACTATTCACGGTGTTATCAAGTCTTCCCTTCCACTGACCAGGGAGACTTCTCCTTGGCACAGAAACTTCGGGGACGAATCGGAGAACTTCCAGAACCCCAAAGGCCACATTACGTTCCTTGGTAAAATAAGCCACCAATTTAGTCTCGGCAACAGTGATCAGAGACCAAGGCATTCATACAAAAAGTACCCCAAACTCATGGATTCTTCTGGTACAGACAGGTTAGACGTCTCTGGGAAGACGGTTGGGCAGGCAGGCAGGATGAGGACCGGGACCCCGGCCACCAGCCTTCCTCTCCACCCCGCGGAGCAGTCCTGGGGTCCTGCTGCTTTGCCTGTGCCCCTCCTTGGCCTGAGAAAAGCTTCCAGGGCCCAAAGGAGTGCAACCGGAGTTGCCGTTGTTGACAACTTCAGCTGAAGCTCCCCGCTCCTCTCCTGCCTGGGTCTGGGAATTGTGCACTCACAGGTCCTGCCCCAATTCCTCTGTCCCTGGGCTCCAACCCCGGGATACCGGCCTTTCCTCTTTTCAGTATCAACTCCGCCTTCCAGAACCATCCATCCAGGGTAGGAGACCCTCTGTGATCTCCATTCAGAGGGGCTGGGGGGGAGATGGCTCTGGCAGAGATTCCAGGCAAGTGGCCAGCCTGGGCCAAGGGGAAGTGCATTATTCACAGGATCACAGATGTTAGAGATGAAAAGAACTCACAGAACCACATCTCACTCATCCATCCCACCTTGCGATGCAGGCCCTTTTCCAAGAGCATATGGCCTGTTCCCGTCTGATTTCAAAGGCTCTTTCATTACCAATAAGGTATTACACGTACTGAGTGCGCCTTGTGTACTCCATGTGGCCCCAATCACAGGAGGAGGAGACAAATGGATTCCCCTCCTCAGGAAAGGGCTGCCACACTGCGAGATACATTTGCCTCTCCTGTGCATTGCTTGAGCCCACCCTGCTATCTGTCCCTCCACCCCGGCACGGATACCGTTCACACACCTGAATACAACTCTTGCATGTAAACAGGCCTCTGATCATCAGAGAAGCTAACAGGGAGAGTAGGTGGTGAAGACCCGGCAAAAATAGAGGAACAGCGGGAAGGGGCCGAGGAGGGGGCTGGTTGAAGCAGCCTCTGGATACCACCCCCAGGGAGGTGGTACCTTCCTAGATTTTGACCCAAGGTAATAACAGTTACAGCTGATTTCCTAAGACTATTGAGAGAATAGCAAGAGACAGTTTTCTCCAAGACCTATAGCCATCCAGGACAGTGAAGCAAAAATGTTACCCCTTCTTTGTCAACTTCTCATCTGCTGAGATGGAATCTCAGACTGATGTATATCTGATTTCACTTTCTCCGGACACACAGCAACCTAGAAAAAAATATCTTTCCAATCCCAAAAATGTCAGTGAAGAGTCTGATTTGATCCAGGAGTCAAATCCTGGGCCATCCACTTGGAAGTGGGTGGGCTTGAGGGGGCAGTTCCCCTCTGGAGAACGGAGACCTGGGAAGGCGTGGGAGCTCCTGGGAGCCTCAGTTCTGGCCCAAGCAGACTGGGAATCGACCAGCAGTTTTGTCCACCCTCATGGACCTCTCTCTTTGACTTCTCTTTCCCTTTCTACTTCTTGTCTCTCATCTCACTCTCTTCTCTCCTTCAGAGCTGTTCTCTTGTTTGGAATGTTTAAGTCCTAATCAAGACCGACTGGGAGGGGGAGGAATCAACTTTCAAGGTCAAGTGCCAGTTGGCCGCTGTCTGGGCAATTGGGAGAGTCCCTTCCCAGGCTAAGCTGGAAGTTCCAGGAAGACCGAGGACATGACCGTGACCCAGGGCAAGTGCAGCCCCCCGGTGAAGTCCCTGGGCGTTACTGTCATCAGACGAGGGTCCCCGTTGCCACACTGCCACTGCTAGTGTGTGACCGTGGCCAGTTACTTTCCTTTCTGACGCTCAGTTTCTTCATCTGGAAAAGAAGGAGAACAATCCTACTGCCTAAATCCTAGGGCTCCTTTGAGAGTTAAACTGGCTAAATGTAGCTAAAGCAGTATCTCATATTAATGTGTAGCCCTAACTTGTAGGAGGCACTTGGTATTTTTTAAACGGGGAAAGAGAATGAAGCTGACTTCTTCTGGAACTCCAGATCTAGTCCTCCCCAGTCTCTCAGTAACCAGGGAAAACACATCCAAAAGAGCATGATAATCACTTCTAGACCAGGACACAAGAGCCTGCACTCCAGCTGAAAGTCAGGGCCGAGGGCTGTAGAGCCTGACATATGATGGCTGATTGTCCCCTCCCCCAATTCCACGGCCCCGCCTTATCATGTCCGCATTCACTGCTCCCTCCCTTCCAGCTTCCTTTCCTCTCCTCCTCACCCCCTTTAGCTTCTTCTCATCCTTCTCCAACCCCTCTTGCTCCTTCTTAAATGTCATTAAGCAGCCACATGAATACACTGCATTGGGGACCACATGAATACACTGTACAAAAAGAAAGCTCAGCGGAGAGATCCTGACCCATCGCAAAACTTTACAACCTAAAAACATGCCATGTTCTACTCACCAGTGGTTCCCAAACCTGGCTGTGTCTCCCAGTCCCTTGGGGGATGTTTGTGAAAACTGTGAAATTAGTGGGGCTTTACTCCAAACCTATTAAATCAGAATCACTGGGTATAGAATCAGAGAATCTGTATTCTAAAATCATAATAAAATTTTAAAATTCCTCTGTTGCTTTTAAGTTCCAGTCAGTTTAAGAACCACTATCATACACTGCACAATTGAACTACAAAAACAAGCTCCTTTCCCCTCTTTTTCTTGATGATTTTTGGTTCCTTCATTCTCATGACCCTCTCAACTTATGATACGACACAGCTTTATTTTCTGAGAATTTACAATATTTGCTTTTACGTGAGCAATGAGAACCCTGGAATGACAAGAGAACGAAAGGCAAAGGTGTTCGAGGGAGCTGGAAAGACTATGCAGACATGGACCTATGAAGGCGGAAGGCACGCGAATGCAGGTGGAGGGCAGCAGGAATTAGGGCCGGCGGGGGGGCGGGGGGCGGCGGGAGGGGCGGGGGGCAGCAGCATGGAGAAACTACAGAGAAGCCTGGCTGTAGTTGTCTGTTGTCCTGGCAACGTGATGCTGAAAGACTGAAGGCTGCTGCTCTCTGTAACACTGGACAACATGTCGCCAAGGCAACAGAATGCATCCAAGACACATGGTGGCTGGCCATGTGGTCTTGGGGGTGTGCCGGGAATCCTCAGTTGAAGGCAGGCGACACTGGCTGCGCTGTTACACCACCTCCCACTCTCAGTGCCCACACCTTTCACACACCCCCCATCAAATCTTGCCCTGGCTGTTCCATTCCCTGTGGCACTGTTCTCAGTGCCATCAGCCCCCTTTGGAAAGAGTGGAAATTCTATCAGGCTGCAGTGATGTAGATGTAAGTCCAGGAACTGGCCACCGGACACTGGTGCATGCATGGGAACTCCATAAACTCAAAAGGAGAGGAAGCTACTTAGCCAATGACAATGTTTCTAACTTCCTCCATTGCTTGGCTACTTTGCTCCCAAGTTTGTAAACAAACTTTGTAAAAACAACAAAACTGCATCATCCATAGACATATCAAAAGAAAATGATGCCCGATTCCAGAGGCATTTGTATTTCAATACTACTAGAAATGATAATAGCAGTGATTTTGTAAAACCAGGCATGTTCCTGGCAGAGTAATGAGTCCTGTAAAGGTTATTTCATTTCATTTCGTAATAGCTCTTTGAAGTTAATGAGCATTAACCCTATCACAGAGGTGAGAGAAAACAGATCACAGAAGTCACACAACATGGCAAGAGGTCACTCAGCTTCTGAAAGATGGAGCCAAGACTCACACTGGCTCCAAGGTATATGTCCCATCTACCACACTCTACTGCTCCCATCTGAAAAGATGCTAAGTCAAGTTACATCACTCCCTTCTTACACCTTCTAGAATGAACTGAAAAATACCCAACTTTGTGCCAAGGCTCTCAGGCCCTCCAAGATCTATCTCACAGTACCTTTCAACCTCAGCTGCTACCTTTGCCCCCATGCCCATCCTCCTCCAGCTCTACCGACCTTCCGGCCACTCATCAAACAACAAAAAACATGCCCACCCTTCGAGGCTTTTGCACCTGCTGTTCTCTCTGCCAAAAGGCTGCTACTCAGATTTTCATCCTTCTGGATCCTTCTCACACAAATGCCAAGTGCCACATCCTCAGAGACCTTCCCTGACAATCCTAAAATAGCCCACAATATCCCTCCCTGCTGTTTTCATTAAAACATTTACCACTGCCTAAAATAATACTGTTTACTTTATGTGTTTGTCTATTGTCAGTCATTGTACCATGAGGGCATGCCTCTCTTATGGACTAGATCTCCAAGACCTTGAACAGTTCCTGACACCCAGTAGATACTTAAATATTTTTTGAAGGAATGAATAAATCAATGAGAAAGGCTGTTGTTTGCTAAAGGAAGTTTCAAAATCTCTTGCTGGTACCTTTGGAAACTTAATCGCATTGATTAAAGTTCATTGGTGCTACCTGGCTGATTAGCATGTCACATGAATTGCATATGTTTATCTTTCAAAACTTTTTAAAAAATGTTTATTTCTTTCTGCTTCCTCCTTTGAAAGAAGGCTAATAAAGTCAAGATTATCACCAGCACCCATCTGCTTTGCATGATAAAAGCTTTGCTCTGCTACCTCAGAATGCACCCCTAACCTGAGACTGCCCTCTTGCCATGACTGTCTGCTGGAAATTAAGTGGCTGTGAGTGCCAAGGTGTTGACTGCTGGTATCTGGCAGAGGTGAAGAAGGGAAGGGTGAGGGAGATAGCAGCCTGGAGAGAGATAAGGAAGGTACTCGCCAGTAACCAGAGATTAATCCTACCGTCCATTTTTACTTGGCTTTAAAATACTTTTCTCTTAATTGATACTAACATCTGTTGCACTGAAGTAATAATCTACCCATATATTAAATAAGTATGCATTAAGGGCTTACTATGCACCAAGCTATATGTTAGGTTCTGCAGACACAAAAATGCAAAAGACATAGCCCCTGCCCTCATGAAGCTCGTAGTCTAGCAGGACAGATGACTAATAAAAAACGATTATAATTCATTACAATTGTGATAAGGACTATGAAAAGTATGAAATGAAAGGGGATAAAGGGAAAAGAAACAGGAGCTTTTATTTGAGGGGAGGGAAAAAGAAAAATCTGAAAGCTTGACATTGGATTAGGAGGGCAGCCTTAGGTGAGATGCTCCATCCTGAGGACTGGACAAGAGAAAGATACAGGCAACTAACTGCAGCGGCAAACACACACACACACACACACACACACACACGCACATGCACACGCACAGGTACACAAAACAAAGAAGCAAAACCAAACCCAAGGAGAGAGGAGGACAGAAAGGGATGCTAAAAGACAACCCTCACTGCCCTGAAGTTCCACCAAAGAACAGCTGACTAACTCTGACACCTCCCCTCTCAGCATTGTCCCAGGCTCCGGAGGTCCAGAATACGCGAGCCAATTACCCCGGAGCTAGGTGAGTTCAGATCCTGCCGTGGACGGCTTGCGCTTCTATTCACATCACTCCCTCACTCATTCATCTATTCAATGGAGACTTACTGAAAACCTCTCACAGGCCCACTCTTACTGATTCCTGCTATTTGCCAGGCCTTTTCTAAGCACTTTTAATAACTTTACTTAATAACCTTAAGAAACAGGGTCTATTTTTACCACCATTGTATAGATGAGGAAACTAAGATTCAGAGAAGTCAAGTTATTTGCCAAAGGTCACACAGTAAACAGTGGAGCCAGGAAACAATCTAGGCACTGAGATTCCAGAGCGCCCCCTCTTAACGGCCATGTTAGTGTTGCTACTTCCCTAGGGCTGCTGTAACAGTTGTATCACATACTTGGCAGCTTAAAACAACAGAAATTTCTTTTCTCAGAGTTCTGGAAGCTGGAGCCTGAAATCCAGAGTCGGCAGGGTCATGTTCCCTCTAAAGGCTCCAGGGGAGAATCTTCCTTTGCCTCTCTCAGGTTTCTGGTGGCTTCCTTGGCTTGTGGCTAAATAACTCCAGCATCTGCCTCTTTCAAGGACTTCCCCTTTGTGTAGACGTCTTCTCCTCTTCTACCTCTTAAAAGGACATTTGTCACTGGATTTAGGGCCCACTTGGCTAATCCAAGATGATCTCATCATAAGATCCTTAATTACATCTGTAAAGATCCTTTTTTCAAATGAGGTCACATTCACAGGGTCCAGGAGTTAGGACACGGAAGTATCGTTTCGGGGCCACCAATCAACCCACTAGAATGTGTATATAGAGTGTACATTTTAACAGTTGCTAATTGTGTAACAACTGTTGGCTGTTACTATGCACCCGACATTATGGCATGTGCCAGAAACACAAAAGTCAGTAAAGCATGGCCTGGCCCACAAGAAGCCCGCTGTACAGCAAATGAGACGGATAAGTAAACAGGATGGGTTATAATAAAAGCTTAAATAGAGCACAGGTGAAGTGCAAAAAAAAAAAAAAAAAGAACTAGTAAATTCTGTGAAGATGGGATTCAGAAAAGGGTTCACAGAAGCGCCACGATTTCTCTTGGAAAGTGAGTAGGTGCTTCTGGGTGGACAAAGGAGGAAGAGGCGCTGACCAAGGCCCAGAGACGTAAAACAGTCAGGACCAGACCAGGAGCGGTGACTGATTTAGCGTGACCTCACATTGCTGTTCAAGGGCGGGGAGGTGAAGGGAAAATCCTGGAGAGGTGGCCTGGGACTACATCAGAGAGGATGTCCTAGTCTCAGCTGCGGGAAGCAGGTGTGGAGTTTTAAGTGAAAGTGTAACGATCAGATTTGAGTTCCTAAAGAACCACACAGGTAAGCTGCCACGTGGCGGGGAGGACAAGAGGGCAGAAGTGCCGCTGAGGTCACTGCAGTGCACGGAGGGGAGGGGATCCGCAACAAGGCTTCTCTACCGTTGGCATAACTGTCCTGAGGGGAAGCGAGTGGCCGGGGTGGACCCCCAGACTGGGCAGCTGCTCCCTCCTGCTTTAGATAAGCCTCTCTTTCCTCCTCGTTCTTGTTCTCTTCTTATCTCTCTAAGAATTTCTTTAGCTCTTTCCCATCTCCCCCTCCTCTCACCCCTCAAGTGGGGGTTCTGTCCTGGACACACTTCTCTCCTCGTCCCCCTTGTTCGTTCTCAGCCTCTCCTCCACCCTCCTGGTTTCAACGACCCTCTCCATCCTAATGAGGCTCATCTCTTAACTTCCAGCCCAGACCACTCTCTTTACCTCCAGTCCCAGATCCAACTGCTTACCGGTCGTTTCCACCCCTGTGACCCACCCATGTTCCAAATTCTACTCATCCTCGTTCCCACTGTCACCAAATCGGTGACAAACCTAATGACTCTTGTCATCATAATTTTTGTAATAGCACTAAAAGGGTCAACGGTGTTCAGTGCCACAGAAGGTCACGAACGACTTGAAAACCCCATTTGGATTTGGCATTTTGGATAAAGGGAAAGACGAGGAATTGAAAACAGCAATTTCCGACGAGCATTTAAGGAATTTAACTATGAAAACAAAGCGTGAGGGAGGAAAATCAGGGTCAAGGAAAGCTTTCAGGTTTGTTTATTTATGAATATGAGAGTGATCTGAGCATGTTCGAAGAGGGCAAAATTGACATTTTGGGGAAGACAATTCTTGACTGGTGGGTACTATCATGTATACTGCAGGACACTTAACACGGCTGGCCTCTGCATTCTAAGTGCCAGTAGTGGGTGCGTGCAAACACACACACACACACAGACACACACACACACACACAGACAAGTCATTATCATCATCCAAAAAACTCCCCCCGCACATTTCCAAACATCTCCTGAGGACCACTAAGCTAGAAGGCAGATGCCAACAGGGAGGAATAAGTTGATAATTAAGGAGCAAAAGGACATAACTGGTGAGCTAAAGTCCTGGACGACATGTGAGGCGACTGGACCAAGGGCACAAAAGCAGAGTTTGGTGTAAAGCAGGAGAAATTTCACATGAGAGATGTTGAGCTTTAGAGTCACACAAACATTGGTTGAATTCCTAGGTCATCACTTCTTTCCTTTGAGAGACACTGCCTGTTGACTAACCTCAAAGTTGGTCCCAACGCTTGTCCCCTTGCCACCTCCACCAGAGAGCCTGCAACCCCCAAAGGGGTGGCCATGTGACATGATTTGGGGTCATGAGATCAAGGATATGGGGAAGACTTTTCCTGATCTAATCATACCCACCCCCTGGCTCTCCCTGCTTTGGGTATGGGGCAGGACAACAATTACCAAAATATCAAGAAAACCCCAGAGGTCAGCCCTGACCTCACCGTGTCACTGCACCAGCCCCAGCGGTCCCCAACTCCAGGACCCTTGTGCTGAGACACCAATAAACACCTATTGGTTTAAGCCATCGTGAGCAATCAATACCTAAACATCTTGGGCAAAACAGCCTCTCTGATCTACAGTTTCCTCATCTGTGAAATACAGACAAAATGCATGCCTTATAAAGGCAAGGAAAAAATTAAATGAAGCAACATATAAATGAAGCTCATATTAAGGTGACCAGCTCAGAGCCTGACAAAAGTAAACGATCAGTGTTAGTTCTCTTTCTCATTGTAACCTCCTAACAACCCAAAATAAACTCGGGTGTTCTTTGTCCCTGTGAAATAGAATAGTAGCAGTAAAGTATTTTGTCTTCAGAAAAATGGAATAAAACTAGCCTTGAACACTACTCTCATACATGGTGAACCCTTAAGCCACAGAATTAAAATATAACGTTGGGGAATATCCATTGATACAGCCACTATGGAAAACAGTATGGAGGTTCCTTAAAAAACTAAAAATAGAACTACCATATGACCCAGCAATCCCACTGCTGGGCATATACCCTGAGAAAATCATAATTCAAAAAGACACATGCACCCCAATATTCACAGCAGCACTATGTACAATAGCCAGGACATGGAAGCAACCTAAATGTCCATCAACAGAGGAATGGATAAAGAAGATGTGGTACATATCTATAAAACGGAATATTACTCAGCCATAAAAAGGAACGAAACTGGTTCGTTTGTAGAGACATGGATGGACCTAGAGAGTGTCATACAGAGTGAAATAAGTCAGAAAGAGAAAAACAAATATCATATATTAACACATATATATTGGAATCTAGAATAATGGTATAGATGACCTTATTTGCAAAGCAGAAATAGAGAACAGATGTAGAGAACAGATGTAGAGAACAAATGTATGGATACCAAGGGGGAAAGGGGTGGGGTGGGAGGAACTGGGAGATTGGGATTGACACATATACACTACTGACATTATGTATAAAATAGACAACTGAGGGGAACATACTGTACAGCACAGGGAACTCTACTTAATGCTCTGTGGTAACCTAAATGGGAGGGAAGTCCAAAAGGGAGGGGATATATGTATATGTATGGCTGATTCATTTTGCTGTGCAGTAGAAGCTAACACAACATTGTAAAGCAACTATACTCCAATAAAAACTAATTAAAATATGTACATATATAAAATGTTGAATAAAATATAGATATAAAGCCTAAGAATGAGGCAAAAAGATAGAATCACACAAGTCTCAGAAAGGGGAATGAAAATACATTCTTGGTGTATAAATCAGAATCCAAGGAGTTTTTCAGCAATATCGGTGTAATCTATTAAAAACTGGCTGGTGAGGGAATTCCCTAGCGGTCCAGTGGTTAGGACTCCACGCTCTCATTGCCGAGGGTTCGGGTTCAATCCCTGGTCAGGGAACTAAGATCCTGCAAGCCGCACGGTGAGGCCAAGAAAATTAAAAAGATTAAAAACTGGCTGATGACATTTAGTAAATTAAGTGCCTTCCTATGTCTATAACATATTACTACTTCCTACCTAGTACTTTTAATATTCCCCTCATCTCATTGCTCACTTTTTCTTTTATATCGACACTGACAAATCGATGAGTAACCCTGGATCCAAAGACTATTTAATTCTGCTCTGCTTTCTTTTTTAACCTTCTTGGCTTATCTTCATTGCTTACATCCTATGTGTATCAGTTTACTGAAATCACTGTATGTCTCTGCTTTGAAAATCGTGATATGTCCTGATCGGGGCACAGGCAGTAACTGCGTGGCCGCAGAGGTGGAACCCACGGAGCTGCAGCTGAGCCACCAGGCTTAAAACGAAGGGCACTGACATCCCAAGCTCCTCTCTTTGGGTTCATGGGAAAACGGTAGAATCCCATTTTCTTCAAATGATTTAGGTGAGGTCTGGTGTAGGAAAACGCAAGGCAGACGTATACTGAGGCCCTACTGTTTACCAAGCACTGGGCACGCTGCTTCAGAAGGCTTGGTAAAACCCACTAAGAGCCAGGTGTTATTTCTGTCCCCATTTTACAAATGGAAAACCGGAGGCTAAGAGTGTTTAAAGAACACAGCTACAGTCACATGACTGGGAATGCGCAGAGCCTGAGCCTCCTGGTGACACAGCCCGCCTTCCCTCCACGTGATGTCACCTCCTTCCTGCCACAGACACACCATCACCTCCTGCCAGCCGCGTGAGAAGTGATGGCTCACGCGTTACTTTCTAGCAACAAGCACCTTAATTTCTGTGAATGCCTAAAGCGATTTCTGGAGCCTCAGTTTTTCCAGGCATTAAAACTGCACCTGGACTTCAAGTGGCCGGTCTCTTGAAAGCAAATCCCAGCTCCAACTGGAAAAGAGCGGATGCGCTGGCCAACGAGACGCAGGTGGATAGTCCTGGAATCCACACAGGCTTGAACGCAGCACCACCGCAACGTCTATGGTGTCTCAGACAGAACTGCCCACTCGCCTTCCCTCAAAGTATAGTTCAAGGAAGTAGGAAAAACGGGAGAGGAGTAACGGACCCCCAGGCCCCCAGATGATTCTATCCTGGCTTTTTTTCTGACTTCCTCAGTGTGGGGACTGGAAGTTTTAAAGTCAGCGGAAAAACTTTAAAAAAAAAGACTCAGATCCCAGGCCCACTACGTTTCTAGCTATGTGACTTTGGCCATGATACGTAAACTCTCTCTGATTTATTTTCCCCATCAAATGAAATAATGCTACTTGTCTCACAGGACTGCTTAAGGATTAAAATGCTCACTAACATCATGCCTGGCAGAGCGTTGGCATATGATAGCAGCTTTGTTACTGTCTTGCCTCTCCCACCTCTATGACTTAACTCTGCTCATCACCAAAAAATGTTCTAACACCACAGTTTGCTCTTGAAGTATGCTGTCCCAAGAGACACCATATCACAAACAACTAAGAAGCAAGGTTTAAAAAAAACTCAAAGTCACCCCAAATTCGGGAAGAAGCATAGAATGGGGTATGAACAGCATGGCCATCTTGGTTTCAAGATTATGTTGGCTATGGAAACCCACATGAGCAGACGGAAGGCAGTTAGACTATTTACAGGGTCACACTCCACTGCTGGCTCAACTACTCTCTCCAAACATATTGCCATTAGGTGTCGGGGCGGCGGGCGGGGAGTAGGGGGCAGGGGGAGAGTGAGAGAAGATGGGGCCAAAGGAGTGTAAGGGCCATCCTGCTGGCCCCAGCTGGATTCCAAAACGTGGCTTTCTGCACAGAAAATTAGAGTGCTAGTAAAAGTATTAATTCTCAACCAATAAATTTAGAAATGAAAGAATCATAGCAACAGATGCCAGAGTAAGAATATTTTCACCTGTCCTTTAGGGAGGAACAAGATAAGGAGCACGACACATGTCTTAGCTACTGTACTCCACTCTGATCAACAGAGTGAAGATCACTCTGATCTATTTCCAGACCCTGACCCTTTACTCAGCACACCTTCTCTCTTCCATTTTTGCAGTATTACAGCTTGGGTCTTCCATCCTTTTGCCTGATCCTACTGTAACTTCCACTTTCTGTATTCCTTCCTACCACCTGCCCAAGCCATTTTCATTGGCCCTAATGCTAGTGACAAAATAGTTTTCAATGACTGTCATTCCCTATCCCCACTTTTTAATTACCTCACCTAAAGTATCTGTTTGCCCAGCATTTTTCTAACTATTTTATTTTATTTTATCTTCAAAATGTTGTAAAGTGGGTAGGGCAGAAAACAAAATTTAACACTTATAAACTAGAAACCGAGTATCATGCAGCTGAAGTGATTTGTTTGCCTAAATTTCCAAAGCTCCTGAGAATGGAGACTGAAACACAGGACTTAGAATTCTTAGAGCAGTGCTTTGTGGGGCAGAATTGCATAAATAGAAAGCACAGGCTTCAAAATAGGTACTTCTGGGATCTGAATCCAGTCCCATTGCTCGTAAGCTGTAATATCTTGGATTAGTTACTTAACCTCTCTGAGCTAAAATCTGAAAACCCAAGAAAGATTTCAGCAAATCAGCAGAGAAACCTCCAGGAAAGAAATGAAAGTATGTCTCGCTTTAGTTCATCATTTGGATTCTGACGAGCATCCTAATCCAGGATCTCAGGAAGAATAAAAGCAATTATAACAAGGCAAAATAAAATAGACTCTTAATACTCGGTGGGGAACTGCCAAAAATCACCTCATACATTTTTCAATGGGCCCCGTTACTGTTCTAAACGGTCTTCTGCAACAAGCGCAAGCAGTTCTTTCCTTGTTCGAGTTCTTCCTTAACTGAATGTGCCCTTTTTTGGCCCTGGAGCGGCTATGCCACCAATGAGCCTCGGCCTCCCTGGTCGGACAAGACCAAAGCTCCCACCACAGTTCAGAGCCCTTCCCCCGGTTTTCACCTGAGCTCCCTTCTTGGTTGGTCTCCAGTTCTGAAGTGCCTCTCTATTTGGCTGTGATTCTATTTCATTTCCATGCTTCTCCTGTATCATGAAGCCTTCTCCTTTTCTTCAAACTGCTCCATACAACCTTCAGCTCAGCCTACTGAATGCTGTGCTGGACACTTAGTGAAGCACCTGCTCTGTATTACCTCATTTAATCTTCAACAACCCTATAATGGATATATGATTATCCCCATGGTACAGACAAGAAAACCAAGGTTTAGCATAAGTGGTTTGGTAAGTTGTCCAGATCCCCACATCTAGGAAATGATGGTTAAAACTGTTCTGAGTCCGAATTCTGAGCTTAGAACAGCTCTGCTCTATCAGCTCCCATGTTTCTTTCTGCCATGGCACAAGGTGCATTTCCTCAATGGGAAAGTGAAGACTAATTAATGTTTGTACTGATTAATTAGCATATGCAAAAAAGTGAGCATAATCTATTTGATCAGATGCTGAACTATGTCTCCCTACTTTTGCCAAAGTCTCTGCAACTAACTGTGCTACCTTTCTTCCATCACGAACTCCTTGAATCAGGAATTTCCTCCCTGTAAACCAATCCTCCACAAGGATACTTAATAAGTTTTATTTGAAACAAACAAACAAAAAACAACTGAGTCAAAACAGAGTGGCAATTACCTATCTCGTAGAAGGAGGAAGCAAAATGGAAGGTTTATTCACCATCCTTCAGGTGGCGACTATACCTTCAAGACTGTGCCTTAAACACAGCAAAGCTGTATTTCTTAGATTTTCTGCATTAGTTCTGCTTTCAAACGTGTTGTCCTATTGCCCCGTAGTTGATTCAGAGTTGTCAAACTCTGTGTCCCCATTCTATGTTGGTAAAATACCGTCATGGTACTAAAAATAACTTCTATCAAAAAATAAAAAAGCTGGCCTTAAAATTTGAGGTGTTTTATTTTTGAAACTTGCCCCCAAAGCTTATTTCTCTGATTTCTGGGGGACTCTTTTCATTTGCCTTCCGGCTGGTCCTTCAGGCCTGTGAACGTCCCTCTGCACAGCTGCCCGGCACCTCAGTGCTGCTGCCCTCTGGACCCCGGAGGTCCGGAGGGAAGATCCTCCTGCTGCCCGACCCGGCCCCTGCAGCCGCCCCCCATCCATCCAGGGACCTCCCACCCCGTGACTGAGCCTTCCACCCTCCCGCTTCTGTGGCACCAAGACCTCCTGCGTGCTCCTTTCTTCTTTCTCCTCTTTCTACCTACCTTTCAGTAACTCTTCTTTTCAGGTCCAAAGTCAGTTAGATATTATTTAGGCCATTTTAGCAAAGTGCCTAACAATCACTGCCTACCTCCTTTTTTTGATGGAGAGAGAAAAAGATAAGATGGGATATTGGGGTGTGGTTGCAGTGGGGGGAGGAGACCAGAGGGGGATCTCATTACAATGACCCGGAAAAACCCCCCTCACTGGCTTCCATCCTCCATTTGACCCCTGGAACTGGCAGCCAAGGGGTCCCCTACAGAATTAGGCTACACCTAAGCCTCCACCATTTCACAGCTCATTACTCCTCTCCTCTAGTCAGATTCTGGTACTGCCATAATAAATCAAGTGATGCATCACTTTTAGGCAGATAACATTCACCGCAGTGCTACGTAGCAGAGGAGAAAGAAAAGAAGAGGAAGGTATGAGAGACCTTAACCCGCCTCTCCGTTTTCTTGAGAGGCAATCAAGCACATGGCCTGTGGAGCCAGCAACCGGTCCTGGACGCCACTTCCTAGCAGCATAACTTGGGATGTTATTTAACCTTTCTGAGCCTCAGCTTCCCCATCTGCTAAATGGAGATAAGTAATACCACTTAGCTCACTGGGCTGTTAAGAGTATTAACGAAGATAGTGCAGGCAAAGCAGTATGTTCCCAGCACATGGTAAACCCTCTGAAGCACCTAGGATACATCACTGAACAAAAGAGCCCAATCTCTCCACGTGGTCTGCGTCATTCTTCATATTATTATATTGTTATTATGCATTTGTAAGAGACACAACAGAGAAGCAACCAACCAGTTTAGCCAACAACCTTTTACACTGGCATGGGGGGAGGGGTGAGCCTGAAATAACAGGCTGCGCAAGAGTCCATAGATGCTAAATCAATCAATCAATCAATCATTTTCACCTGACTTGCTCTCAAGGTAAGTTTGCACTTATTTATGATTCAAGAACTGGGCTCCTCCATCTTGGCATTCTTTCCATGCAAATTGTGCCCTCAAAATACCACTGCTAAAATATAATATACTTTGCTAAGGGCAATGATGTTTAAAAAAATCTACCTGAAGCAAAAACTCATTAGGTTTTGCCATAGTCCACCTATATTTTCCGTTCTATTCAAGTTTATCCCACTTCCCTTAGCATGGGCTCCTCGGGGCAGCATTTTTTCTAACATCCTTAGCTGTGCCTTTACCCATGCGAATGGGACAACAGCCTTCTCATATGCTACTGAAAGCATGAAGTTCCTCCACTTAGTACTCTCCACTTGACTTTTCCTAGACTGAACAAAGGAAGCTCCTAAACAGACATGAGTCATCTCTGCCTGCTGCCGACAGATGGCGATAGTGATCACGCAAGCTTATTTTACTCCGTTAAGCCCTGTGGCCTGGTGGTTCTCAACTGGCCAAGTAGCACGCTTGAGGCGTCTGTGCTAGGTTTTGAGGTGTTTGCAAACATCATTAAGCACACAGCACGTCTTTTCAGTACAACACTGAAGGCGGTTTTGCAAGTGACATTAAGAAGTATAAGATGACAATGCAAAAGTAGAAACAATTTAAGAAACCCAAAGTGATGCAAAACAAATACTGCATTTGTGAAATGAATCATTCTAAGATATGAATGACTGCAAAGACAATATGTATATGAAAAGTACTGCACTTAAGCAATAAGCAATAATCATTCTACAAAGCAAGGAAAAATAACCGAATAAGCGAAAAATGTAAAAACAAAACATAACTACAAACAAAACACTTTTTCCTGCAGTCAGAGAATAAGCATCGATGTCACATGATAATTACTTTGTCATGTGACAATCTAATATTAATGTAGGAGAGACTATGATTTATTTGGGGCCTTAAAGCAGTGGTTCTCAGCCTTAACTGCACACGAGAATCACCTGCGGAGCTTTTAAAACTCCTAAAGCCTAGGCTGTGCTCCAGAACTTCTGCGGGTGGGACCCAGGCATTGGTTGTGCTGAAAGCTCTTCAGGTGATTCCAATGTGCAGTCAAGGTTAAGAACCGCTGCCTTCAAATCTAAGCCTGGGGAAAACACAGCTGCAACTGGTTCTATGGATTAAAATCCGTTCACTTGTGCAGATGGGATGCGTGTTGAGCCTGGACACCTTAGCAAGAAGTACTTCTCTAGGACATCTGAATCTTCAAGGAGACAAATTACCTGCCTCAGGGAATTTTGCTTTTTATATTCTTGAAACTGGTATGGGGGGAGAACATGTATTATCAAGGAAGAATAGAGCACACCTTTTCTAAAGTTTTGAAGGAGGTATTCATACACGTATTTGAAGAAAACGTTACCACCGAGCTACAACCTTCATCATCTCTTAGTCATTTCAGTGAATCCATTTACAAACAAATGGACACACAAACCTGTTCCAAACAAAAGGAGCTTCTAGATACCAGCATCTTTCCCTCCCTTTCAACTCCAAAGCATTAGGCTAGCTCCTGGTCTAGCCATTCACTCAGTGCATTCTGGTTACCTCTGGTTACCATCTGGTTACCTCCATCTTTCATAATCGAGTTTGGCATTCAAACAAATGCATCATTAATTCTCAGTACATACCACCCCCCAGGCTCTTCTCACCACGGCCCCCTTTTACCTTGTCTGCCATTATCATCGAGGAGCCCCCGTGGATACCCAGGATGGGGGTGAGAGTCTGGGCTGAAATGAAGTCAAGGATCTGGGCGATGGCTTCCTGGTCTGTGTCGTCAGCAAACACCACCCCCTGGACCTTCCGGTCAGACATGAGATCACAGATGCGGGTTATGATGCTCTTTGGGTCCGTCTCATTCATGGCTACCAGCTCCACACGGGGCACCACCGAGAGATGGTGGAAATCATCTTTCTCGTGGGCATCCTTGATGGCCACCTCGTCTGAAGTGCCCACGAGGATGACGGCAATGCCAATGCTGGGTGGGCTCTTCTGAGAACGAGCTCTGCTGCCTGACACGGCCAGGACAGCCAGCACCAGCCAGAACTTGGGGGAACAGCACTCCGCTCTGGGCTTCATCTTCAACTCGTCGACTCCCTGGAAACACAAAGAGAGAATGGTTACATTACAACCCACACTGCATGACTGTCTGGGAAGAGGCTGGATACTGCAAGTCAAGGAACTTATCTCCTTTTACTGATCATCAAACCCAGCTTCTATCTTCTAGCCTAGTTTCTTATCTCTTGTGTTTGCGTAGCAGAGTGAGGAGAAAAAACTTTCAGAAGCATCAGAAATCCTTGAGCAAGACACTAAAAGATGCTACTGCTATAGCCATCAGCAGCAAACAGACAGGGACAAACAATGGAAAGAGGATGTAAGTGGTCCAGGCAGTCACACCAAGCGCACGAACACAGGAGTCTCCAAGAGCATGTCCAGCTGCTGCTGCGAGATCCCCGGTACTCCTGTCACAACCCATCCTTGAACTGCTCTGGGGCCAAGGGATGGCAAAGGCCAGGCAAAGTGAGCAGCAAAATGGGCTCAGCAGAGGTTACCTACAAAACATGGTCTGGAAGAGCTGGATACAGGAAGTTACAGATACATGAGCCCCCATTCTTGCTGCCTTTACTTTGTATTCACCTCAAAGAGGACAAGAACCTGAAAATTCTTCAGCAATCCATCCGGCTCTTACTACTAAATCAAAAACAACCCATATGTTGTTTGGGCAGTACTTTAAAAAACATCTCCAATCCTTACAATAAACCAGCAGGGGGGAAATAAGAAAAGCATTATTACCACCATTTTATGGAGGTTGAAGGGAAGACTCAGAAAAGCTAAGAAGTCCGAGACCATGAGCCAATTAAGTGAAATGAACATGAGCCCAGATCTTCTGGCTTTAAGGCCAATCTGCCTTACATCACATTGCCTCTTACATCATCAGTTATTACGAGGAATAGTTTTATTCCCATTTGTTTATGCATCAAAGTATGGTGATTTGGACAAATGCTATTAAATTACTGACATAGTGACCTTTCTGAAATGACTGACTTCACGTTTGCATGCAGTTCACCACTTTCTACCTTTTACCACAAACTCCTGCCTCTCTACTTCCACATGTGCCCCTAAGTCTTATACTCTGCACCAGACCGAGGACACAACTCTCTACAAAGCTTGGTCATTTCTCTTTTCATGTCTCACCATTCTCCAAGAGCTCCCCTTACTGAAATAGAAATGGTCCTGCTTAGATTGATTTGTTTTAAATAATCATTTATTGTACATCTGGTACGTGTTAGGTACTGTACTAGGCATTTCCTCCTCTGCAATCTCTTTAGTCCTCCTAGAAACCCTATAAATTAGTCATTTTATCCCCATTTCTCAAATGGAGAAACTGAAGCTCAAAACAGTTACGTAATGTTGCCAAGGTCAATGATATTACAACACCAGCATGCCAATACATGCCAATACAAAATACACATAGCGTTTTTGGGACTTCCCTGGTGGCGCAGTGGTTAAGAATCCGCCTGCCAATGCAGGGGACACAGGTTCCAGCCCTGGTCTGGGAAGATCCCACATGCCGCGGAGCAACTAAGCCCATGCGCCACAACTACTGAAGCCCCACGTGCCCTAGAGCCCACGCACCGCAACTACTGGGCTCGCGTGCCACAACTACTGAAGCCCGCACGCCTAGAGCCCGTGCTCTGCAATAAGAGAAGCCACCGCAATGAGAAACCCGTGCACCGCCAACGAAGAGTAGCCCCAGCTCGCTGCAACATGAGAGAAAGCCCACACGCGGCAACGAAGACCCAATGCAGCCAAAACTAAATAAATAAATTTTTTTTAAAAATAAAATACACATAGCATTTTTATACTCCAAGGAAATAGTCTATAAACGGCACCCCAAACCAAAAACCAGGGATTTTCATTCTTCTCCAAAGGGAGAGAATGTAATCAAGGATGATAATGTTGCTTCCTATCTCCTGCTTGTCTGGGGAAAAAAAGGTAAGATATTAGGACTCAAAAAGCTTTGAGAGTTTAGCTAACAAAAAGCAAACAATAATGATGAGGGTGGTGAGCAAAGAAAGATAAGAAAGTGTCCAGGTTGAGCAGACTGACGGCAAAGGGCACTGATGATTTGGGGCTAAGATGCTGGGGACATTTTGCGGCTGAGGAAGCAGAAATCCAATCCAGTTCTTGGCAGAAAACATTTTGGAAGCCCTGCTGTTGTAGTCATCCTTCCACACTGCCAAGAAGGAGCCCTGTGACAACGGCCTTGTCTCCCTCTCGCAAGCTCAGTGGTTCACATCTGAACAAAGTTTACTCCTGACAGCTTCCTCGGCTTTGAGTCTCTGTGGAGACAGGGGATGACTACACAGCCCTGGCAACCCGTGTGATGAACTGTCCCCCAGCTGAGCAGGGCAGCCGGAGCCCGAATTCCTCCTCCCAGAGCTCTAAGCCAGCAGCACTATGCCGAGTCCAGCAGCGCTGGATACTGAGGAAGACGGATGGCTTCAGCACCTCAAAGAGCTATTGGCAAAATACTAACAAAAATAATCTGTTAAATTTCAAGGACCGGTTCTCAAGGAGAACCAAAAGATTCAGAATTTGGCAAAAGTAGCAGCTAACTTCATTCCAACAGGATTCGAATCGTACAGTCATCAGTCACTAAATCAGGTTCCCTTCACATTGAAAAGTGGTCCACTCTGCCATGACTGTTTACTGACTTTAATGCAGTCTACACTCTCCCACTCTGATGTTTTATTGGGTCTCTTAAAATATCTCTTACATGCCTCTATTTCTTCTTACACAATATATTATACTTTGTTATGCGATGGCTAGTTGTGACACTCAGAGAATCGACTCTGGTTTTACTGAGTGTCTCTTTTTAGACTCAGGATAGAGCAAAGCACTTTACGAAGCAATACATTATGGGAGATACCAGTAGCAGAGGGACTTCGAGACAAACAAAGAAGTGCTGTGAATACAAACTCAATTTCACACCTGAGAAGGGAGTTAGTCGAGAGAAAGCTTGTAGTTCAAGATAAGCTAATTGGTGGTGCTCCCTTCCACCCAAGAGACCATGTCAGTCTTCAGGCACTTGCTTCATGAAGCTGTGTCCCCTCCTGTGCACTGCAGTGCCCCCTCCCCCAGTAGAACTGAGCACCGTTTCCCTTGGGCTCTTGTCATGGCCTGTGTGTGTCTGTCTAAATACCCACAACAGTTTATTAGAGCATATGATTATGTATCTGCCTGTCTTCACTGCTGGTCATCTCCTGGTGGGCAGGGACCTTTTCAGTTCAGAAAGCACCCACTTTTATTAAGCACTTTTATTAAGCACCCACTCCCTAGCAGACATTGTTCTTGGTGTCAGGGATATAACGCAGACAGGTTCTACCCTCCAGGACCACAGTCTAGTAGAAGACACAGACACACAAGCAAACCTTGCCTCACTTGTATTTGCAATTCTTGGGGCCTACCAGTGCCTTGGATACATACAATAAGGAAAGACTCAATAAATGGTAGCCGCTGAGTTTCTACCATAATAAAATTGTCAATGTTTGGCCATTTTTACCTACACTAGTAACCTATTTTATATATTATATATTTATAGTAACATTTTACCTATAACCTACCATATGCCAGACACTATTTTTCATGGATTATTAAATCACATATAAACATGATATAATTTTCCCCATATTACAAATCAGGAAACTGATCTTCTGAGAGAGAGGCTAGCTAAGTGCAAGACCAAGGTCACACAGCTAATAATTTGGCATCAAGTTTCAAACCAAAGTTTGTCGCCGAAACCCTTGCTCTTTGCATTCTACTGCCTCTCAGTATGAGTGTGTGAGTTAATGAATGAATAAACAAATTCACTAACCAAAACCAAACTGTGTTCTAATACCAGTTCCACAGTAGCTAAGTACCTGAGGGTAGGCAAGTCCTCATCACTGTGTCTATTTCCTCATCGGTGAAATCCGGATAATATACCTAACCTAAATACCTGAGAGAGTTTTATGTGAGGATCAAATGATAATATGCAGCTGGAAGTGCTTTGAAGAATATAAAATCTCTAGAGATGCAAAGGATGTTACCTTTAAGCTTCTACAGAAGTTGTTCAAGGAGCCTAGCTATTTATGAACGCACCAGGTCAGCATGTGGGAGGTGGGCGGGGAGAGAATGGCAGACAGTCTGAGAGGAATGTTGAGAGGAACTTCACGGCAGGGGAGGGTGGAGGTGGAGGTGGGGATGGGGATTGGGGGGTGGGGTGGGTGGCAAGAGATATGAGTTCCCTGACGTTCTAACTCCCTGAAGAAGATGTTGCATAATGGCCTCAGGGGAGCAGCAAACTCCACTGACAGCTTACCAGTCAAGTGCAGCAGAATTCAAGAGTAATTCAGGCCAGGGGCAGTAATGGGGATCAGTGGAACTCGGCACCCCCAAATCATGCTGTAAATTCAGACACGAGGGTTCACAAGCAGAACCAAAAACAAAGCATCAGGGCTTCCCTGGTGGCGCAGTGGTTGAGAATCTGCCTGCCAGTGCAGGGGACAAGGGTTCGAGCGCTGGTCTGGGAAGATCCCACATGCCGCGGAGCAACTGGGCCCGTGAGCCACAATTACTGAGCCTGCGCGTCTGGAGCCTGTGCTCCGCAACAAGAGAGGCCGCGATAGTGAGAGGCCCGCGCACCGCAATGAAGAGTGGCCCCCGCTTGCCACAACTAGAGAAAGCCCTCGCACAGAAACGAAGACCCAACACAGCCATAAATAAATAAATAAATTACTTTAAAAAACAAAAAAAACAAAAAAACAAAAAAACAAAGCATCAGGATTAGATTGTCAACTGTTCACCTCCTGATCCTCTGCCTCCTTGAGGCTTGAGTTGAGTGGCCCTTAGATTTACAGCAAGCAGAAGACCGCAGTAGCTTGTGTTCATGCCTACCACCGGTGCAGGGTAACTAACAGGAACCAGGAGACACTTTGCCCACAGAAGGCTCCAAGGGAAGATATATTTGAGTGAGAAGCTGGGCCAATCCTGTTCTCAGAGAAAACTGAATCCTGGGGCAACCCCAAAAAGAAGGATAAAATGTGATTTAATAGATGATTAAGTCAAATTTTCCAAGCACCATCCTTAATGGAGTCAGGACGCTGTTTCAAGTGACCTAATTAAGGCGACTGTGATTAGAATACGATAGGCAGTGAATAAAATGAAGATCAGAAGTGCCAGAGCTATGCATCAGGTCCAGTTTCCCAAGCTACTAATAAAGACAGAAAGTTAGGATGCACAGGCCTTAAAATTTGTCACACAGGAGAATGTGGGGGGAAAAGGAGTCTATACAGTATAAGTCAAGTGAAATACAAATGAGTATAACCTTTTTGGAGGGCAATGTGAGAATGTCTATCAAAATTTTAATATCAAGACAAAATAAAATTCAAGGTGAAAACATCAAAAGTGACAATGAGAGATGTCACACACCAGTTCCAAGAAGATACTATAATCATGAATATACATGAATCTAAAAATACAGGCTTGACGTGTATAAAGCAATAACTAAAATTACCCTGGGGAGTAACAGATAAATCCAACAGAGAAAATATAAACAATGACATAAATGATCAAAAAACAAACAAAACAAAACAAAGCATGAGTAATAAGCTTGAACTATTTCATATATCTAGCAACATATACAACAGAGAATATATATTCTTTATAAGCACATGGAAAATATTAACTCTGTGAAAGTGCTTCAACAACTTCCAAAGAATCAATATGAAATGACTGCCATTTTTCTGTAATGTGATTAAATTTACAAATAAAATTTTAAAGGTAGCTAAACATATCACACATCCAAAACTTTTAAAAAACTTAATATTAAATAACACTAACGTTAAGGAGGAAATCATAACAGAAACTGAAAAATCCTTTGATTAGAATGACAATGAAAATATTAAATACCAAAATTTCTAGAGCATAAATGAAATGGTTTAGAGAGAAACCTATACCTTTAAATTCACTTGTAAGAAAATAAGAAAATTTAAAAATGAATTGTAATTAAATTTTCACTTATTGAACAATTAACAGAGTCAACCCTAAGAAGGAATTGAATAATAAAGATAAGGGCAGGAATTAATGAAACAAAAAGCAAAGAAAAGAAAAAAACAAAACCAAAAGTTGAACCTTTGAAAGACTACACTAGACAAAATTCTGACAAGACCAATCAAGGAAACAAAAGAGAAAATGCAAATGAAACTGATGATTGAAAAGGGACAATAACAACATATACAGTAGAAATTTTAAAATAATTAAAGAATATTAGGAAAGTTAGTTGCTTTTAAATTTAATGTATAAATATCTAATTTTAAAAAGCAAAAAGTTACAAAAGAATATGGAAAATTTGAATATAATAATAACCATTAAAGAAAATAAAATGGTTATCAAAGGCCCCCAATCCTAATCCACCAAAACCACCCCACCACCCCACCCCATCTTTGCCAAAATAAAAGGAAGTAAAACAGGTACACGTGGAGGAAATGAGCCTTGTTCACACAAGTTGAACAAAACAGAAAAACAAGAAAAGTTTAATTCTAAATCCAGATAATTACAGTATGAGAAAAGATTATCATAGGTCCCTTTCACTTATGAACCTAAAGGCAAAAAAATCCTAAACAAAATACTAGCTAACCAAAACAAATAGTATATTTTAATAATAATAATAATATTCAAGTGTGGTTTATATAAGGAATGCAAGGACGGTTTAATATCAGAATATAAATCAAAATAATTCACCACATTAATGGACCAAACAAGATATTTACATGAATATCTCAAAAAAAAAAAAAAATGAAGAAAACACATTTGATTAAGGGCAACACCTATTTATGATATAAATGTTCGAATATTTTTTTAACTGTCTGATGACAGGAAATGAAGGAGATCACCAGTCTACCTGGTAAGAGTATATACCAAACACTCTTAATCAGATTTTTTTTGACAGTGAGTTAGTGCTATCACTGCTCCTGGAGATTCTGGTAAATAAAATAAGGCAAGAAAACAAAAGTTTTAAGGATGGGAAGGAAAGAGAAAATAATAGCAGTATATGAAGATAATATGGTTATCTAAACAGAAAGTCCAACAGAATTTTAAAACTATTAATATTAATATGGGTAGAATGAGATTGCTAGATAAATAATACTCTTATAAAAACTCAATAGCTCTTTTTAACCAACCAGAAAATATAATAGTCATAATAACAAAAACAACTATAAATTATTTAGGAATTGGCAAAAAATGCACAAGACCTCTGCAGAGAAAATTTGAAACTCTATTAAAGGATATGAAAGAAGTCCTGAACAATGTAATCATAGACCAATTCACGGAGGGGATGACATAATATTTTCAAAAGTTCTATTTTCTCCCAAATTAATCCATAACTTGAAGGCAATTCCTATCAAAATAACAGCAGGATTTTTAAAGGAATTTTATTATCTTACTCTAAAAGATATATAGAAGAATAAAGGTACATGGAGAACAAGTTAATTAAACAAGACATCTTTATCTGAACCAGTAACAAAAGTGTGCCTTGAACAGAGAAGTATGAATAACTTAACTCTGCAGAACAGATCCAAAATAAAAATTTTTTAATTAACACATTTTTTAAAACGTTTAAGTTCCAAGTCAATTTCAGGTTTTAAGTCATACTTTCTAAATTCAAATTTATAGAGGCAGAGCAAATGTTGAACCAAAGAGGTGTTTTTTTGAGTCCGAATGCTTAGCTTAGGTAATAAATGTGTTCACCAATCATCTGAAGCAGAAAGTAGGAGTACACCAGATGTCAAACATCTACTATCCAATGCCATTCTGAAGTACAAGACTAGTATCTATTTCTAGCAAAAGAAACACAATGCCATCTATGTATTTAGGGCATTTGGAAACCCAATTTCAATCCTCCAGAAGCATTTAGGGTCTGCTAAACACATCTAAACTTCATCTAAATCTGTAAAAATAACATATAAAAGGCACCTATCTTTAATATTAGTGGACTTAGAACCTAAAACTTCTCTCTGCATCGTTATTCTCCTCTTTTCATACCGTTATCATCATCCAAACTCTTTTAGAGCTTCTGAGCTCCCTTGCCCCTGCTCTTTCTTCAAAAGGAACAAGGTAAGAAAGCCTGGTAGTCTGGGGTTTGGGGTTTGGGGTCTGGGACTATGTGCCTATGAAACCAGTGACAAAAGAAAAGTCTACCTGGACATCCTATAAACATGCCGAATCCATTTTTAATGTAGTGACTGACATGGCAATAAACCGCTCTCCTTGGTCCTGTCGGGGGATTTAACTTATCTAAATATACTTCTGTGCAGAGCTCATCCCAAATCCATTTCAACATAACAGCCACAACAGATAATGTAAATAGACAATCAAAGAACTCAGAGCCTTAGTTAAGTCATTTCTGGGAAAGTACTCGATCAGGGAAGAGGAGGATAGATGGGAGAGAGGGAAAAGATACAGGAAAAAATTACCTAAACCTTTGACTCAGCAGATGGTTCCATCAAGTCTTCCTACATAAAGCAAATAAGGATGCCGTTCCAAAGACCACCAGTCCCCTAGACCCTATGAGAAGATGGCCTCATCACTGCAAAGGGCCAATGTGACACTGAATTCCTTGGCAGAGGAATTTGCTTTCCTAGGACTTCTGTTACCTAAGAGCCTTCTTGTTCTCACTCAGTCCAAGCAGACCTACCACCTGAGCCTTGTTCTACAACCTACCACCTTGTTCTGCACCACTTCCAGGAGTTAAATCCTGGCTTTTCTATCTGACCTATTTTTTCCCGCTGTATGCACAAAACAGAAGTATCACTTCTACTGTCACCCAATTTCTTGACACAAGAGTTGAAAAGATAACTAATAAAGGATCATAAGTCACTTTATATGTATGCATTTTCACAGAAATCTGTAATACAAACGTAGATGATTATCTGTACTCTCATCAGCAACAGCCACTGATGGGTTTTTTTTTTTCTTCAGTATTCTGCAAGAGCAGACACCAAAATTTCTCTTCTAACATCTGCACACGGTTCTTAATTATAATTAATTTATATGCCTCCAAGGACAGTGTAGGCAGCCCTGCTGAAATCCAAACCATTTGAAACCTGATTCTGATTATCACCATTTGGCAGCAGATTAGGGCAATTGCATGTATTGGTTTAACAGCAAAGTAGCATTTTCAAGTGTTAATAAAAATTATTGGCTTGTCACTGACTATTAAGAAGGGGGATGAGGAGTAAAAATGGGTGATGGATGATAAAAAGAGAATCATGGGAACAGGGGAGCAGGAAAAATGTCACCTGGGAAGGAGGTCAAAGGACGATATTGGGAGGGTAACAGTGAGCCAGGGATGGGACAGGGACCACCAGACCATATGCATCCACCCAGAACACACTGGTGTTCTGAGCTGCAGATAAACAGCCTGCGTTAAAACAGATTTAAAATTGGGGTGTTGAGGGGGGCCATTTCCAAGTCCCCCATATGATCTACTCTACTGCCTAAGTATATCCCGAGCCACTGCAACCCTCTACCAAGCCTGTTCTGCAACAGCAATAATAATCGTGCTGCGTTGTGGTGGAGATAGCAAAACTCTGGAGTTGAGAACATGTTTTACATTTACTCTTAACTTGCTATGTGATCTTAGATCAGTTTCTTGACCTCTCTGACCCTCAGCCCCCTCATCTGTAAAACGTGAGACAGTAACCGTTTTCACAGGATAATTGTGAAGATTCACTCATTGGACAAACGTTTGTTAAATGCTTTCCATGTGCCAGAGAATGTGCTAGGAGATGGGATCCAACACTGAATGGAATACAGTCCACAAGGAGCCTTTACTCTAGTGTCCAAGACAACGAAATAAACAGGAAATGACGGTACTGATGTGACGAGTTGGAAAAGAGCATGCCCAGTGCTCCACAGGAGGCCGCCTAACCCTGTCTGGGAGATCAGGAGATTAACAAGCTAAGTACTAACACAGAAGCAGGAATAGTGATGAATATACTGAAACTGCAAAAATAATACAATAGTAGTTAGAAGGATATTATGATACAGGGGAGAAAGCAAGGAACTAGACGTCAAAAGATCTAGAATTGACACTTGGCTTTGACACTTACTCCCCTTAGATGGAGGGGAGGCAGTAACTAAAATTACCTGGACCTCATTTTCTTCATTACAAAATGGGGGTGATTATCCTCACATCACAGAGTTGTTGTGAATATTAAACAATTTACTTGAAAGCATCTAGCAAATAGCACGTACCTGATATTTATTTACTGAATATGAATATACTGTGTTCAGAGACAGATAAGGAGCTTCTTTTGCCTTGAATTACTTAGAGAGAAGTCAAAGACTCCTTCCCTCCCACCCCTCTCTCCAGCTTTAGTACAATTTCTACAGACCTTAGACACAGGTTGTTTTTAAAAGCTAGTCTACAAGTAACAACCTGATATCCAATATAATCAATATTTAAAATAGATTTTATTTTTTTTTAAGCTTTCAGTGTTTTGTTTCGTTTTTTTAAATATTTATTTATTTATTTGGCTGCGCCGGGTCTTAGTTGCGGCATGTAGGATCTAGTTCCCTGACCAGGGATCGAACCCGGGCACCCTGCACTGGGAGCACGGAATCTTAACCACTGGACCACCAGGGAAGTCCCTAAAATAGATTTTAAATCCTAGACCCAGCAGTAGAACCTATTCCCCCATCTCCCACCAGCCACCAAACAGCCACCAAATTTTGTGCAAAGTAACATGATAACTTCAACTACATAAAAACATTCATTTCTTATCTTTGGAACCCATATCTTCACTTACTAATAGTGATTCTTCCTGCATGGAATATAGGAAGGGAGAACCCAATTCTCACTAGCTTGGCTAATAAGATAGCTTTTCTAGCAAACCCTAATGAAGTGAAGTCAAGGATAACGTGTCTTCCTTATCTACGTCCAGTACTTAGCAGAGTGTCTGGCATATGGTAGGTGCTCAATAAATGTCTGGTGATGACACTAATGAATGAACCAATAAATAAGTACCTAAGAATGTCAATAATAAGTTGATTCTCTCCATCTCCATTGACACATAAATGAAGGCACCGGTCTAGGTCCTTCACTCCCAAGGGTTACAACATGAGGGGAAATACCATAAACACCAATACCATTCCCAACTTCTTGATATTCTACAGGGTCATTCTTAGGTCAGTGTTGTTAGCTGATAATTGTCTATGTATCTGAGTGTTCATTTGCACATGTACATATGTGGGTAAATCAATGCCCATACTGGTGATATACATATGTGTACAAAGTAGACCTCTTTCCCCTGGTCTCTAAGTTGTAAGATGCTAAAGCATGGTACCCAAACATGGTTCAGCCTTCACTCAAAGCCTAGGTTTAAAACAAGACCCTGAGGCCATAAAAGACCTCAAAGAGAGCATGGTAGCAAGGCCAGAATCAATAGGGAACAAAAGCCACACAATTTGAGCTGGCTGGTTATCAGGCCAACTTGAGATGCAGTCATATGTTTCTTAATGTAAAATGCCATCTTTATTTTTGCCATCAATATTCATATTTGTTAAGCACGCAACCAATCATAACTGAATTCTGAGCTCACTTAAATCCCTTTAACCTCACATGTGGAATTGAGCACCTACTCAGAGAATTAATCGTAAGTGGAAACATACCTCTCTAATTTCGCTTCTCACCCTCTCCCTCTCCAATTACTGTACGAGAAGAATGTGTAGTAGAAGGGACACAGATCTGAGGATTGGGAAACCCCAGGCCCTGTTACAACCCTGCTACTAACAAGCCAGGTGACTTAGAAAGAATTACTCAGCCTCTCTGTGGCTCTGGTTCTTTATCTGTGAAGTAAGAGAAATGGACTGGTTGCTCTCAAAGTCTCTTCCAGCTTTAAAACTCTGTGAATCTCTCTGTCTTCCACACCCCCCTCAAGTTCAACTCCCTACTCTTCTCTCCTCTTCTCTGAGCCCTGGGAGGCAGTCCTGTTTGGAGCACATCAATGGACGTCCTAGTCCTCTGGCTTCCAGTTGGGTTTGACCCAACAGACAGCCCAAGCAGGAGGAAAGAGGGAACAAGAAGGCCAAGACTCGGGAATTTCCCCTTCGTGCCTCCCTCCCTGTGGGTTCACGGTAGGTTGGCTGTATCACTTGACTGAAGGTCATGGCTTCCATGAAACATCCTTTTCCACACGGCTCTCTCTACCCAGTTCCCCCTCCAGATTCCAGGTATCACTCCCAGCTTCCTCCTTCGGGACTAAAAATGGTGGTAACTACGCCAGGTCACTTCTAGCTCAGGACACTACCACCTCTTGTGGTTTCTGTGCATTGCCCACATCTTGGTAAACAGTCCTTCTTCTAAACTCTCTTCAAATTAAACCAGTTGAGGGTTGCTATCCGTTTCCTACTCTGACCATAAATGATACAGATTCCTCCTGCATTCCATAATGCCTAGGAGCCTCTCAGGTTCAAAACGGCAAAACCAGGACCTGAATTCCACCCCACCCACCACTGGATAAGGTGTGGCCTCTCCTGATACTGCTTCCTGCTTATCCTCAGGTCCAGGTTCGGTCAGCAGTATGATAAACAGTAACATTCCTGGGCGCCTGGCCCCCCTGCAAAGAATGGATAAATGTCTGTAGGATATTTCAAGAGAATAGCCTCCGGGAGCTAGCATTTCGAGAGTGAGGAATATAAAAGCATTGGAAATCAGAAAAATACACCAAGCAATTATCAGAACGACTCCAAAGCACAACCCAGAGAAAGGCCAAGCATTTTCATGAAGGAAGATGTGGTCATTAAATGGGACTTTATGTTGCTGAAGAAACAAACTGGGTAAGGAAGCCTTAACTTTCGTTCTTTCTCTTTGATTTGGTTGGAATCTGTTTCGTGAAAAAATAAATTTTAGAGTCAAATGTTCACTGTCAAATTATAAGCCAAAGTATAAACAAAGAAATACAGCAACACAAGAAACCATAAAGGTGATATTTCAAGGAAACGTGAGAGTTAACTCCGTATTGTTTCTTAATATGTGGAAAAGAAATTAAAATAGTGAAAAAGAACAAAAAAAAAGGTTTGTGGCTCCCTCGCTGTAATGATAATAATATAGTTGTAATCTGGCCACGCTTCACATTTTACGCTGTTTTTAAAAAGCAAGTAGCTGTTCTCTCTGCCTGAGTCCAGCATTTTTACACTGTTAGAACAGCATGTACATCAGGCGTGCATCACCATGCCCACTATCACCATAGAGGTGGTAGGGTGAGGCCAGCTGGCAACGCCTGCACCTCCCTTCCCAGGCCCCGCCCAGGCCAAATGAACCCCTCTCCCCTACAACTCAGTCGCAGGCAGCGCCACAATCCAGCTGCGGAGATCTGCTCATCCAATACAGGGAGTGCACTCAGGGCACATGCGACTTTCCCGTTACAGTCAGATCTTGACATAGGAGATGACGGATGTTAACTAAACTTACGTGGTCATCATTTCACAATAATGTAAGTCAACTCATTATGCTGTACGCCTTAAACTCATACCGTGCTGTATGTCAACTATATCTCCATAAGACTGGGAAAAAATAGATTTCGAAAGCAAAAAACTCAACCTCACACACCAGCTCCTATCCCTTTCCCCTCAAAAGTCCAATGAATCAACACATCCTTACTGAAGACTCACTTTGCGAATCACAGAGAAGTGTTCCAGGGAGTTAAGACTTTGCTTCTGCCCACGAGGACTACCCACTCCAGCAAGGAGACGACAGAGACTCCCCAACGCTGGACCGTCAGAGGGCATGAAGGATGTAAAGAACTACAGAGACGAGCAGAGGGAGACTGGCTCTGGGCTCGGTAGTGAGGACAACTTTGTCTGGAAGCAGCTCTGAGGGTATCTGAGGTGAGGAATCGAGCTTGAGCGCAGGAGCAGAAGTGAGGCAGGCAGCGCTAAGGCAGCAAAGCGGTGAGACACAAAGCTTATCAGGGATGGTACACGGCGTGGTTTGGCCAGAAGAAGAGTTCATGGAAAGAGTAGTTGTGAGATAAAGCTGAAAAGGGACACAGAGAAATCTGGGTGCTCAGCTAAGGTGCTTAACATACTGCTAGAGAGGTGGCAAGAAATGACAGAAGAGAGGGGAAGGAAAAGATCTCCGATCATGAAATTCAGTTTATTCTCAATTTCCAAGGTGAATGAAACTCCAGTGCTGTTTGGGAAATCAACCAGGCTGGCCTATTACAGCATGGCAAATCCTTCTAAGCCCAGGATAATAGCCGCCACTGTTGAAAAGAGCCCAATTTTATGATGATTAAGAAACCGAAGTACTGATGAAATGCCATTCACTGAAGCGTTTTTGATTGAGATACTATTCATGGAAACGGTCCTCTTCTCAACATGAACATTTCCCTGCGGGTAACACGAACCTCGACACCACAGCCCTGGACCACTGCCTGCCCCTGGGCTCCGAAGCCTCTCTCCTCCTCTCATCTCCATCCTAAATCAAGTCCCTCAGCTCTTCCAGTTTAGGACTCTCACTTGCTCATTCAAAGGCTGTCTCACAGCCTTGTCGAAACCCTTCATCCTCAGGCGGCCTTTTCTCAGTTTGCAAATTCTCTCTGGCCTCACTGTGGCTGATGAATAAGTATAAGGTTTTGCATATGTGTGGATTAGACAGCAAGAGAGAATAACTCATTCTCACTCACCTGGCCTCTCCTCCATCCTTTTCATTCCATTCCTCACCTCTCTTTTCAAGTCTGTCTTCTCTTTTTCTTAGAATTTCCTCTTCCTGAGTTCTTTTTGAGTGTTTTCCCACTTTCATCCCCTCCATTTGACTAAAACTACCTTGACACAAGTCACTTACAATATATTCACGAACAACTCTGGGTGCCTCTTTGTTTCTGCTGTTCTAATTTTCCCTGGCTGTGCTTGACAGGATTCATCATTTGTTTCTGCCCCATCTCATCATCTCTCTGGAAGCCTAACCTCCTTGCTTTCCTCGGTCTGCTTGCATCTGAACGTCTCTGGGAGCCTCTGCCTCTACTCTCTTACTTTCTCTGGACCACTCTTTTTCCTTCTTCATCCTGTCTCTCCAGGGAGCTTCACTTCTACCCAGAATTTAACCTTATACTTTCCCCTCCCCCCAACTGAGCTGGTGACTCAAATCTTACTCATTCCTAACCTGTAAAGAAAGGTCTTGTTTTACACTTTTATCCATCTGTTTAGTTGTCTGGCCTCACTTCAAGGTTGACATGTCTGAAATGCTTTCACAGATCTTCATATGCCCTTGTCATTTTCCTTTGTCTAATTTATATTCAGGTCTAAGTCAGACCCTGCTACTCTCTCTATTTTCCCACCAAATTCTTTCCTCATCACCTGATGCAAGGTCCTAATGTTTTCATTCAACCATCTTTCTTCTTTCACTCCACATCAAAATATCCCCATCAGAATCATCTCCTCCTGGTTGCCAAACTACATTTTTCTTTCTTTAAAATCTGACATCTTGTTTCCTAGTCTCCTCTTCCCTTAAGAGTCTACAGACACTCAGCAACGTCACTTGACAGAAACATAACTGATCCAGTCTGAACTCCACAGAGTTTAGTGAAAAGGCTGCTAAGCCTTTACCCCTGCACCTAATTAATCATTCAAGCCTTGACATTCACTGGTTCTTCTCCCAGCCGTGCGCTTGGTCATTCCCACACCAATTCTCCAAATTTCCATCTGTCTCCTCGTCCAGAGTCAACAGGCTCTTTCTTACACAAATCTCTCCAAAAGAGATGAAGAAATAACATAGAGATCAACTAGTTACATCCGACACAAACCATATGTGCTACATTTGCCAAAGGAAGGGTGCACAGTGGGTGCCCAAGGTGACTCTGGGCTCATCAAGAGCACTTTCCCAGGAGATCTAAAATCTGGAGGAAATGGAAGAGCTCTGAGGGAGGAGAAGGGACTGAGTGAAGCACCAGGGAGCTCCCTGGACTTGGTCTGGACCAGAGAATAAGTGCAAGGCACCAAAGCAGGAATTCCCAGCTAGTCAAAGGGGATAAAGAACACCCAGGTAACCCATAATGAAAAACAGCTTTTGTTTTTCTTTTTTCATTTTTAAAGAGGCATTGAGAAATTGTGGGAAAAGGCTTGGATTTGAAAAAATTTTACCATGTGACATTAAGCACATCACCTAGGCTCTCTGAACCTCAGAGAGGTGGTCCTCTCTAAATGTGCACAATGATGTGAAAATAACCCTATTTCACAGGGTTATGAGACTTAAATGAGAAAATATGTATAAAGGTAGCATATAAATTGAAAGGTACCATGTGAATGAGGAAGTCTGTTATTCTTAAATGGAACTGACAAATTATTCATTCATGCATACATCAGTATGTAAACTTTAGCTAATAACAAAATTCTTTTTTTTAGGTCTAGTTTACTGGAATATAATTTGCATACATTAAAATTCACCCTGTTAAGTGTACAGTTCTGTAAGTTTTTAAAAACGTATACAGTATGTAACTAATCACCATCATAATCAAGATATGGAATATTTCTATCACCCAAAAAGTTCCCTCTATGTACTCCTTTATAATCAATCCCTTCCCCCACTCCAACCCCTAGCAACCACTAATCTGATTTGGTCCCTGTAACTTTGCCTTTTCCAGAACATCTTATAAATGGAATCATACTGTATGCAACCTTCTGTGTCTGACTTTTTTCACATGACACAGTGGCTTTTGAGATTTCCCAATACTGTTGCTTGTATTGGTACTTGGTCCTGTTTATTGACAAGTGATATTCCCCGTATGAATGTACTACAAAGTTTTTATCCATCCACTGTTGATGGACATTTGGGTGTTTCCACTTTTGGTGATTATGAATAAAGCTGCTATACCATTCACATAAAGTTCTTAGACATATGCTCTTATTTTTCTTAAGTACCTGGGAATGAAGATGCTTGGTTATATGATAAGCGTAATTTTAATTTTATAAGAAATTGCCAAACTTTTCCAAAGTGGCTATACCATTTTGCATTCCCACCAGCAGTTCTTCCACATTCTTACCAACGCTTGATCTTGTGAGTTTTTTTTTTCCTTCCTTCCTCTTTTTTTAATTAAAAAAAAAAAATCCATCCACTCTATTGGATGTTTAGTATTATCTCACTATGATTTTAATTTAAACTTCCTGCCAACTAATGCTGTTGAGGATCTTTTCAAGTGCTTATTTACCATCTGTATCTCTGTTTTGGTAAAGTATCTTTTACCCAATTTTTAATTGGGTTGTTTGTCATACTATTGAGTAGTAAAGGTTCTTTATATATTCTAGACACAAGTCCTTTATATGTATTTTCTCCCACTCTGTGGCTTATCTTATCATTTCCTTAACAATGACGTTCAAAGAACAAAAGTTTTTATTTTTAATGAAGTCCAGTTTATCACTTTTTCTTTTATGGTTCATGCTCTTTGTATAACTAGGAAATCTTTACCTAAACAAAAAAGATTTTTCTTCTGTTTTCTTCCAAAAGTGCTTTAGTTTCATAGTTAGTTCTACGATACATTTTAATTTTTTACATGACATAAGATATGGGTCAAGGTTCTTTTTTTGTCCAAAATCAATTGCCCACGTGTGTGAGTCTACTTCTGAACTATCTCTGCAGCCTGATTGACCTCTACATCTATTCTTATGCCATTCCCACACTAGCTTGACTACTGTTTCTTTATAGTAAATCTTATAATCAGTGTATGTCCTCCAATTTTATTCTTTCATTCCAAAGTTCTCTTGGCTTTTTTGCTTTTCCATATAAATATTAGAATCAACTGTCAATTTCTACCAAAAAAAAATCTGCTGGGATTTCTATGGAGCTTGTGTTGAATCTACACAAAAATTTGAGAAAAACTGACATCTTAACAATACTAAGTCAGAAATTTTATAAAATTTACCCCTATGAATATCATGTTTTTGATATCGTAAATTTGTTTCTAAATTACCATTTCTTTTTTTTTATTTTATTGAAGTATAGTTGATTTACAATGTTGTATTAATTTCTTCTGTACAGCAAAGTGACTCAAACATATATATATGTATATATATATACTCTTTTTCATATTTTTTCCATTATGGCTTGTCACACAATATTGAATGTAGTTCCCTGTGCTATACAGTAGGACCTTGCTCATCCATTCTACATATAATAGTTTGCATCTGCTAATCCCATTTGCAGCAACATGGATGGACCTAGAGATTATCATACTAAGCGAAGTAAGTCGGAAAGTGAAAGACAAATACCATATGATATCACTTATATGTGGAATCTAAAATACGATACAAATCAACATATCTACGAAACAAAAACAGACTCACAGACATAGAGAACAGACTTGTGGTTGCCAAGGATGGGGTGGGGGGCTGGGTAGGGGAGGGAAGTAATGGGAGTTTGGGATTAGCAGAGGCAAACTATTAAATTTCCATTTCTAATTGTACATTGATATCATTTATGAACACAATTAATTTTTGTATATTGGCCTTGTGACCTTACCAAACTTACTGGTTCATTTTCATAGCTTTTTTGGGTCTATTCTTTGCTACTTTCTACATAGACAATCATAAATTCAGTTTTATTTTTCCCTTTCCCTTCTTTTTCTATTTTTTGTTACACTGGCTAGGACCTCCTTCAATGCAATGGTTCAGAGGAGTGGTACAGGAAGCATCCTTGCCTTGTTCCTAATCTTAAGGGTAGAGCATTCAGCCTCTTGGCATTAAGCAGGATACTACCTGTAGGGTTTTCACAGATGCCCTTTGTCAGGTTGAGGAAGTTCCCGTCTAGTTCTAGTCTGATGAATTTTTTTAGTCATGAATAGTTGAGAGGTTTTGTTTGTTTCCTTCACTGGAATTTTTTTTTTTTTTCCTGCCTTTGCTTCAAGATTCTTTCTATGAGCTTGCCTGCTCACAAGGACTTGAAAAGAAATGAGTGGTGCATTTAAATTACACATGTAGTGTGTTATTCTGATTAGAGTTTATCAGATTGACTGAAGTATAACAAAAAGTAAGAAGCCCCGCCAAGGAGGTTGTAGCTAGTCATGTAGAAGATAATCAGGCCATAAAAAAAAAAATTGCTGGAGAGGAGAAAATAGACCTGAAATTGATGAGGAGTAAAACACAGTAAGATGTGGAGAAGGTGGGAGACTAAAATTATATTAAAATTGTCCTCTACACCAATGTTTTGGGAAGGAGAAGCCAGTGATGGGAGACAATTTAGGGAATAACTTCTGTGTATTTTATATCCATTTCCAGGTGTCAGCAGTATACAGAGTTGTAGAAAATGTTGCAGATGATGAAAGATAAATACTAAACCACAGAGAAAGAGCAGTCAGAGCCAAAAACACTGATCTAAGTGACAACTAAATGAAGATGAAATCTCTCTCTAAATCGAAAGCACAGGTATACATCCTTATGAGAAGAGCATCCTTTCTACCTGGGTATGGTTAGAAACTCCCCCAAATGAACTTTTTCTTCCGATTAATGTAAGAATTTTCACTCTTTCTTCCTTCATGTCTACTTCAGTCTTTATATAAATGCCTTCCTACTATGGTAGGGGCCCCCGTCTCTGTCCCTTGCCTATGACCTGTATCCGGATCCCCACTTGCCCCACACCAGTGCTGCCAGCTACAGGGTTTGGGAAGTGCTGGTAACAAACTCTGGAAAGCTTAACTAGGCTTTTACATGTTGGCTTAGGAATCTACCAACCTTCCCGAAAGACATGTATTCTTAAGCTTTATTTTTCTAAAATATTTATTTATTTATTTTTAATTATTTTATTTGGTTGCGCTGGGTGTTAGTTGTGGCAGGTGGGCTCATTAGTTGTGGCTCATGGGCTCCTTAGTTGCAGCTCGCCGGCTCCTTAGTTGTGACATGTGGGCTTCTTAGTTGTGGCATGCGAACTCTCAGTTGCGGCATGCATGTGGGATCTAGTTCCCTGACCAGGGATCGAACCCGGGCCCCCTGCATCGGGAGTGTGGAATCTTAACCACTGTGCCACCAGTTTTAAACGAGAGTCTCAGAAACTGACTTTCAGAATACAACTTATTCATAAGATAGAGTACTCGTGCACAGAAAGGACAAAAGGAGGGCAAGGTATACGGTTTATTAAAGAACTGACATCCAATGCAGTGTTTCTCCAAAGATGATTTGCAAGCACCTTGCCTCAGAACCACTTGAGCACTTGGCAGAATCTGTAGATACCCAGGCCTGACTCCAGAAAAGGTGGTGCAGAGTCTCTGAGAATGAAATTTGGAAATCTGCATTTTTCATAAGTGCCCCAAGTGATTCTACTGTGCACTTATAGATAAAGGAGCCCCGATTGGAGGAGTGTGGAAAAGCCAAATAATTGCAAAAATAAGCTGAAATGCTTTTGAAAAAACTTCAGTGAGACAGAAGAAATGAAAACACAAAGAAGAAAACTGATTACAAAAATCTGAATAACCTAAGTAACTTTTTTTTTTTTCCTAAGTAACTTTTACAACACTTTCTATTAACTGGTAACATTTACACAGGCAAGTACATACATTATAAGTATGCACACAGCTCAATGAATTTTTATAAAATAAACCACCACTGAAGATTTTAAATGCCTTCATAATTAAGTATAGAGAAATTTTCATGGGAAAAAAAAGGGTGCTTGCTCTCTCTACCCCTGAAATTAAATTAAAAAAAAAAAACTAATATATAGGGGCAGGAGGAAAAGGCGGAGAATTCAATAGAACTCTTACAAAAAGATGAGCAAACGATGGCATGAATGGAAGCTGAAAAAAATAAAAGGAAATCACAACTCCTAAAAGAATAATTCAATTCTTAGTCAAAGTGACCTGCTTTCAGACACTTTGGGGATTTATTTCAGACTTACTTACACTTACCCACTCCTCCAGGACACGTAATAATTATGCCAAGTGAGTAATGAAGACTGGGGGTTTCTGGATCTCATGGATTTTATTTTTGGAGCAATCTTGAGAAGGAGAGAAGGCCAATAGCTCTTAGGTATTTACTTCTGCAGCCTGCTTTGGGGACAGGTACTACACTTATATAGCAGCTTCGCTCTGAAATATGAAGGAAACCATGTCATGTCCTCAGAGGTATTGTGACAAGAGCTCTGTCTTCGTAGCTGTGGACTGAGCCCTGGGACTGATGCAATCTGCAGCCCACCTTCATCCACTTTTACAAGCCTGTTTCCTCCTTTGGGCCAATTCCAAGTCAGCTGAGCAAACAACGAAACAGCTGAATTGGCATTGGAAAGAGAAGGCAGGGAGATGAGAGAGGAAGAGGGCATGAGGAGAATGAGTATAAAAGGGGACAGAGGGCTTCCATGGTGGCGCAGTGGTTGAGAATCCGCCTGCCAATGCAGGGGACACGGGTTCGAGCCCTGCTCTGGGAGGATCCCACATGCCGCGGAGCAACTGGGCCCGTGAGCCACGATTGCTGAGCCTGCGCGTCTGGAGCCTGTGCTCCGCAACAAGAGAGGCCGCGATAGTGAAGAGGCCCGCGCACCGCGATGAAGAGTGGCCCCCGCTTGCCACAGCTGGAGAAAGCCCTCGCACAGAAACAAAGACCCAACACAGCTTAAATAAATAAATAAATAAATAAATAAATAAATAAATTTATAAAAAAAAAGGGGGACAGAGAGACAGTTGTATTTAACCCTGAAATTAATATACATAGATAGCATCTCTAGGCAAGGAAAACATCACCTATTAGCACAGGATAGGACATAAAAAAGCTTTAGTATCTGAGTCTGCTGAGGGGGTTTTAGGTAAGCACAATTACCCAACTTAATATTATTGAGTGCTTTATCTTCCAACTACTTTATAACCTTTACCTAATTAATTTTCACCAAACCTCCACAAGGTCTGTATGTATTAAACACCCACTGTAAATGGACAAACCAAGAGGAAGAGGTTACATGACTTAACCTAAAATTGAAGAGAGGCTGGCATGTGAAATCAGAATGTGAACAGCAGTAAAGTATTTCTGTTCCCCAAGACCATGCCAAACCCATATTTTTCCAAACTGCTTGTGTTTTCAACCTCCTAGCATTTATGCAATGGCACCAAGGATGGAATTTTGCACTAGTAAAAGGTGCATACACCTGGCTTTCATTCACATGACAAAAAGAGGTGCATTTCTCACAAGTAAATATGAGCCCAGAAAACTAAAATACCCAGTGGTAATAGGTACAGAGAAGTACAAGCAGGGGCACAAAGCTCACCATCAGTCACTGTCATTCTTCAGCCTTGCTCATCAGCAGATTTCATCTTTTTTTAGGCTTCTAAGCGAAGCCTGGTCAAGGCAACAGTCTGGGTCCCTCCAATTAGTGAGGACTGAAATGGTCTTCCTATCCTAATTCTGTCCTCCCTGTGCCTAAGAGGAACTGAGACCCTGCTGCCCACCTGTGGTGCTGGCCCTGACCATAGGGCAGGCCCACCTTGCCTCCCTGATCCCTCAAAAATCCCCTATTACAGGTGGAGGCTTGCCCTGAACTCCAGCCACCAAATAGAGCCCTGACCCTCTGTTTGCCTCTGGACAGTTTCTTCCTTCTAAGGGAACACAAAGTTCTCCAGATTCCCAGCAAGGACCTGACTTCCTCATGCCTTTTCGGACCCTATTACTTGGTCCATCCTCCACCCCTCCTCCTCTTCTCCCTCTCTCTCTCTCTCTCTCTCTCTCTCTCTCTCTCTCTCCAGTATTTTTTGAACCTATCACTACTGCTGGATCAGTCCTACTTTCCCTGATCTCACCCACCATTTTCATCCTCCCTTTTCCCCAATGACTACTGTTAGGATCCCATTACATCTTAAAGTCAAATCTTTGTGAACCGTGAACTTTAAACATTAAGGACATAGTTTCAATGGTAACATCCTCTGTCCTGGATATCTGCCACTCCTTATTACCAGCGCACTGCTGCCACCTCCAATAATTTCCTCTTGCCCCATCTGTCTCTTATCTCAGACTCTTTTTGGTTTTAACATTCTGTGAAATTTGCCCATCTATCTATCACTTCTAGAAAGCAAAATACATCAGGGACTTCCGTACTCTGAATCTCCTACAGATGACTCTCTAACTTCTGACAGCCACGCTGGGGATCTGTAAACCGCAGCACCTCAGCTGGGTCTTGAGATCCACCTGCTGCCGACAGGGGGAGAAGGGAGGTGGAGCCACCACTACCAACACCCCATGCGGCCAGTGGCAGCACTAGAACGTCCATTTAAGAGAGGCTTAGGAGCACCAACCTGGTAGAAAAAGAAGCTGAGGGACTTGTCGTAAGGCAGCAATTACATAGCAAGCACTATGTTTACTTGGTGTACATGTTTATTGAGGAGAAGGGATGCTGTAGGAAGGCTTATAGATATGATGGGATGATGTTTCCCCATCACTCCTTATCTCATTGTTGTCATTTGAACCATTTTGACTATTTAGGTCTCTAAGACCAAACTGAAAGAGCCCGTGAAATCTAGTGGATGGTGGGTGTCTGGTCCACAGCTCACCCATACCCTGTACATGGTGTGATTCCTGCCCAGCTCGGGTAGGATTTAAGGGAAAGCAGTGCTATTTGGGCACCATGCAGACTTTCCACTTCGGGAGAGAGGCAATACCCTGGGCACCCTGGTCTCCGAAGCTGCAAACTCTAGCGGGTCCAGGACTCATCTGAGCCGGCTTCCTCTGCAGGTGAGGACACTCGAGGGCAGTGGCTTTCCCTCTCTCGCTCTTTAGCCAAGCCAGACAATCTCTGCTCCCTGTCAGTATTACTGATGCACAGCCGCCTTTAGCTGATTGCCATCTTCCGTCTTCTGGAATGTGATTTTTAAATGCGTTATGTATCTCATTTGTGCAATGCCCTGGAAACTGGATTGGAACACAATTGCAGCAGATTACACTATTTATTTTACATTCTTGAAGATGGAGCCTCTTGAACTAGATATGCAAATACATGTGAATAATATGCAAATCTGTGTCTTCTGCCAAGACTCTGGCATTTTTCTTTTAATGGGACTGCGATTCTTATTCAAGAAGGAAGAGCATCTTCCTTGCATCCCCCTGCATCAATGCTCTCCCCATCTTCGCTTCAAGGTCCTGACCAGCTTGTAACTTCACTAAGCTTCAAAGCCCTGAGAAAATTACAGGCTCCACTGAATTACATTTAAACCTATAATGGTCATTCCAAGACATTATTTAGTGCCTTTCACTAGGTGTGCTACAAATGCAATGAGGGTCACCCTCCTTCACTGCCAATTTGGGGTTTTATTCTCAACCTCATGGAATCTGACAGTCTCCTTAGTAATTCTAAATTTAAATGTTCTCACCTACTGTACAGATGCAGCCACTCAAGCTTTCTAAAGAAAAAATGCAGCTTACAAAGCTTTTTAAAGTGATATTTACAATGGGGCTGGTAAAAGGTGTCAGACTGGCACCTGCAAAATTGAACCCTCTAGCCTCAGAATAGTAAATTACATGTATCTTACACATGCTACCAGACCACCACCATCATCATCACCACAACCCACCATCAAAGCTACAAGGAGAAAAGGACTTGCTAGGACCCAAGAGAAGCAACTGAAGAAACTAATCACATCCAACAATTACTTGCCTACTATGTACAAGGCACCCTTCTAAGTTGTTAAAAACATAAAGGTAAGACCAGTCTTGCCATTTAGAAGTGTACAATCTAATAAAAATAATGACAAGAACCAATAGTCACTCAGCACTTATTTTGCACCATCCTCAGCACTCAACACGGGCATATCATTGGTTGCTCATGACAACTATACTTGCCCAAGATCCTACAGTTAAAAAATGGTAAAAGCCAGATTCAAACCCAAAGAAACCATCCTAGTGACTCATGTATAAATAATTGTTAAATGAATTGAGTTCAAATTTCATAGGCTAAACACAACTGTCCCAAAAAACCAAGGTGAGATCCTTAAATTAACTCTCAGAAAAGGTTTTCATTCAGGGCTATAATAACACAGGGGAAGAAAGGAATCAGAAGTTCCATCTCCCAATGGCCCAGTTCTAATTTGTATTTAATGCTTATATGTCAAATTCAATAAAATAGCCTCATGGTTCTCTAGTCCTAGTTCCCTTATAAAGAATATTATTTTTAAAAAGATATTTCAAATTCTCATAATGAAATATCATACAGCTAGATTTATCCTTCCTATGTTGGGAATAGAATAAATGAAATTCCCTAAGTGATCCAGGGGGCGATGAAGGCCCAAGATTCCCAGACACCATGAGCTGAAACATCACACAGGCCAGAATGAAGCTGTATCTCCCACTCTCTCTACTCCCCAACCATTTGTTTATTCCTCTTGGTTCTGCAGAGGTCAGAGAGGTAAGGCAAAAAAACTGCCACCTTGGATAAAGAAGCTTCTCCCTGTAAACACAAAACACTCTCAAAAGCCTTGCGGTCATGAGAATACAGTGGGGCACCAGAGCATCCAATGAGAGTCCCAAGGGCCAACTATGGCCCACATTAACTACCCAGTTCTCTTGAGGACTTTAAGGGAGTGAAGGTTATCCCGTTAGCCCTCCAGGAAGACTTCCTATTTCTGAGGTTTTAGAGAATGAATCAAGCTTGCTCCAAAAGAATTCACCTGACATCCTGAAAGTACTTTCTCTTTCAGGAAAGAGAACTAGTGGATTCCAAGCTCAGAGCAACAGCCATCAGGGATGAGCACCCGGAGTCAGAGACGAGCTGTGACCTGACCACAAAGGTCTCCATCCCTTGAGAACCATCCGGGTTGGTTCCGGGCTTTGTTCACGATGCAAATGACTTGATCGACATTGATCAAAGACTAGCACTTGCCCGTATCTAAGTGCCTGTGTACAAATAAAGATGATTAAATTGTTTTCAACAGCTTTTAAATTACACCTGAGCAGCCATATTTTAAAATAGCGAACACACTCTATTTCACCACTGTTACCAATAAAATATTCATGGGGCCCATACATACACTGATTTCTAATCATACAGCCAACTACCGAAGAAATGTGCCTTCCGGTTTTTCCTGTGCTGGTAAAGACTGATGCAGAAGACAGATGGTGGGAGCTAGGGGTAGGTAACAGAAACCCTTGAAAATTATATTTCCCGAAGAGTTTTTTGGTAGTCATAAAAAAATCCTAAAATTGTGATGTCAAATGAAAAGTGCAACATGAAAAATTTGTGATTCCAAATCAATCGAATAATCCACAGAAATAAAGGAAGAAATACACCAAAATATTAGGTGAAAAACATTCATTAAATTCTTTGTTTAATCATGATTAACTAATACCAAACCTCAAAAACTTAAGAAGGTTTCAGATCCCACACATGAGCTACCTGGAAATCTGTGAAAAGATATACAGGAGCACATCTCACTTTATTTAATAGACGTGTGTGTCTGAAAAGCTACACATAAAACTCAATTCTATAAGTTTATTCCACAGATATTTGAAAGCCGTGTACTCAGAAGCACATCATCACAGCTTGCTATTTAAAACTATGATTTTGAGAAAACTAATGACCCAAAGGAAAAAAAAAATCATGAACAACAACAAAAAAAGCAACTTAATATGACATTTTTAAAGGAAGAGGAAGGTTTGCAGTCATCTGATTTATATACTGATGACACAAAATTATGTTCATAAATACAATAAAGAATTTTTAAAATACTGCAGATATGAGCAGAAATTTCACAAAAGAGAAACTACAGATGATTAACCAACATGCAAAATTGTTCAATATCACTGGTAATTACAGACATAAAAATTAACCTAGCAGTGGAGTGTAATTTTTATCCACCAAATCATAAAGGTTTTTTTTATTTAGTTTTTAGAGGGGAGTAGCCAAGGATATGGTAAAACAGCACTCTCACATATTTCTATAGGGAGTATAAACTGATAAAACCATTTTGGAAAAGCCATTTGGCATTATGGATCAAGAGCCTTAAAAATGTTCATACCTTTGACCCTATAATTCAATTTCTGGGAATCTATCCTAAAGAAATAATGTAAAATAGAGACAGAAAAGCTTCATATACCAAAATGTTCACTGTAACATCATTTATAATAGTGAAAAATTCAAATTAATTAAATGGGTGACAGTAAGAATGTGGTTAAGTAAATTATGCTATAGCTATATGACAGAATGCAAAATATCTTTAAAAATTATGTTTACCAAGAATTTTTAATAACATAGAAAATCCCTTATGGCCGTAATGTTAAATAAAAAAACCAGCACACAAAAAAATAGTATGGGGGCTTCCCTGGTGGCGCAGTGGTTGAGAATCTGCCTGCTAATGCAGGGGACACGGGTTCGAGCCCTGGTCTGGGAAGATCCCACGTGCCGCGGAGCAGCTGGGCCCGTGAGCCACAATTGCTGAGCCTGCGCGTCTGGAGCCTGTGCCCCGCGACGGGAGGGGCCGCGGTAGAGAAAGGCCCGCGCACCGCGATGAAGAGCGGTCCCCGCACCGCGATGAAGAGTGGCCCCCGCTTGCCGCAACTGGAGAAAAGCCCTCGCACGAACCGAAGACCCAACACAGCCAAAAATAGATAAATAAATAAATAAATAAATAAATAAAAGAATATAATTTGAAATATATTGTAACATATAGAATAAAATAGTCTTTAAAAAAAAAAAAAAAAAAAAGATGGGAAAAAAAAAAAAAATAGTATGATTCCATCTATATAAAAATACATAGAAAATACTGGAAGGAAATATACCAAAATGTTAATAGCAATTACTTTGTTGGAATTTAAGTGATTTTTTTCTTCTTTCTGCCAACTTTTCCATTTTTCCCAAATATTCCACAGTGAGTAAACATTAATTTCATAATCAGAAAAAAATTGTATTAAAATTATATATTACATGTATTTCAAGTATGTACACCAGCCATTTAATTATTAAAAAAAAAAAAAAAGATAAAGACAGGGAGAAAAATAAAACTGAAATAAGGCAGAGAAACAGATTAATGGAGCCTCTTCCTGTCTCCTTTTAGGTACTGCCACTAAATTTTTTAAGGCCATGTTGTGTTAGCAACTGTAAGCATATGAAATATTTACCCCATTAGCCAAAGAAAATTAAGTTGAGTGCATAAATCTGTCTTGGGTCACATATTTCCTACTTCTGACCTAAAGGAATCACATAATGAATCATTTTGGAAGGAATCAATCACTTCTGTTAAATGAGAGTCATGATCTAATTCTTAGTATTCAAGTTTATTTAAAGGGCTGCGCCCTCCTTTGTGTGCCTATAAAGGCATGTGTACATTGTGTAAATATCGTGAATGTGCCTGCAACATGCGGACACGTACTAAAGAATGTAAGAGCAAATATGAGTTGTATCGGTTGATTTATTTCAACCCTCTCTCTTGCTAGATGAAGAAACTGAGACCCAACGAAATCATTGAGGCTAAAAAATTTGCTCAGGGTCACTTGGCCAGCCAGTGACAAAGCCAGTGTCGCTGAACAACCAGTGTGGAGGTTTTCCAAGAAACCACAATGCCAGGTTTATACCCCAGGGCTGTGACTGCAAGAAACTGGAAAGTTGAAATGAAGTTGCAGTAACACCCACTCTTACCCTGCCCAGAAAACGAGTACTTTCACTTTAACCATTTTGTATACTGAAGGGACTTCAAAAGCTCTTGGGAGTGTGTGGCTGGGCACTTTGATCTGTATATATCGGTCCTAGGTGGTCACTAATTGCTCAATTAGCAGAATAAACTGAAAGCGGAGGCTAAAGCAGTATTTGTTTTATGGGTAGTGTAAGATCAAAACAGCTCTTTCCAAAATCTGAAAGGCCAAGAATTAGAGAAGTTCTTGAGGAATGACAGAAAAGCGGGTTAATAATATAAACTGAACTCTGCAGATAATAAATATTTCACCGCTCCTGTACAACATTAGGCTAGCTATCCCTGCCTTGTGATTCTTGGTGGCTGTGACTAGCATATGTGAAGTATTTCAAGGTGACTTATTAAGCTCATTATCTGAGGTTTTCAGAAAAAGTTTTTGAACGTGGATCTTTAGATCTTTTCGTACTACGTCAGTTCCTCCAACTTTGCGGTCTAAGTAAGTGTCTTTTGGCTTAAGAGTCCTTGTGCATATTAATCAGGGTATCCTTATATGTAGCAGAGGTTGACTAAATCAGGACTTAAACCACTTTGGCAGAACACATCAACTCCCTTTATATCCAGTGGGCTTTTACCAAATGTCTGTGTGCATATTATAGTTGATGTATATGCCTTATATTTCATCTATACTATTTAGGTAAATTCCATTTGCAAATATTTTCTACATTTAGAAACAGTATTGATCATAGAAAATAACGTGTGCAAACAGAGGATCATAGTGCGATTTCCGAGGAGAGGTGAAGTGTAACAGAGGGCTCTACCAATGTGGAGTCTCCTTTAACCGGCACTAAACTCAGAGCTGAGAACAGCAGTATGGTGCCAAGGCAAATGAGTAACAGGGGGAAGATTGGGACAGGAGTGCAGAGCTGATGAAGCTAAGGTGCAGGATGAGCTTGGCTACGACAGTCCGTAGAGCCCTGTAATTAAAGATCAAGGCAGATACTTGGAATGGAATCCAGAAGGGGAGAGGGTGTCCAATGAAAAGAGCAAAGCGACGGGGTAGGTCCTTCAAAAGGTCTACAGCATCACCACTGGCCAGGGAGGGCACGCAAAGAATCCAAAGTCAAGAAAATACAGACGATTTAATAAAGTTATCATTAAGGCCACAGTGGTGTTTGTAAATTTTAAAATACATCTCCAAAATGAGTGTAATGCATGATTACATGGCAATGATTTCCGTAAGTCATACTAGAAAATCCATTTCAGTATTTTACCATACTCACATGGTGATCTCATGGCTCTGTGGACAAGTGAAATCCTTGAAAAAGAAAAGTCCAGAATATAAAATGTCTTCGGGGGAGGCCTTTAGAAGTCCATATATATAAAGACTATGATCACGTTATGGGCAAGTTAAGTTTTATCTACATATTTTACTCTCTAGCAAGGACTATAAACAGAGTTGACCTAGCTTTGACATACACTGGCTGAGTGACCTTGAGTAAACTGTTTAAGCTGTCTGAGCCAAGTCTTCTCATCTGTAAAGATAACAATAATTAAGATAATAATACCAACCTTGAAGAACTCCTGTGAGACTTAAATGAGATCATGTATGTAAAGTTCCGAGAAGGAAGTGTGGCACATCTGCCCCCCCAAAACACGTACTACTTGTGATAATAATTATGACAATGAGTTATGATAATAATGTTACTTACTTAAAATATTACAAACATTTAAATTTCTCCTTCCCTTGCTCTTTTCGATCGCCCTAAAAAGAAGAATCGTTCCACTGTGTCCCATCCTCCCTACAGCTCTCTGAGAAATGCACAAGAAATAGGGAAAAAGCTGATGTCTTAGGAAAGTTTCTCACTGACTGAGTATATTTCCTCAGAGCTTCTTAAGTTAGTCAGCCAAACTCATGCCTCTCTCATGCAGGGAAATCACGGCCCAGACCAGCTAAAGCCTTGCTGCAGAAACTATCCAAATCCACCACCTTCTCTGTTAGTATGTTCTAAATAAAAGACACCCAACCTCCAGCCCCAGTGGCTTGCTAAAGCCAAAAGTTACAAAAGGAGCCAGGCACAGAGGAGAGAAACACCACTGTGTAATGAAGAGTACATCAGATGATCGGTAAGAGACTCCCAAATCTTTAATATTGGACAAGAAAACAAATTAAACCAGTAACCTCCTTAACCTACCATTTCTCAAGAAAGGTTTCCTGAATGCCTGCATTCTAACACTGTTTTCAGTCTATAGGGTACATAAGCTCTCCCAGTAAGTCAGGAGCTTTTAGACCTTCAGAAGTAACTGGCTATGGGATCTCATGCAAGACACTTATCTCTCTGGGCCTGGATTCTCCCTCTAGAAAATAAGAATGTTGTATTAGGTAATCGTAGCTGTCCATTTCAGAGGTAGACAGACAGACAGATAGATACAGTTGACTCGAGCAACATGGAGGTTAGGGGCACTGACCCCTGCAGAGTCGAAAATCCCTGTATAACTTTACAATTGTCCCTCAATATCCATGGTTCTGCAACCCCAAATTAAACCAACTGTTGACTGTATGGTACTGTAGTACATATTTATTGAAAAAAATCTGCATGCGAGTGGATCCGGCAAAGTTCAAATCCACGTTATATTCCAGGGTCAGCTGTATTTAGACAGATGATCAATAGATGATAGATATATAATGAGAGCACATTTTTACTGGGAAAATAAAAATAATTGAGTATAGCTTAATTATTTAGTTCTACTGGAGAATTACATCCTGGGTCCAGACTATTTTAATAATTTGGTCCTTATTGAGAACAAAACCACAACACACCAAAACTTATGGGCTGCAATAAAAGTGGTACGAAGGGGGAAGTTTATTACATTAAAAAGGAAGGAAAATTTCAGATCAGCAACCTAACTTCACACCTCAAGGAACTAGAAAAAGAAAAGAAAACTAAACCCAAAGTTAGCAGAGAGAGAGTAGAGCAGAAATAAACAAAATAGAGAATAGAAAAACAGAAAAATAATCAATGAAGCTAAGAGTTTGTTTTTTGAAAAGACCAATGAAATTGACAAATCTTTAGCTACACAAAGGAAAAATGAGAGGACTCAACAAAAATTAGGAATGAAAGAGGAGACATTACACAACTGATGTCAAAGAAATAAAACTGATCATTAGAGACTACTATGAATAATTACACACCAATAAATAACATAATGTATAAGAAATGGACAAACTCCTCAGAACCTACAACTTACCAAGACTGAATCATGACGAAATAAAAAAATCTGAACAAACCTATAGCTAGTAAGGAGACTGAATCAGTAGACAAAAACGTCTGAACATAGAAAAGCCAGATTGCTTCACTGGAGAATTCTACCAAACATTTAAAGAAGAATTAACACCAATCCTCAAACTCTTCTAAAAAACTGAAGAAGGAACACTTCCAAACTCATTGGATGAGGCTAGCATCACCCTGATACCAAAACCAGATAAAGATACCACAAGAAAACTACAGGCGAATACCCTTGATGAATATTAATGCAAAAGTCCTTAACAAAATACTAGCAAACCAAATTGACACATTAAAAGAATTATACACCATTACAAAGTGAGATTTATTCCTGTAATGCAAGGATGGTTCAACATACGAAAATCAATCAGTGTAATACACCATATTAACAGAATGAAGGACAGAAACTACATGATCATCTCAATTGATGCAGAAAAGCATTTGAGAAAATTCAACATTCTTTCATTGATTAAAAACACTCAACAAACTAGAGATAGAAGAAAACTATTTGAACATAATAAAGACCATATGTGAAAAACCTATAGCCAACATCATGCTCAATGGTGAAAAACTGAAAGCTTTTCCTCTAAGATCAGGATCAAGGCAAGGATGCCTACTCCTGCCACTTCTATTCAATACAGTACTGGAAGTTCTAGCCAGAGCAATTAGGCAAGAAAAATAAATAAAAGGCGTGAAAATTGGAAAAGAAGAAAAGAAATATCTGTGTTCACACATAACATAATCCTATTTATAGAAAACCCTAAAGATTCCACAGAAAAACCATTATAACTAATAAGTGAATTCAGCAAAGTTGCAGGGTATAAAATCAACACACAAAATTCAGTTGTGTTTCTATACACTAACAATGAATAATCTGAAAAGGAAATTTAAAACAACAATCTCATTTATAATATCATCAAAAATAATAAAGTACTTAGAAATAAACTTAACCAAGAAGGAAAATGACTCATACTCTGAAAGCTACAAAATAGTCCTTGAAGAAATTAAAGAAAAACACAAATAAATTAAAAGACATCCCATGTTCATGGATTGGAAGACTTAATATTGTTAAAATATTCATACTATCCAAGCAGTCTACAGACTCAAGCAATCCCTATCAAAATCCCAATGACTTTTTTTTTTTTTTGCAGAAATAGAAAACCATCCTAAAATTCATATGGAATCTCAAAGGACTCTGAATAGCCAAAAAAATCTTGAGACAGAAAAACAAAGCTGGAGGCCTCACATTTCCTGATTTTGAAACATATTACAAAGCTACAGTAACCAAAACAGTATGGTACTGGCATGAAGACCGACATATAGACCAATGGAACATAACAGAGAGCCCAGAAGTAAATCCTCATATGTATGGCCAAATGGTCTTTGACAAGAGTGCCAAGGCTACACAGTGAGGAAAGGATAGTCTCTTTGACAAACAGTGCTGGAAAAACTGGATATCCACATACAAAGAAGGAAGCTGGACCCTTACACCACATACAAAAATTAACTCAAAATGGATTAAAGACCTAAATGTAAGACATGAAACCATAAAAGTCCTAAAAGAAAAGATAGGAGGAAAGCTCCATGGCATTAGATTTGGTAATAATTTCTCAGATATGACACCAAAAGTAAAGGCAACAAAAGCAAAAATAGACAAATGGGACTATATCAAACATAAAAACTTCTGTGCGGCAAAGGAAACAATCAGCAAAGTGAAAGCAACCTATGGAATGGGAGAAAATATTTGCAAATGCATATCTGATGAGAGGTAATATCCAGAATATATAAAGAATATAGAATGCAACAACAAAAATAAATAATCCAATTAAAAATGGACAAAGGGGGCTTCCCTGGTGGCGCAGTGGTTGAGAGTCTGCCTGCTAATGCAGGGGACACGGGTTCGAGCCCTGGTCTGGGAGGATCCCACATGCCGCGGAGCGGCTGGGCCCGTGGGCCACAATTGCTGAGCCTGCGCGTCTGGAGCCTGTGCCCCGCGACGGGGGGGGCCGCGGTGGAGAGAGGCCCGCGCACCGCGATGAAGAGCGGTCCCCGCACCGCGATGGGGAGTGGCCCCCGCTTGCCGCAACTGGAGAAGGCCCTCGCACGAACCGAAGACCCAACGCAGCCAAAAATAAATAAATAAATAAATAAATAAAATAAGAAAATCCTTAAAAAAAAAAAAAAAAAAAATGGACAGACAAAGGACTTGAATAGACATTTCTCCAAAGAAGATATACCAGGTTTCCCTGGTGGTGCAGTGGTTGAGAATCTGCCTGCCAATGCAGGGGACACGGGTTCGAGCCCTGGTCTGGGAAGATCCCACATGCCGCGGAGCAACTGGGCCCGTGAGCCACAATTACTGAGCCTGCACGTCTGGAGCCTGTGCTCCACAACAAGAGAGGCCGCGATAGTGAGAGGCCCGGGCACCGCGATGAAGAGTGGCCCCCGCTCGCCGCAACTAGAGAAAGCCCTCACACAGAAACGAAGACCCAACACAGCCAAAAATAAATAAATTTATTAAAAAAAAAAAAGAAGATATACCGACAACGAGCATATGAAAAGATGCTCAACATCACTAATCATCAGGGAAATACAAATCAAAACCAAAATGAGATATCACCTCACACCCAACAGGATGACCATTATAAAAAATATAATAATAACTAGTGTTGACAAGGATGTGGCGAAAGTGGAGCTCTTGTGCACTGCTGTGCACTGTTAGTAAGAATGTAAACTGGCGCAGCCCCTATGGAAAACAGCATAGAAGTTCCTCAAAAAATTAAAGATGGACCCGCCAAACTAAGGAAATCCTATCATATGGATGAATTATGAGAATATTATGCGAAGTGAAATAAGCCAGGTGCAAAAAGACAAACGTTGCATGATTACACGTATATGAGGTATCTAAATGAGTCTAACTCTTAGAAACAGAAAATAGAATGGTAGCTGCCAGGGGCTGTGGGGAGTGAAGAAAGGAGAGTTGTTGTTCAATGGGTACACAGTTTCGATTTACAAGATGAAAAAGTTCTGGAGATCATTTGCACAACTATGTGCATGAAGTTAACACTATTGTACTGCACACTTGAAAAAGACGACGATGATACATTTTACACTATGTGTTTTTCACCGCCATGAAAATAAATAAGTAACTTGGTCCTTATTGCCCATCCTCCTCCGTCCTCCTCCCACTGCCATCTTCTTCATAATATAGAAACAGCTAGCTTTAAACCAGCACTGGCTCTGCCAACAAGGGTTTTAATGAGGAGACGAAGAGAGGTGGGAAGGAACAATGATAATAAATACCCACAGGAGCTGCTGACGTTACTCTCCTTCTCTCCTTTCTGAGCTAACCAAGCCCACAGGCTGCAAATGAGACCCATCAGGGTCAGAGTCAGAGATGCAGGGATTTTTTTCCCAGTCATTATTTCTAGCTCCCTGTATTCTTGATTAATAGAACTAGTCTTAGAGATAATAATAATAAATATTTATTGAATAACTACGTGTTAGCCACTATGCTGTGCCATTTAGGCACAGAATTGCATTGAATACTTAAAGCTTCTTAGACGTAGGTTTGTGGTAGTAGCCAAAAGTCACACGGCTCATAAATGGCAGGGTAAAGACATGAACCCAGGCCTCCCTGATTCCCAGGCTGGTGCTCTCCACCACAGGAGAGAACTCCGTTGTCACTGTATGGTCACTTTGTAGCCACATCATCCTGCTTGCTGGATGTGGCGAGAAATCAAGAGGCAAAGCACAAATGTAGTTCTTCCTTGTCTGCTCACTGCGTTTCCTGGAATAGTCTCTAGTGCAAATAATAACGACTACTACTCTTACTACTACTTAGTATTACCACCGTCACTTACTGAGAATTACATTTTGTCAGATACTGTCCTAGGCTTGCGTAAGAATTACTTTCCTCCTTTTATAGATAAGAAAACTTAAAATTCAGAGAAGCCCATATTTTGCCTCTGGTCAAAACAGCTTATAAAGTGGAGATGAAATTAGAGCCCAACACTGTCTGACTCACCCCGAAATATACTATTAAAATTTGGCTGTGGAATCAAGACCACATTAATTAATTTTTTAAAAGAGGGCCACGTTAATTAAACTGACATATGACACTAACTTGTGCAGGGCCCTTAACTCTTTGAAAGTAAAAAAATGTATATTATATATATATAAGATATATATTTATATACGTATATATATTTTATATATAAGAGATATATAGCTACATATGATATATATATATACACACACACATATATCTTTAAAATGGAAAAACCACCCTTACAAAAAAAGACTGGATAACGTTCAGTAGAAATAAGACAAGACACAATGACCTGACAAAAGTAAATGGGTCAGTGCCAAGCTGAAGAGAGTTTAGTCACAGAGCAACTGGGCAGGTGCCTTACGTAAGCCATGTTCAATCCAAATGAAGATGAAAATAGGCAGGAATGTCCAGAGGGGTGTCTACTTTTGCCCCAAGCAGCTCTGCTATGCAACACAGCATGGTGGTTAGAAGTGCCAAACACACATTAGGAAATCTATAAATATTAGACATGATTACTTTCTACATCAAAATAATAAATTAAAGCAAATGATTCATCTGTAATTAAACAAATCAAATGGGGAAACTGCCAACTGTCCAGTTCCTGTTATGTGGTATAAACAAAGAATAGCATATTAAGATGTTGAATACTTGTCCTATTCTGTCTGATGCCAATGGGGCTATGACTATGGTCATGTTTTCTTTCAAGAAATCCACAGCTGTGCTTTGTAGATGATGTTATCTATGAAGGGCTTTTTTTTTTTTAATTCAAGAATAATTTCAAAACAGTTTCAAGTCTAGGAGGATCTCCCATTATATATCACTAACCTACGTAACAGCCTTATTTCCCAACAATTTCCACCTTCCCCTAAAGGAAGCTGGCACTATTGACAGGATTCAAACAGGCATGGCTTCCCACCTCCATGCTGTTTTCATGATGTTCCAGTCCTAGAATGATCTTTCTCTGTCTCTATTGTTTAATCTAGTCACACCACTCTTAAATATCCTTCCTGTATAACTTCACAAGTATACTCAAGAAAACATAAGCAGCTTAGGGCTTCCTTTAATTATTATGAAATATATATAACAAAAGTTCAAAAAATATTTACGTACACTCTTTCAAGTAATTCTAGATCAAATACTCCCATAACTACCACCCAGATCAAAGAATAGCATATTATAACTACCCCAAAAGGCCCCTCTGGGCCCTTCCCTTGTTATGACCTTCTCTCTCACCAGTGGAGGAAGACACCAGCCTACTGAGTACTATACTAATCATTTTCTTCCTTCTCTTCAAATTTTCACTTAATGACAAATTCCTAAGTAGTATGATTTAGTTGTTTGTTTTATAACACTATATAAATAGAATCATACCATGTGTATTATTTCACATTTTGCTTCTTTTACTCTATATCACACCTGTGAGATTCAGCCACGGTGTTGGGTGCAGCTGTGATTCGTTACTTTAATTGCTATACACTGCTCCACTCAACATACTTATGTACATTAGAATACAGATAAGACCTCTGGGTCGATTGCAGCTTGGAGCTCTTCTGCTATGTCAACTCTTATCCAGGAACCCTGGTATGACAGTGTATGAAGTTCTCTTAAGGTTTTTACCTACATGTGGGATTCAGAGCAGGGATATACATGGGTATATATGTATACACACATATATTGTCCCTATGAATTTCAAACTTATTCTCTATATATTTTAGATTTAATAGGTAACACCAAATTATTTTTCAAAATTGGGCAATTACACTTCCACAAGCAGTGTAGATGTTTTCCTCTTAATCTACATTCTCACCAACACTTGGTGTTATTTAAAATATTTCAGTCAATCCACAGAGTATATAGGGGCAACTTATAATGTTTTTAATTTGTATTCCTTTGCTTCCTTATGAGGTTGACATCTTTTCATATGTTTACTGGCCATTTAGGTATCCTTTTCTAGGAAGGGTCTATTAAAGCCTTTTTACTCTCATTTTACTACTGAGTTGTCTTCTTTATTAGTTACAAGAATATTCATTTCTTTATGAATTATATAGGGAACTATCCTTTATATAATCTGGATATAGATTTCTTTATAAAATCTAAATCAGTGCTGTCCAGTATGATAACCAGTAGTCACATGGCTACTGAGCATTTGAAATGTGGCTAGTGAAAGTAAAGAACTGCTTGTTAAAATTCATTTAATTTAAATAGCCAGATGTGGCTACTGGCTACCATACTGAACAGTACAACCAATCATAACATGAGTCTTTTGTCAGCTATGTATCTTTAAATATGTTTTCCCACTCTGCAACCTGTCTTTTCATTATCTTTAGGGTGTAACTTGATAAAAAATTGTAAATTCAATGTATTGTAGTTGAACATATCAAACTGGCCCTTTATTATTAGATATATTTTGCTTTAAATAAAAAATATTTGCCTACTCCAAGTTGATGAAACATTCTTCTAGCTCCTATGAGGTTTACGGCTTTACTTTTTACAATTACATCTCAAATCCACCTGGAATTGATTTTTGTATATACTGCAAAGTGAGGAATGTATTTAATTTTTTTAATATAGTGCCCAATTTCCCCAGCCCTAATTATTAAAAAGTCTATCTTTCCCCCCCACCACCACCAATCTGCCATGTGCTTCTATCATTTATCAAGTATCTCTACCAGTGGGGCTCTGTTTCAGAAACTTTTTAGTCCATTCCACTGATATGTCTGTATATCCTTGTAAAAATATTACACCATTAAGCTTTAAAATAAGTCTTGCTATCTGGTAGAGCAGGTTCTCCCATTCTGATCATCCTCTTCAAGAGTGTCTTGATTATGCTTAGCTGTATGCAAGACAGTGAATTTTACAGTGTAAAATTTTACAGTGAATTTTTGAAGGCATTTTACAGTGAATTTTTGAATCCATTTGTTCAATTTCTCCAAAATAAAATCTGCTACATTTTGATTGGGAGTAAATTGAATCTCAAATCACTTTAAGGTGACTTAATATCTTTTAAATGCAGAGTCTTCCAATATGTGAATATAGTCTATCTCTCCCTCAATTTAAGTTTATAATGTTTTATATTATTCTGTGTGGTCTTTGCAGATACATATTTTTTTGTTAGATGTATTCCTAGGTCATATTTTTTATGGCATTATAAATGATATATTTTAAATTTTCATTTGTAATTATTGCTGGCTTAACAATGTAAATGATTTCATATATTTTATCGTACAACAAAGTTAAAGCCTCATCAGTTCCAACAAATATATTTGGATTATTTTTTATTTCTGCATATACAATCATATCATCTGAAAATAATGATAGGGGTTTTTTCCTCCTTTCTAATTTTTTAAATTCTTGTATTCTTTCCTTACGTCACAGGCTAAGACTACCAAAACAGTGCTGAGTAAAAGTGACAATACGGTGCATCCCTGTCTTGTTCTCGATCTTAAAGGTAATGCTTTCCATATTTCACAATTAATTATCTTGTGTGTTATAGGTTTTTTTAGATACTATTTATCAGAGTGAGGACCATCTCTCCTATATTTGGTTTACTAAGAGTTTATCATTATCATTAATAAATGCTGAATATTTTCAAATGTTTATTGAAATGATAATGCCTTTCTCCTTTAATCTGTTAATATGATGAATTAAGCTAATTGCTATTATAATATTAAACCAACCTTGTTTTCCTGGGAAAATGCTTGGTCATGACATCAAAGTGACTTCAAAGACTGTTGGATTTGATTTGCTCTATTTTTTAAAAATTTCTGCATCTATGTTATGAGTGTAATAGGGCTGTAATTTGTCTTTCTCATAGAGCCCTTGTTGAATTTTGGTATTGAGACTACGTTAAGCCACATTTAAAAGACACACACACACACACACACACACACAACTAGGGATTGTCATTTATTTAAATTCTCTGAAAGTGTTTACATAAGAGTGAAAGTTTTCTTCCTTTAATAGTTGACAAAACTTGCCAGTGAAGCCATCTAATCCTGGCATTTTCTTTTTTGGAGGATTTCTTTAACTATCAATTAAACATTTCAAAGATTATCATAATCTTGGGTTTTCTACTTATTTGTGAATCAGTATTGGTGAGCTATATTTTCCAATAGTTTTTCTATTTTAACTAAATATTCTTATTTATTAGCACATAGTTTTTACAACTTATCTTTTTATTTTATGTAGCATTTATAGTTTATCCTTTTTTATTCCTTAGATTGATTACATGTTCCCTTTATCATTTTTTCAAGACCAGCCTTACCAGACATTTGTAACTGTGTAAGCTCTTTTTCACAAAAAATCTTTAGACTTTGTGAATACTTTATAGTATATGTTTATTGTCAATTTCTTTCATTTATACTCTTGATTATTTACTTCCCACTACACTCTTGTAGGTTATTTTATTTCCCTTTATCTAACTTCACAAGACAAATGTCTAGCTTATTAATTTGCAGTCTTTTTCTTTTTAAACACAAGCTGTAGAGACCATAAATTTCCTTCTAAGGACTGTTTTATCTGCATCCCACAGGTATTGATATGTAGCATTTTTGTTACTGTTTGACTCAAAATACTTTCTAAACTTCTATCATGATTTCTCCTTTAACACATGAGTTATTTATCCCAAAATATATGAGATTTTCTAGTTATCCTTTTGTTCTTGATTTCTAGTTTAACTGCACTGTAGTCAGAAAGAATAAGGTCTTTTTTAACCTTGATTTCAGTTCTTTGAAATTTATTGAGATGTGATTTAAGTTCTGGTAAACGATCAATCTCTTAAATGTTTTGTATGTGCTTGAAAAAAAATTGTATGCTGCAGTGTTTTGCATGTATCTGTTATGTCAAGTTTGCTAACCATATTGGTCAAATCTTCTATATCCATATTGATATTTTGTTGGCTTTTTCTATCAGCAACTGAGAGAAGTACGTTTTAATCTCCTATCATAATTCTGAATGTTTTTGTTTCTCCTTCTGCAACTGTTAATCTTTATAACATATATTTTGAGGTTGTGTTACTAAGTTCCCATAATCTAAAAGTTTTATATCCTCCTAGTAAACCAAAATTTTAATCATTGAAGTGACCCATCTGCATAATATCATATTTGGTATGATATTAACATAGCAATATCAGCTTTCTTTTGGTTAATATTGCAAAGTACATATTTTTCTAACTTTTTATATTCACTCTTTCAGTATCCTTATGTTTTAGATATGTCACTTATAAAGAGCATGCAGATTTTTTAATCAATCTGATAATTATTTTTTAATTAGATCATTTTTAGTTTCTATAATTAATGGGCTTAAATTTATCATTTTATTTTGCTTGTTCTATTTGTTCCACCTCACCTGTGTTTCTTTTTCTTATTTCCTCTTTCTTTGCCTTCCTTTGGCTGATTGAATATTTTTATCATTTTATTCCCATCTGCTACTTGAAGTTATACACAGTTTTACTGTTTCAGTGATTATCCTAGAAATTAAAACATGTCTACTTAGTTTACTGGTGTAAAGTTAATAACTTTACCCCTCTCCCAGAAAATATAAGAATCTTAAGACACTTTAACCCCATTGACCTCCCTACTTCATTTATACATTTTTGTTATCATTCCCTTTTCCCATTTTTAATTTTGTCACTTTTGGTCAATTTTATTATTATTGTATATGGTTAATATTCCTTTAGATTCACATATTCATTACTTGTTCTTCACTCCATCTCGCTCCTTTCCTCTTGGGCTCATGTTCCTTCTGCTTAAAGTATAACCTTCAGAATGTTCTCTAGTGACTGAAATTCTAGTTTTTATCTTGCTTACTTCTTACAACTTGTTTCATTCTTTTTTTTTTTTAATAAATTTATTTACTTATTTATTTATTTTATTTTGGCTGCATTGGGTCTCCATTGCTGTGCGTGGGCTTTCTCTAGTTGCAGCGAGCGGGGGCTACTCTTCATTGCAGTGTGCAGGCTTCTCATTGTGGTGACTTCTCCTGTTGTGGAGCACGGGCTCTAGGTGCATGGGCTTCAGTAGCTGTGGCTCACTGGCTCTAGAGCACAGGCTCAGTAGTTGTGGCGCACGGGCCCAGTTGCTCCAAGGCATGTGGGATCTTCCTGGCCCAGGGCTCGAACCCATGTCCCCTGCACTGGCAGGTGGACTCTAAACCACTGCACCACCAGGGAAGCTCTTTCATTCTTTTTTTAATGAGAAAGTAAGCATGCAAGATCTTACTTCCCCGACCAGGGATCGAACCCGTGCCCCCTGCATTGGGAACGCAGAGTCGTAACCACTGGACTGCCAGGGAGGTCCCCAACTTTTTTCATTCTTAAAAGATATCTTCACTGGCATAAAATTCTAAGGTACCAGTTACTTTCTTTTAGCACATAAAGTTTCTACTGTCTTCTGGCTTCTGTTGTTGCTGTTGAGAAATCAGGAGTTAGTCTGCTGGTCATTTCTTTATAGTAATCTACCATTTTTCTAGTTCTTTTAAAATATTCTTTATGTAGTTGATTTTCTGCTGTAATACTATGGTTAAGTTTACTGCACAAACCATTTTGAAATATAAATTAAAGATACATTTACCTGTATTTGTGTTTCTTAGTATTCATTACACCTCTTGAATCTGTACATTTTATTTTTATAAATGTATTAACTTATAAATATAGACAGATCAAGATAGATAGTTTTGGCTATTTTAAGGTCATGGTTTTAAGTATATACAAGTTTTAAATTGTTACGTATTTCTGATAAACTAAACTTTTTATCATTATGATGCAATCATGAGATCTATGTATGTGATATATGGAATTATTTCTTCAAATATATTGCTTCTACCTAGTTTCTCTCACCATTCCTAGAACTCTGATTACAAGCAGAAAAGGTCTTTACTTTCTCATTCTATCCTCCATTCATTTTAACCTCTCTTCTACATTTTCTTTTTTTCAAGGGGGACAGCGGGGAGAGTTTCTCCATGTATTTTAACCTCTCTTCTACATTTTCTTTTTTTCAAGGGGGACAGTGGGGAGAGTTTCTCCCTGCTGCCTCTGGATAATTCTTCTGATTACTCTTCCAGTCCACTAATTCTCTCTTCAGCTGTATGTAAACCTGCTAAATCAATCATATGTGTTTTCACTTTCAGGTTTTTTGTTTTTGTTTTTCTTCTAAAACTTCTGGCTGGTTCTCTTTCTTTTCAGCTAAAATAGTCTTCTTTTGTTAAAAAGCGGGTGGTTTAGCTCACAATTCAATCACCAAGTGCTTTTCTTCAAGATACCATGGTATCTTGTATCTAAAGCACAGATACAGAAGTGCTTTATGCATACTACCCATTTCATCACACAAACTGTTTTTTAAAAACACATAGTCAAAGGTAGAGAATTAACAAAATTAATAACATTTTAATATTTCATCACAGAAATTGAATATGACTAATATTTTTTATTGTGAATGCATGGTGGTGACTAATACAAAAATTACTAGTACAGCTTGGTACCACTGTCTTGATTTATACGAAGGCACCAGCAGTTTACCCATCACTGCCTTTGCATCATCCGTGCAAATGTCAACATAGTGAAAGAGGCAAGTAGTATCTATATATTATTATTACAATAGTGTTGACTCCCAAACCCATGAACTCCAGGGGACTAAAGACTACGCTTTGAAAACTGTTGCACTAAGGCAATGTTTCCATTTTTTTTAAGAGTATACATTTATACCCAACATATACGTATGCATGTATGCAGATACATATAAACTATGTGTTAGTCTGTATTGAAATCCCAGATCTATCATTTGCCAGCTATGTGACCCTGAGTGAATTATTTAATCTCTGTGAGCCTCAGTTTCCTCAACTGTAAAGCAAGAGTAATAATAGTGCTTACTTCGTAGGGACGTTTAAGAATTAAATGAGATTAATTTATGCATAGCAATTAACAGAAAGCCTTATAAATATTATCAAATCAATAAATATTAACTATTACCATTAACTATTACTTTTTAAGAGTTTTTTTTTTAAACGAACTAAACTATGAAGGTATATTTTCAGAATTAAAAGTTACAATAGCATCTCAACAATCTCCCCAATTAAGAGTTAAGAACACTTGGCCTAGTTTATAATCTTAAACAGTTTACCGTTATACAATATTCATTACTGATTATACTTTGATTCATGTTTTGATGGCACGGTTTTCAATTCTGTATCTGTTTAATTTAAGCATATTACCTGATTTACAAACAGGATGGGTAGTTAGTTCCTGCTTGAGCTACCATAAAGATGGTGACATTTTCTGAGGCCGATTATGCTTCTACTGGATGACTACCCGTAACAGTCCACAATTGTAACTGCGTATTGCTGATATTGATAAATAGTACCCAGTGTATGCCAAAGCTGACTGCACAGTTTCAGAAACACTTCCAGGTTTAGACAAAGGCTGAACAATAACAGAACTACCTGAAGATCTAGATTCAGGATGAAAATTTACAGGCAGCCACTGGATTTGACGTTGACTTGTAGTCTTGAGAGCAGCAGTAATACACCGACTGAGTGCACCATTCTTTATTCCTCTGAATAGGAGCTGTGTTCAAAATATTTGAAATTGCTGGCTTTGAACCTGATACCTCTCCGACCAAGACTGACTCATCACCATCCTCACACTCTTTTGCATACTTTCTTCTGCCACCGTTCCAGCTCTTCTTCGCATGCCATAAAGACTTCTGCCATTTCTGAATTATTTTTTGGTGAAAAGCGGTGTCACCCATCAAGTGGCAGAGCTGACTTGCAGCAAATTGCTACCAAGTACACGTGAGTCCAGACAAGGCAGCAAGTTATATTTCAGTTGTCCTTCCTTTTCTCCTGTTAATCTGTCTTTTATCAGTTTAGTTTGCAGGTCGCAGGAACTTGCTGGCAGAGGGGATCCACCTGACTGAGGCCCGGAGGAAGCAGAGAGAGCGGAAGAGAAGGAGATGCACGTAAAACTACACGTGGGGCAGCCGAGAGCCCTCGGCTCTCACTGCAAAGCCAGCCTGGGAGCCGTGGAGGGGGGCGCGGCTCTCGGGGAGCCGGCGGGCTGCATCTTGGGTAGGCTCAGGATCAGAGGATCCCGGCTCCCTTTGTTCTTGCGGGAAGTGAGCAGAGCCTGTGCTCCGTGATGCAGGCGACAGAAGGCTCCAGGCTCCGATGTCCCCCGCACGCCAGCAGCCGGCTAGGGCCAGGCCCCTGCACAGCTGTGGGTGCCCGCCCGCTCAACGGCAGTAATTCCCAAATCCCTAAATGGTTCTTTTACAAATCTTCTAGAACACGTTTGATACTTCACTGGTTCCTGGAGATACTTTTAAGCTTGCCTTTTACTTCTTTAAACACAGTAACTACCGTTTCACAAAGTGTGTCTGACGATTCCAAAGTCTGGAGATGTTTCTGGTCTGTCTCTGTGCGCTATTAGTTTCTTCTGGTTCGTGCTGGTTTTGTTGCACGCTAGTTTTCATTGGAAGTGTAGGGGAGGAGGCATTCCCAGTAATCTTAGGATGAAGGTGTGTTCCCCCGAGATTTTGCATTTGCTTCTGCCGGATGCCTAAGAGCATTGGGAACCCAGAACCACCTCTAACTGAATTCCCTGCTGGAGGGTTCTTGACCATCCATTTATGCAAATATGGTTGCAAGTATGCTGCTGGGCTGGGAGCCCAATGTGGTTACAGCTTCTCAGCCACAGGTTTCTTTCACTTGCCCACCCCCAAGCCCCTTGTGCTCAGTCTCAAGGCAGCTCTCCGTAGACTTGCCTGGGGATGTGATGCACGTATTTCTGGTTCAGAGACTCCAGCTTAATACGGGAGGGTTTCCCCAGGGACCCCACTTGAGCTGAGTTCCAAGCTTTGTTTTGTGCCCTCTCCTGCCAGGCCATCAAAACTGCAGCTCCATTTCCTAGATCAGCAAATACCACTGGGTAAAAGGAGCTCCCAATGCTTTCCTCTCTCTTGGATTTCAGCCCCCTGATTCCTCATTTTCTTATAGCAATTTGATGCTCTTAGGACAACATCCTTTTTATCCAGTATTTTAATTTGTTTTTAGCCAGAGGGTTAGGCTGAATAGCCAGATTGCCATATTCCAGGAGATGAAATGGCATTTCTTTGTACTCCTGTCACTTAACGTGTTTTATCTTGTATCTGGCGTCCTAACTACAAACAAATCCACAGGCTCTCCGAGCCATACACCCTGTCCTCCCATTCTCAACCACCCTTCCATCTCCTCCCATCCCCTTACTATACAGTTTTGCTATATTCAGTCAATTCCAAGTGTAACATTTTGCGTCTCAGAAACAATACTATTGGGGAGAGACAACTACACACTTGATGACATAGAGATGAATGGTTACATCCCAGGAAATGTGTGGTTTTCACATGGTCTACTGAAGTTGGTACATGTGCTTGTGAGTATGTGTGTGTTTACGTGAGTGCACACAAGAGAAAGTGAGAACGGGAGAGAGAGAGGATGTGTAGGTGAAGATTTAGTCTGGCAAAATCAATCTCATTTTGTTCTACCTAGAGCTTCATGACTTGGTGAATGGGCATAATGACAATGTGCCCACTGGACAATCAGAATAAGGCGCTCAAAAAACGTCATTGTCAAAATGTGCATACAACCTAAGAAGACACTCCAATGCTGAAGAGGATTAATCTGTATCAAAGTAATTTGCAATTTTAAATAATTCCAATTTTCTATATAATTCAGACACTAGGTACATGATTCTCACTGAGAATAAAGTTTGCAAAAGATTTATATATGTGAAGATACAGCATACCACATCACTTGGCCATGAGTTAACTATGCAAGTTACTTAATGTCATTTATATATTCTTTAATTTTATTTATTTATTCGGTTGTGCCGGCTCTTAGTTGCGGCTCACCGGCTCCTTAGTTGTGGCATGCGAACTCTTAGTTGCGGTGTGCATGTGGGATCTAGTTCCCTGACCAGGGATCAAACCCGGGCCTCCTGCATTGGGAGCGTGGAATCTTAACCACTGTGCCACCAGGCAAGTCCCCTTAATGTCATTTAGTGTCAGATGCTTCATTTGTTAATCACAGGGCCTGGACATGAAATTGTGTAAGACTCCTTCTAGCCTCACATTTCTTCCAAACATTTATTTTTAATAACGGAAGGCCATTTAGAAATAAGCTTTTTGCATATTTTTTTTACATGCAACGATAAGAATCTCTGAGACAAGATGTTAAGCAAAAGCCACGAGACACAAGAGTACATATTGCCTGATTTCCTTTACCTGAAATTCAAGAACAGGGATAAATCTAAGACTTGACAGAGTCTGAATAGTGGTTTCATCACTACTGGGGGTGGTACTGACTGGACGGGGGCATGAGGGAACTCCCTGGCTTGATGGTAATGTTTTATATCTTTATCTGTGATGGTTGTGTGGGTGTATACATATGTAAACATTCACTGAGCTTGATATGTGATATTTGTTCACTTAACTACGTGTATGTTTTACCTCAATTTTTTTAAGTGTATAAATAAGGACTCAAAAGTTATAGACTTTATTATTTCAATGTTTCTAAAAAGATAAAACAATTTATCCTTTTCTTTTAAAAAATATGTGCATGAATGGTATTTTACTTATTACTTATTACTGCCCATGAATGCCTTAGTTAGAAATGTGTATGATATTTTTAAATCCTAAAACTTCATTTCTTTATTTAAAAAAAAAAAATCTTCATTCAACTTTCACCAGGTCAGAATGGCATCCTCATCCATGCTACCCCAGGCTCCAGTTATTTTGAATTCAAGACACTATATACTTTCCTTTTCCTAAGCATCACAGGAATATTTATGCTATTTAACTTTTTCTGGAAGCTAAGGCTTCTCAGTTCCCCACTGTAGGGGAGCAAAATTTGCCACCTCAAAATGTTTCTTTAGCATGCAGATTATTTCTAGCTGAAAACAATCAAGGCTCAAAAGACTCAGGAAGAAACTTTGACCTTCCCCTTAACTGCCTAAAAGAATTTAAATAGAGGGCCTGTTTCCCTGAATAGAGCTGTCATCAGAGGGATCTGCAAACAATCTGGGCTGGGTGTGGTGGGGAAAACTTCAGGAAGGACCTATAGATCAGAGCCCACTCTGTGTCTCATACTGTCTGCAAGGCCCAGCAAATATTTTTCTACCAAACAAACATTTGCTTTTCCATCTTCATGTGAATCGCCTTCCTCCCCTTTGAGGTCCCAAACCACTACCCCCAACATCCTCTTTTGTCTTTAGCTGGAGATGGTATTTAGGGTGAGGATTTCGACCATTTTGGCAAGTTACTCAGTTTTCCTGGGTCTCTCCCGTATATACATGTTATTAAACATTTGTTTGATTTTCTCCTGTTAATCTGTCTCATATTGATTTCATTCTTAGACCAGCCATAAGAATCCTAGAAGGGTGGAGGAAAACTTCTTCCTCCCTGACACCACCAACCTCCTTCACTGAAGAAAAAAATAAGAAAACCACACATACATATTCTAAATTTCAAATTTGAAAAGAAAAAATTATAATGCTCAATTGTAATAGGAAATGCTGGAAACTGTTATTAAACCCATGTACTGTCTTGAGACAGTTCAGATTGTTAATAATTGCCAGCATTATCAAGCACTCACTATGCATCATGGTAAGAGCATTTAACTGGTATTATGTTACCAGATAACCACAGAAGTTCATGAGATAGATGCTAATATTAACCGCACCGAATGAATAAAGAAACTAAAGATTAGAAGAGTTAAAAAAAAATGTACCCAAGTGTGGCTAGTAGCTGGCAGATGGTAAATTTAAACTCAAGAAGCTTGATTCCAATGCAAAAATTCTTAACTATCACACTCTAAAATCCTTCCTTACAGTGAACTGAACTCTGTCTCCCTTTATCTTGCACTAGTTCTGCTCCTTGGGGAAACGCAGAACAACTTTAATCCCCTTCCATATGACAACATTTCAAATGCTTGAAGAAAACTATCATGTTCTGCCCTGATCTTCCCTCCTGCAGATTAAATACCACCACTGCCTTCCCCAGTTGTTTTGTTTGTTTGTTTGTTTGTGATATGACTTGTTTCAAGTCATGTCCCCCTGCTTAAGGCTTCTTACAAAATGCACCCCAGTGTATTCAGTGATTGCCTGGAATGGAAGAAAGGACATTCAAAGGGGCCTGAAAAGTACACAACACAAAGCACACTGCTAGACTGCTCCAGAAGAGAACGACCACCTTAACAGAGGCTAGAAGTGCTTGGTACGTAGCGGAAGAAGTGGTCAGAAGAAGGAGCCCTGGGATTGTGTGTACACACACCGTGCTCAGTATAAATGGGTATGAGTTCATACCCTGCAATGAGGGCAGGCTCCCGGAAAGTGACATAATGAGACTTCCTTCTCTCCTTCTACTTTCCTAAAGCCAGATCAGAGCCACTTATCCTTGGGCAGCACAAAGGGCAAAATCTTGGAGCTCCAAATTCCATGGCACAGGCAGGCCATGTTACACAGAGCTTCGTTTAAAGTTGACTTAACTACTTCTCGTATGTGTAGAAATCCATGTGAAAACACACGACTGGCTGGGAGACAGCCCAAGTGGATAAACATGAGCGGTACTGACTTGTGCGAACTTATCTTTGATCAGGACGACCTGGGCTCAACACAGGCAGGTCAGAAGCCTGTTGCGATGGTTAGTAATAATACCTCTCAACAGGGCCAGTGGATACGTGCTGTGTGTCCTAGCGAGGGAGAGCCCAGACGGGAGCGGGGGGCAGGAAATAATGAGCTGTGTTCCTAAATCCAGCAAAACTTTCTGATCAGGCTTATCAAAGTCTCAGGGAAAGATATGAACCGTATGCATCGCGACAGACACATGCGAGGCACAGCGAGGTCTGGCGCCCAGCACTCATGTGCTGGGAAAATACACTGTATCCAGCGGCCTGATGGCTGACGCCTGACTGGTCCCTAAACTGGGACAGAGATGAGAAAGACCCAGGAAAAAAGATGCAGACAAGAGGGCTGTAAGGTTGGAGGAATACCCAGGAGTAATAAAGGTAAATGTGACAAGGAATAAACATGAGAGAGAGAAGGATGTTGCAACTAATGGTGAGACAAACTAATGGTGGCTTTCCTGATTTATATAAAACATCAGAGAAGAGAAAAGGGACCTGAATTAGAAGATATCAGCCATCTTTGTAAAAAGCTCTTCTTTCTAAAGACAGGTTGATTGATTGTCAGAGATTATAGAACAACAAAGAAATACCACCTCCTGCATTTTAAGAAACAATCTCCAATAGGGCAACTAAACTATTTACCTAGGAAACCCAAGAGCAGAAGCCATTTATATTACATTTCAGGAATGGATTTTAATATGGTCAGAAGTTCAAATACTTGATATTCTTCTTATAAAGTTTAAACGTAGACAAAATGCTTCCAAACCTACTTATTCCTTCACTGACAAACACAATAATGCTCCTGGGGTTTAGATCTTATTATTATTAAATACTTATTAAGTCTCCCTGGCGTGCTGAATGCAGCACATAATAGATGGATAAATACATCGTGTGCCCTCTTTGAAGAGCTTAAGAGCTTATAAAACTGATAGGACACACAAATAAACACCCCCAAATTTCTGCCAGAGACTACTTACAAGAATCAATGTCATTACCACGTCTTGATGTTAGGTGCAGGCGTGAAAACTGAATTGGTCTCGTTTGATGCAAAGGAAGAGACGCTCGGACATAATTATTCCAGCAACATGCAGCCTGCTCTTTCCCTTCTCTCCGTCCCAGAGGAGGTGCACCCTCTCCTGTCCGTAGCTAATCCCTCCATCCAAGTCCCCCCTCCATCTCATCTCCCTGCCGCTGCTCAGGCTCAGACCTTCATCTTTTCCGGCTGGGATCACTGGCCAGGCCTCACCGCTCTGAGCAATCCTCCTGCACACCGTCTCCCAAGGAATTTTTTTTTAATAAAATGTAAATTTCACTGTGTCACTCCTCTGTTTAAAGATTCTTCAGTGGCTTCCTGCAGCTCTCAGGATATAGTTTGAATTAATCCCCCCCGCATGACATAAAATGGGTCTTTGCGGTTTGCATCTTTCAGAGATTTTCACTCTCATCTTACGGCACCTCAGGAACCCGTCTGCTCCAAACCTACTGCCCTTGACTTGAAGGCTCCTAAACTTGCTGTGCCTTTTCACATCTCCATGCCTCAACTCACGCTCAAGGGGCGCCTGGGCCGCCCTTCCCTTCTCTCCTTATGCAGCCAGTTCAAGCATCGCCTTCGCTTGAAAGGCACTTCCCACCCTTCCCACATTTCCCTGGCTGGCTCTGCTCCGGGCCCCTTTCTGTTCTCAGGTGAGACCCCACTGATGCCTCGCCTGTGACAGGTGGTACCGTGGCAAGTCTTGACTGTCTCCCCAACTAGACCGGGAGCAACCCCAGAAAAGAGCTGGATCCCATTCCTTCTTATGTCTCTAGCACTGACACAGCGCTCCCAGCCTGGACACGAAGGCTCTGGGAGAAGCTGGAGGCGGGGAGGAGGGGAGAGAAGTGAGCGGCACGGGGGCCCCGGCCAGGAAAGCAAATTCCTCTCGGAAGTCTGCGCTGGCCTCACAGCCCGGGAAGCAGAAACCTACCCACAACCTCTGAGGAGTCTGGGTCAATATTTATTCTTCTTTACGCAGCTTTCCGTAGCTACCTGCTCACTTGCTCACCGCAGGCCATACATCACACTCCTATCTGACGGCGTTCTGGAAGGCCCCTGATCTGCAGGGGTTTGTGCGCAGATGGGCTCTTCTCTCTCCCTTGGTCGGGACCCCCGCTCTAGGCCTGAGGCTCCCCGGGCCCCCCCGCCCCGCACACAGGCACCCTCACAAGCACAGGATGCTGGGGTCAGCGCCGTGGTCCCCGCCTTGCAGGAGGCCGAGCTGCCGGCACACAGAGGCAGCTACTCAGCTACCTGTTCACTTCAGCCTCTGTCACTCTCCTCCTTCTCTGGTTTTTTCCATCTCCTCCTGCAGAAAGCTTGTAGCAGGAAAACAGCAGGCTTGACCGCCCAAGGCATCAGGAGGGAGAAGCTCTGCCCCACCGTGCGTGCGGGGCCAGCAGGCAGAGATGGAAACAGCCCCCAGCATGACCCGCAGGGCCAGGGCACGGGCGACGGACGAGAAGCCCGATTAACCGAGGCCCCTGTAACCTGCCCCTTCCACAGCGGGAGGGGGTCCTGCCGGCGGCTCCTCAGTGCTTCCCACCCCGGGCAGCACGGGCTGGCCATTAGGATGGAGCTGATGCCATGGCCCTTCATCCCAGGCTGACGCTCACTCTGGTGCGATTCAACAACGGTACGCGGTGAATACTAACCAGCCGGGGTCGCTTGTCACTCCCGGAGCAACGGGAGAAAGAGGAAAGCAAAAGAGGGGAGGCGATCAGAGGTCCGAGGAGAAGAAAGGAGGAAATGAGTGGGACATAAAGTGAGAGGGGAAAGTGAAAGACTTATGTGGATAGCATTTAAAGGAGATGCTTCTCAAACAACACCAGGCAGGAATGAGTGCTCCTGTCGAAGCTGCGTAGTTAATACGACTAGCAGGAAACCACCTTCAAGGTTTCAGAGAGCGTAGCACGTGCAGGAGAGGCGCAGGCTCACCTGAGCCTCCTGCTCACAGCTCTGTACTTACCTGTGGGCACAGGAGAAGGGTGTGGCCGCAGGAAGGCAGCAGGGATTTCAGGTGGCGTCTGAACTTGCACCGCCCTCCGGAAGACTCAAGGTGACCACGGTGTAGAAGGAGCATGGCCTTAGGAACTGGGGGTGCTGGGTTCAAACTACTTTTTCTATATGACAGGCCTCGAAGAGTCTCGGTTTCCTCATCTGTAAGATGGAGCTGAATATAATACCCTTCCCAGATTTGTTGGAGAGGAGTCAATGCATGTGCATTTTGCAACGTGCAATCCAAGGGTCAGCTCTGGGTGCCTCCCAACATGGGGAAGCAACGGACTTCCCTAGCGGTCCAGTGGTTAAGACTCCGTGCTTCCACTTCAGGGGGCACGGGTTTGATCCCTGGTCGGGGAACTAAGATCATCCTGCATGCCACAGGCACGGCCGAAAAAAAAAGAAAAAAACAGGGGGAAGCAAGAAGCAGAAGAGTAGGAGGTTCCAGGTGCGCGTTACAAACCCCTGGGGTGCTTCCTCCTGGTCCCTGCTTAGAAGAGGAGCTAGGCAGGCTCCTGGTGCCGCGGGCTAGCATCGCAGCCCTATGTCTCAGTGGGATGGATAACATCTCACCTCACTCCCCGAGCCTCCCATTGGAAAGAAATGACTGAGCCCTCCTCCTTACACCTGAGGTGAGAGTAACAGTGGCAGTGAGTTTCAAAGAGCCCGGGTAGAAAGGATGCAAATCCAATACCCAGCGTCCACACCGCTTGGGTGGAGGACCCCATGTACATCTTTAGTCCTAGCAGAGCCATGTTCACCACATTTCCTTTTCTTTTGTGAAACAAAAATCTCATTAGAGCACAGGCAGAAATCAGTACTAAGACGTGGTTTTCGAGACTAGAATCTTCTATGCAACACCTCTGATGCCCTACTGATACCAGCCCTACTCAGCACAACACAAGACACACATGGAACGGCCGGAGTGAAATGGACGGTGGAAGACAGCTTTATACTCTGACGCACACAGAGAGCCTCCAGAAACTTCTCCGCAGCGTCCCCTCTGAGAACCGGCTTTCCCAAGAAGGGGTCAGAACTGGAGTACCAGAAGCAGGGAAAGGTTTAGAAGGGGTCCTGGGCTGCCGGTGCTGCCACTTACTCTCTGGGACACTGGGTGCGTCATTTCAACCCTTTAGGCCTCTGCTTCCGCACCTGAAAAATGGAGAGTCTGCGATGTACCACCTGCAGGTGAGCTTTGGCGGGGCCTCGCAGAGGTGCTGCGGGTGCCGCGTAACGTGCACACGAAGCCCTGGGTTGGGCGTGCACTCCTGCCCCACCGTTCCTTGCCCCAGGGCCATCTGAGATGCCACAAATGGAGACAGTGGTTTCTAAGATGCCACCCCCTCCCTGTGCCATGGGACAACTGACTTTCTCTCTCCAAACCCTGGTTTCTTCATCTATAAAATAGGGGCAAAAACAGTGTCTACTTCATAGGGTAGCCATGGGGGTTAAATCATTAACTTATGCAAAACGCTTAGAACAGTAGCTGGCACACTGAACAGTACCAACTACCTAATTATGGTTACTGTCATGACTGGTGATGTATTTTCATCTTTGATTCTAAATGCAGCAGATCCTCATTCCATTCGCTAAGCTCCCCATGGAAGAAACGCCCACCTCGGCATCAGGCCGTGAGCGAGGGCTTAAGCACTGACCAGGCTCCAAGGCGCTAGTGGATGGAGCCGCCAGACCAACGTATTCAAATTAATGTCGCCCATATCGGTTCTTCGCCCAGCCGCACCCTCCTCCCTCGCCTCAGCCCTAAAGCCAGAGAAGCACTGAACTTGAGTTAAAAGCACCAAGTTCCAACTTGGACCCTGCCACCATGTGCCCTTCTACACGTTACTTACTGCCTCTGAGCCTCGGTTTTCTCATCTGTACAAAGTAGGCAAGTAGCCGCTATCTTAGAGGCAGAAATAAGGTAACGGAGGTGAAAGCACCCAGCGTAGGTCCTGGCACGCATTAGTCACACAATAACTTAGGTAGATTTCAATTTGAATCTAAACCGCTCCATTGCCTCGCTCTCCACTAACTATGTTTCAGACCTGCTAGTGGTACCCAAGGGCGTCACCCAAACCCTGGCCACAGGCAAACCAACACCATTTGCTGTCCTCTCTCTCTGTTTTCAGCTGTGCCTCCCGGGGCTGCTCCTAGCCATTCTGGAAAAGTCAGGCATCTTGCAGATGTAACGCCGTGGGCGTCCAGGTCCTTGGAGCAGCACTACCCAAGAGGACTGTCTGCAGTGACGGCCATTCTGTCTGCGGTGGCCAACACAGCAGCCTCATGTGGCCACTGAGCACTTGAAACGCAGCTCAGCAACTAAGAAACTGAATGGTTATTTCATTTAATTTTAATCTATTTACACGTAAAGATGATCCGTGGCTACCGCATCCTGTACTGGACAACACAGCCTTAGGACCACCCCAGTTGTGGCCAAAGTGCTAACTCCAGCTACTCTTCCGAACAAGACATCTGACCCTTCCAACCACCTAGCTGGTATCTGTATTTGGACTTTGCTACTTCCATCCAGGCCGGCTTGGGGGAGCAGGAAAATGAGGCCGCTCAACGGCTATTTCCAATGCCCCCCCCCCAATCACTAGGTGACCAGAAGACTTGTTTTTAACATGCAGGTAAAATCAACATTTCCCTGGTTTACTGTATTTGGGGGAATGTATGTGAATTTCAGCTATGCTTTTAATAGTCGCTGGGGGTTTTGCCTGCAGCGGGATTACTTTGTGGGGTATCTCACCAGAGGGCAGAGCTTTCAGGCCAGTGATTAATAGACTGTACACTGACGGAAGATGCTGGACAAAATGCTGGGGACCTTTTGAAAAATGAGATCCCTGGCATTTCAATTTCACTCGGTCAAAATCCCACAAGATTTACCTTACTTCAAAATATTTTTTACATTAATCTTGCCAAGATCAGATTCCAAGAAGCAATAAAGAATATTAAGTTAGCTTTCACTTTAAATCAGAAAGTTTGTTAGAGTTGATATCCTACACAAATGGTCATCTTTGCCAAACTGAGATTGGCCCTGAGGGGGTTGAGAGAGAGAAGATTCATCCTCTTGTTTATAACGCATGAACCTTGCATAGTTTCATGACCTTCATCCAAGGTATTAAACATGTTGTGTGGATTGCTCTCAGTCACTTATCCTGGGCAAAACCAAAGCAAAATACAACACCCTGACCCAAGTAAGAGAAAGCGGGGGGTGGGAGGCAAAGCCCATCTGCTCATCTGATAAATATCTACTAAGTCTCTACCATCTGCCAGGAAGACACAGATGATGGGGCTCCAAGTTTAGTTAGAGACAAATCTATAAACAAGTAATTACCACATAAAAGGTACACGGTCCACACAAGCTGCCTGGGAACACACAGAATGGACATTCCACAGGGAAAGTTAAGGAAGGCTTTCCCAAGAGGAAGCCTTGAGCTGGGACTGAAGACTGGAGAAAAGTATGCCAGGCAAGGACGGCAGGGGGAGGAGCTACGTTTCAGGAAGAGGACAAAAGCACGAGGGAGGGGCAGGGGCGAGCCTTCTATACCAGGGAGGAGCCCCAGAACTGGTCTGTTTTCGTTTTGAAGCCTCTCAGTCTTCCCAGTCTTTACCGACCCCCTTTAGCCCTCTTCCAGATCCAAGCGACCAGTCCAAGAACGTCCTGTTCCGCCGGGTCACGCCCCATTATGAGAAGCCTCCAGATTGGGTCCTGCTAACAAAATCACACAGTCCTACAAATCAAGGCTACTGCTTCTTTATACAAAGCCCCAGCAACCTGCCAAGCCTGTGCATGGTGTTTGCTGTTTCTGGGAACAGACCCTCCACTGCCACCGCAGGTAGCTACCTCAGATGATGACCCAAAGATTTTAGAGGGAGCTGGAAACCACTGGGGTGGGCTGGCTGTGTTGGGAAGTGCTGTAGTACTTTAAAAAAAGAAAAGAGATGTTACATGATAGCTAATTTAATGAGAGGAATGTCAGGAGGCTAAAAGTGGCTGCAAAGTACAGTACAATAGAGTGATGCAGAAGAAGAAAAGGAGACAGCAATGACCAAGGCAAATGTAGGCTCGCTGGAAATTTTTCTGGCATGACATTCGATTCCAAAAATTGATCTTTTAAGTCACGCTTATTTAGGAGACCAGGTTTTAAAAAGGTACATTTACCCCACAATGCAGAAGCAGCTAGAATATTCACAGGAAACTATACAATATTACAGATAAATATAAATTCAAAACTAGCCTATAATTGTTAGATGAAAAACATTTGTTACATTAGGTGACAATATCTCATTTTAAGTGACAACTTCAGAATATACAAAAATACTTCTTTCTGCTTTCTTATTATTCCAGATGCTAGAAAAATGTCGGATTTTTTGGGTAGAGTTTTTTTTTTTTGTATCTTCTTAAAATTAGGTCACCTCGCCAGGCTTTTTGGACATGCTGGGTGGATTTTCCCAAATAAAGACATCACAGTGGTCAGCTGGCAACATCAATGATAGAATTCAGGTCCCCAGAAACTGGAACCAAGTAGGGCGGCACTGTGACCACAGCTCTGGACCTGCTGTCAGACAGCCATCAGCTTTAGCTTTTGGTATGACAAGTCCACCCTCTTCTCCTTGTGTGCATTTAAAAAGACAAGTCTTTTAACTTCTCTGGACCTCAATTTTCTAATCTGTAAAAGGGGAATAGTAATACCTCACAGGATTGCTAGGAAGATTAAAGACAATGATATAAGTGAAAGCATAAAGAAAATAGTAGTCAGTAAATCTTCGTTCAATTGATTCTGATAAACACCATGCATTGATTCGTAATAGGAGTTTGATAGTCTGAAATCTGGATGTTAAATAAAATGTCCACATAGCTTTCAAAAATCCTGGTTTCTCATCCCTTGACTAATGATCAGTCACAAACTGAGAAAATGAATCCCAGTTCCCTTGCATTTTCTATTCCTTTCCCATCCTGCAGTGGGGCATTGGTTAAAGGAAAATAAAATATATTAAAAGGGTGATGATTTGCTCCCTCCCCTAAAAGCCTGTGGATAACTGACTCACGGACTACCCATTATGAAGTTGGGGATCTCCTTTTTTATACAGGGTTTGTAGCTCCAAAATGAGTGACCTTATCAAAATAAAGCTGGAAAAGGATTCCTTAGTCCCCTCCTCCTGTGATCTCTTTTTGGAACTATCAGCTTGAAAGTCAGCTTTCTCTTTGTCCAGATCCTTCTCAATCTTTTCCAACCACTAGAAACTATTGACAGTCCAACTAACTTATTTTTATTTATTTCACTTATTTAATACCTCACTTCTCAGAAGGAATAAAGACTTCTAACTCCAGCTAATACAGAGATTCACCTGCTTCCATATCTCTATTCTGGGGAATTCCCACCATGAGCTCCTTTTCCTCCACATGCAGAACCGAAAAGCTCAACATTTACCTGCCTGATTTCACTGTTTTAACCAAACCTCCCTACAAATAGGCATGCAGACCTTCAGTCTTCTAAGTCAGAGTGTCTATGTTCAGAGTTTCATACTTGGTGACCTTCTAAATGTGGTTTAGAGTTTATCGTTCTAGGAGTCCCAACATACAATCCATGCAGAAAGCAAACAAAGCCAAGTTTAAGATTATAAACCACTATTCTTCATAGATTCTTTTCAAACTCTTCCCCTGAAACACTCACTTACAAATTAAATCATTTGTTTCTCTCACAACTTTTCTAAAATTCAACCTCTTCTCTAAACTAACATTCTCTAATACATAACTATCCATTCTCTTTTGGAATGGTCCCAACATTTTGGAAACAATGGCCCTGTCTGACATGAAAGATGCCAGGTAGAGGCCATATGGCTTCTTTTTCTAACAGGCTTAATGACAACTCTAACACAATAATTTATTTTAAAAAACGTGACGCAGTCTTTTAAGACAGTCCATCAACTTAATTCATTTGAGTTAAAAAAAAAAAAAAAAATGGTGGTATCCATTTACAAAACAGCAGGGAAGCATCAAAATGAACCAATGGAAACTTTTGACCAAGATCTTGCTTGAAAGTTGAGAGATGAAGAAGAGAAAATCTTCCTGGAAAAGAGTGGAAAGGCTCCGCATCCTCAGAGTGGCTGGGACCGCAGGGGCTAAAGAAAACAGACCTTGTTCTTTAGGTTCATATCAGAAGCATCTTGAAAGTGAGATCAGATGAGATCCGATCAGTTGCAGATGAACTAGCCAGAGCATTTACCTCCCTTTACCACGGGAGGAAATCACATTCCTACAGAGGAAAACCCTACAAACCCTTTCAATCAATTCAGCTTTTCACCCTGTGTCTTCCCTAAAGAGCTTATCTCTGAAGAGGCCTCGGATGATAACAGACCCCAGAGGAACTGACACACAATCCTGAGACTAACAGCCCTTCTCTTCCCTAAAAGAAGGGAATGGGAGAACCAAGATGGTGGAAAGTGGAAAAGTGAAATAAAAAAGGAAGAGAATCAATAAGACTAAATTTCCCCAACATGGTTATGCTTCTTACTGAAACCTCATTCCTTGGCACTTTAAGCTGTTCAAGGAGAAGGTTGAAAGGGAGAGGACTACAGTAGGGAAAATAAGGAATGGCTACTGCCTTATCCTAGGCCACATGTCCCCTTTCATTGTGCAGTAGGGATATCGTTTGTTGTTCCTCAGCACCATTCTCACCTCTCCAAGCTCTCCCTTGCATGCTAGGCTCTCTAGAGCCTAGAAACTGCCTTTCGTAGGTGCCCTAGCCAGCGAGTTTCCAGTTAGATTCCAACAGTGAGAGGTGAGAGTGAGATGGGGCAGCAGAAAAGAAAGAAAAGCCACTATGCTCCAGGTACACCTGGAGGCAAGTACCTGGGTGTTGGCACCCAGCAGAGGGGGGTTTGCCTGGGACATCAGGCATCTCCTGAGAATCACCCACTAGCTTCACTGCAGTCCCTGCACGTCCCTTTTTCCTGAACAGGACTTTCCTGGCCTTTACTCCCCCAGCCTTTCAAAGGTTTCATAAACCTCAAATTTCTGGTATTAAACCACTTCCCATTCAAGATATCTACGGAGGCTTCTGTGATACATTAGTCTCTTCCTCGCCTCTCAAATTAGAGTATACGGACCAACCCCTGGGGGCACTGGGGATATGGAAACTGCCCAGAAACATAGTACCGATCCTTGAGCCATAGTTCACTCCAGTATCTACTTTTAGGAATTTATTTTTATATTAAAATAATCATTGAAATATTATGGGGAAAAGGGCATTTTAAAATGAACTTTTAATAGACTCAGACATAGAAAACAAACTTATGGTTACCAAAGGGGAAAGGGGGGAAAGAGATAAATTAGGAGTTTGAAATTAACAGATAAACACACAGATAAATGACAAGGACCTACTTACTGTACAGCACAGGGAACTATATTCAATATCTTGTAAAAACCTATAATGGAAAAGAATCTGAAAAAGAATATATATATACACATATATTCTGTTATATATATATATATATATATATATATATATATATATATCTGAATCACTTTGCTGTATACCTGAAACTAACACAACATTGTAAATCAACTATACTTCAGTTAAAAACAAGAACTAAAATAAAATTTTAAGATAATATACAAAACTTAATAGAATGTAACTCTTGCAGAAGGCCACTCTACAGCACAGTCTCAGAATCTGAAGGACATGTTTCCACTTTCTGCAATTATGTGTATCATGGTGGACGAGTTAGAGATACAATGCACATCTGTTTGTCTGTATATCTATGTATCTATCATCATCTATCTATCACCTATCTATCTACATCATCTATCATCTATCTATCTAATCTATATATTCTATCATCTATCTATATATCCATTCATCATTCTAGCTAGCTAGCTAGCTACCTACCTACCTACCTAAGCTTCTCCCATGTTCCACTTTCAGAAGGGATTCTAGATGGCCTGGTAGCAATGGGGATACACTCTCTGTGAACAGCACAGTCAGGGCACGCAGCGTTCAAGTCACTGAGCTTCTGTACACACGTTAGCTCCTAGAAGGCAAGATCCCCCCTGGCAGGGAAGGCATCGTGTCTAATCAGCTGTACATTCTGCACCATGCACCTCCAACACTGCTGCCCCATCCTAAGCACTTGATACATATCTTATTCATTGAATTGAGGAATCAGTGAAGAGATGGCTAGGTAGATAGGTATTTACCAAGCATGAGCGGCTGCACAGCATAGAGGTTATAGTATATACAATACGTATTAGTAAATGTGTAACCTTGAACAAGTTAGTTTGCCCCTAAGCCTTAGTTTCTGCACCAGGAAAACAAGGATCATAATTGTACCTACTTTATAGGGTCTTTAGGGTTGGGGTGAAGGTTCAAGAGAGATGATACAGGTGAAGTGCAAGGTGTCTGGCACGTAGTAAGTGCCCCATAAATATTAGCTATTATCATTACCAATTTCCCCTGGATTTGAATAGTCTCAAATATGCTTGGATTATACACCTATACTGAGTCTAATCCAATCTTTCCTCAATGGTTCAGAGAGCACTAAAGTGCTTCAGCAGGTCATCTGAAATAGAAATTGTGTCTCCAGTTCATTAGCCAGAATGGCAGATAGCAGGGTGCCCTGTCTGTCCTAGCTCGGGCCCTTGCTCACACAACGGAAGCTGGCTAGGAAAAGCTGATGTTCTGGCCACATGGCAGCCTTCCAAATTGAATCGTTATTTGGGGTAGGATTACGAGATTAGTAGAGAGGAGCACACAGGCAACGAAATAATACATTTTGACTTTAAAAAACTGATACAACAGCTCATGAAAGCTTACTCCTTACGTGAGGTTCAAACTGGCAGGAGTGTGAAGCCCATCACAGAGGCTAAAACCTGACCAAAAGCAAATGAACAATTATTAACGATAATGTACACAGTCAGAGGAATGCCTGGTGGGGAGCCTGTGGCACGCGTGATGAGTCCAGCTTTATTTAACGTCTCACTTAATGATCTGGCAGAGAGATAAACAGAAGACTAAAGAGAGATGCTGAAGTGGACATCTGTTGGCTTTGCCTGCCAGGCACCCGTTCTCCTGTTAGTGGTAACAACACCCAAGTTGTGCTTTGAGGAACAACCCCTTCCCCAGTGGATAAAATCTCCATGGGCCTGTCCAACAAGATGCCCCATGCTGGACCAAAAAAGATCCCCTCTCCCTGGAATTTAATTCTTAAGCAGAGTACCACAAAGACTTCAGAAACCATAGGGCCATCAAGCATCATTCGTTCCAGGAGTGTATCTCTGGGACAAAGAAAATGTATTTATTAATTCCTGCTACCCAGATCCTTGGAAGCTCCGTGACACTTTTCCTTTCCTTTCCCTTCAAATCTAATATACATCTTTTTTTCCCCCTTAAATGAGTCAATGTCATTTCCTGCGGACCGCAACCTAAAAGCCCCACTAATAGAGATGCAACTTCTACAGAATCTGAACTAACTGGAAATGTGTTGATATGACCCTTCAGCGATTCTCAAAATACTCTTTCAGACATTAGCATAAGAAACAAAGCAAGCGATTTAAAAATCACAGTGTTTTGATTCGACTTGAAAAAAATTCACATTGACATTTTTCTGGGCAAAAGAAATGATTCTAATATTCACACAACAGTACAAATCACCTAACAAATCACCTTAGAACTAAGGTGAAAGCAGAGGACCAGACATGAGATCTCAGTGAGATGAGGCACTTCTAAATGCCATTAAAGTTCTCTATTGCATAAAGTACAACACATCAGACATTAGCCAAGTACAACATGGTAAGTGACCTCTATGGTACATTGTCTGAATTATTAGGTGCATACTTTCTTTAAAGAGAGAAAGTAAGAGGAGAATAAACCCAATGAGGTTTGGAGAAGCAGCATAATAAAAATGAATTAGGCTATCCAGGGTAAAGGGCTGAATGCTAAGGATACACCAGCTTTGTTTTCCAACAGCCCTGCTCTCCTGGGTGGAGAGCGTGTAAGGAGGCCACCATCTTTGCTTGAGGCTAAGAGCCACTCCAGGCTTAAGTACCATCCATACTCGCTGATTATAAAAACCTCAGCCACCCAGGCTCAAAAGAAGAAGTGAAGACTAACGGTGAGGCCGGCCTAGCAGCCCAGCTGCCCAACTGGGTGTTCTCTGTCACCAACAAACCCTACTCTGCCTCCATGACAACTCACCTACACTGCTTTGGGGCCAGAAGAAGCTGCCCTGCCAACAACGAAAAAGGCCACTCTTGCAGGGAGAATTTGGAAGAAAGGGAGGAATTTTCTTCTCAGTAATGGAGAGAGTCAAGACCCATTTCCTAGCCTACAGAGAACAGGGAATCCTACCCCTACTGTTCATTCCTCCCACAATCTCTGAGCAATGCCTCTGGGGGGACTCGCCAGTGCCACACCCTGGGTGGTGCTTTAGGAAGACCTGAGGTATACACTGCATACATCATATAAAGGGGTACACAGTAGTAGGTAAATTGTATATAGGTATAAGATATCTAGTATTGTATCAATTAGGGTCCCAATAGGAAACAGATGATAACCCCAAATGGGGAGACTGAGGAGAGTTTAACAAAGAGACTATTTAAAACGGGGTGGGCAGAGTCAAGGGAAGCCAACAAGGGGTCCTGAAACACCCTGGGTCTGGCCACGGTGGGAGCCGTCACTAGCTCTGGATCCCTGAGGAGGCAAGAGGAGGGAGCTAATAATGGATCCCAGTGGAAGCTGGACCTGTGAGAGGGGCCACCCCAAGGGAGCTGTGATCTCTGGGAGAAGAAAGCAGCCATTCTCAACCCACAGCGCAGGAGGGACGAAAGAAACTGGGGGCTGGTCATCCAACCTCACCCTCCTGGTGCTCTTCCTTGCATCCCATTGGCCGATCCTAAGCAGATTGGTGGGGAGCCCGCTGATCTGGTAAACCAGGTTCAGCCTCATAGTGGTCAAAGCAGAGTGGAAGGATGGGAAGTGGATCTGGAGGAGCAAACAGAGGAATAGCCATCTCTGTATCTACATCGGTTATCTGTTTCTAATCTCACATCTTGACAACTTCTCACGTCTTTCTCCAAAGTACATGATGCTCATTTCAACCCTTCTACTCTCTGTAAGCTCTTCTAACCCTCCCTAAATGCCAATCTACATTTTCCTTAATCTTCTCAGTTATAAAATTAGGGGATAGGGTGCAAAAGCGGTATTGGGTTGGCCCAAAAGTTCGTTCGGGTTTTCCGTAAGCTGTTACAGAAAAACTCGAACGAACTTTTTGGCCAACCCAATATTTCCTCCTCCTCCATCATCTTTCCCCTGGCATAGACAGGGACAAAACCTTCCTTAAGACTCTAATCAGAGACTTCCCTGGGCGTCCAGTGGTTAAGACTCTGTGCTTCCAAGGCAGGAGGCGTGGGTTCAATCCCTGGTCAGGGAACTAAGATCCCACATGCCATGCGGTGCAGCCAAAAAATAAATTAAAAAAAAAAAAAAAAAAAAAAGAGATGAAGACTCTAATCATAAAGGGAAAAATGAAGATGATGATAGAAATGCTAACATCCTCCCTAATACCTCAAAGGAAAAGGAAATCTTTGCGCTACCAACATATGAAGGGCAGAATCCAGGTATCCTCTAATGTACACCTGGAGCGAAAACCAGCCCTATGTTTTTTGTTTTAGTGGCTGAAACAGCAGCACTGCCCTCCACCAGCCTTGCCCACGTTGTCCGTCCAGCTCTACCTTAGAAATAGCTCTCGGCACCTCCTCGCCTCTAACTATAGGCTAAGTCCCAGCCTCCTGTGTGACTTGACCCAACCAGGACTCCCGTTTCTACAAAATCCTCTTACACAGCACGTGACAGGGCAGGGATAACAGGAAGAAATTACGGGGTAATTTAGGAGCACCGTGTTAGAAGAGGCCCTCACAAGGTGAGCGGTGTTACGTCATGACGGGCTGCAAAAGAAAGTGGGGCAGCTGTCCTTTTTGATCTGTCTGCTGACAGAATCTTCAAAGCACGGCTTCCTTTTCTGATTCCCTCCGCGTTGGAAAGGGGCGTGTGCGTAGCTCGGTAGGTCAGAGCTACTGGTACTTCGTCCACTTCATCTCTGCTCTGACAGTGGCATCATGAGATGCTTTACGAGCAAACTCATTCACTGCCCTCCACGACATTAGTCTCAGGCTTTGGGGAAGGACCCCAAACACCCTGATCTTCCCTTGGGACCTTAAAACCGAGGGAGCCCCAGAGTCATCTGCTCCACTTTTAATTCCTGACAGTTAAAATTCAAGCATTTGGAAACAGTTTTCAAAGATACTAAAGCTATTAAGAGTGAGATTTCGATGAGCTACTTCAAAGTCAGCATTAATGACCTGGTAATGATTTTTAATGGTTCTTGCACTAAGCACTGTGAATGACCTACTGTTAAAATACAGAATGACTGGCTTTGACATGAATCCATTAACTCTTCTTTTCTCATAATTCTATCCCAACTAAAATATTTTCTTCCTTTCAATTTGAAGGGTTCGTGGATAAAGAAAACTGAGGTACACACAAAGAATACATTTTAGTGACTGGGGATCAGAGGAGGCAAAGGAAAAGAGGCAAGAATAAGCAAGGTTCTGAGCTCCTGTTTGCATGAAGCTGCGGTCTAGAGAGGAAATAAATCCAGCAGGGGCACAGCCAGACGGAGGAGGGGGCAGAGGAGGAGTACAAACTCTGAAGGCAGAAACGAGAAGGTGATGGAGACAGAGATGGAATGGCAGGGGCAGGGACCCACTAGGATCCAGCATCTTCAAAGAGCTGCACCTGCTTCAGCTGCGCACACTCAACTGCAAAGAGCACCGTCTCACCCTGGTGTGTACGTGTAACGAACAGGTTCATCTCTCATGTTCTGGACCCGGCTGAATGCCTGGGCTACTGCCCCTTGCCTGTTAATATGCTCCGAAGCCACCATCCACCCCTAAACAAGGTACCCAGTCCTTTCTTGCCAGGCAGCAGAAGCAGCTACTGTCCTGGCTAGTTTTGTCCTCCTCCAGTTGACACCACCTCGTACAATGACCACCTCGTACAATGACCCTGTGGCTCCAGCTGCTCCCCAGGGCCGTCCTGCTTGGTGGCTGGAAGCTGGGTGACAGCAGAGGAGTCTGTCCGACAATGGAAGCCTAAGGAGCAGAGTTAAGTCTGTGGCAAGTGAACAAAGTCAAAGACTGCTCCCACCTGGCTCTGCCGGCATTTTAAAAAAGATGAACAGGTAGAGAAGGCATTTAAGGTGTTGTAGACTTGTATGGAAATTCACAAACCAGGACCCACGGCTGAGAGCACTTGGATCAAAGAGCAAACAAGACAGAAAATAACATCACAGTTAAGAGTAGCCCACCAAGCATCTCAGCCTGACAGAGGATATTGAAAATATTTCCTGAAAGAGATCAGAAAACCGGCAGAAAGGCAAGATACTTTAGCCATACAAGATTTCAATTATGTAGACATGCTAGAAGTTTAATTCTGTTAAAACAGGGCATCTGATTTTTCCTTCTGACAGCAGCATTTCCCAGAAGGTTAGGAAATCTTTGAGAAACACTGCTGCGGGGGAGGAGTTTATTGTTTAGCCCCAGCTGTGGGCCAGCCAATTTTTTTCCCTGTAAAGTGACAGACAGTAAATATTTTACACTTTGCGGGCCATGTGGGCTCTGTCACAGCTATTCAGCTTGGCCTGTGTAGTGCAAAAGCAGCCGCGGACAATACGTTAACAAGTGAACATGGCTGTGTTTCAATAAAACTTTATTTACAAACACAAATAGCAGCCCCGATTTGGCCTGCAGGCTGTAGTTCAAGGATCCTTGTCCTAGACGGTTATGTAGAATTAATGATACCCCTGTGAGAGTATGACCGCATCCTCCTGGAATTTATACTCGCTAAGAAAGGGGATGCTGTGAAGAGTAAGATGTGCCATTTAGTAAGATGATTTCTGAGGGAAAATTAAAAGTTGGAAATAATGAATTTGAGTCTACGGACGTTTCTAAAAAAAAAGGCAATGTGATTCAAAAGAGATGTAATGCACTGCTTTAAATGATTTGATTCTGGCTGTATAATAGCTAATGATCCCAATGCAGAAGATATTTAAGAGACAATATGGATACCCAGAAAGTTTGTGATTAAATCAGATTATATAAGAAAATGTACAGAAGATGTACGTCTAATGTATAAAAACAGGGCAGTTATAAAAACAGAAAGACAAACTTACAAGAAAAGTGGCTAAAGCTTAAGAAAAAAATAGTTAAAAGACTTGTTAAAGCTGTGTTCAAAAGAAAATGATCCAGGAAGTGATAGAAACAGCTTCGTATGATGATGGAAAGTTAGAAGATGACAGAGAGAAGGCACAGGTACTCAACTTTAATCTTGCTTTTTATCTCTTCCACCAAGGAGAATGATCTTCAAACTGAAAAGGGTAAGGCAAAGGGGGCTAAGATGAAACTGAAACCTTATAGGGGAAAAGAAACAGTAAAGTACAGCTGCATTAACTAAGTTAGTCCCCACTGACTATATATATTGTACAGGTGGGCCCTCAAAGATATCGCGGGTTCGGTTCCGGACCACTACAATAAAGCAAATATTGCAATAAAGCGAGTCACACAAATTTTTCTTTTTTGGTTTTCCAGTGCATATAAGAGTTATGTTTACGGAGTTCCCTGGTGGCCTAGTGGTTAGGATTCTGAGCTTTCACTGCCGTGGCCCGGGTTCAATCCCTGGTCAGGGAACTGAGATCCGGCAAGCCACTTGGTGTGGACAAAAAAAAAAAAAAAAAAAAGAGTTATGTTTACTATATACTGTAATCTATTAAGTGTGTAATAGCATTATATCTTTAAAAAATGTACATGACTTAATTAAAAAATACTTTATTGCTAAAAAATGCTAACAATCATCTGAGACTTCAGTAACATGGTAGTAACATCAAAGATCACTGATCACAAATCACCATAACAAATATAACAATGAAAAGTTTGAAATGTTGTTGAGAATTACCAAAACATGACACAGAGACATGAAGTGAGCAATGCTGTTGGAATAAAATGGTGCTAATAGACACTTGCTCAATGCAGGGTTGCCATAAATCCTCAATTTGTAAAAAAAATAAAATAAAAAGGAATATCTGGGAAACACAATAAAGTGAGGCACAGTACAACAAGATATGCCTATATGTACTATCATTTTCCCCCATTTTACAGATGAATAAGTCAGAGTTTAAGAAACGTGTCCAGCAGAAACTAACACACCATTGTAAAGCAATTATACTCCAATAAAGATGTTTAAAAAAAAAAAAAAGAAAAGAAACGTGTCCAAGTTCCCTGTTAGTAAGTATAGACCTAGGTCTTGAACTCAAGTCTGACTAGTACCAAAGTCCTGCTTTTAACGACACTTCAATAATGTGAAGACTTGTTCAAGAATCACTATCATTAATCCTTTAGAGGACTGGACCTCCACACTGGAGACTGGCATACGACCAGCTCTAACTTGCACAGATTCACAGAAAAGCTCCAAAACAGACTGATAAACAAGCAGTGTGGTTGCTTCAAAACAAAGAAAGATGCGATCATCAGGAGAGAGCACTGGTTCACCTTGAACCCATTTCTGCCCTGGCCCCATCCATCCACCAGGATAATAGCATCCTAACAACACAGTCTCTGCCCAACTCCACCCTGAGGCTGGGAAAGCCAGGCCCCAGGATGTGCCAAAGAAGAGCCTCCCCACGAGTGACGGACACCCGAGCTCCTGCCACATAACTGGTGCTGCTGTGCTAGGTCCTGGGTATCCATGGGAGCACCAAGCTTCAGCTTTCCTCTCCTCTCATCACCTGTGAACAATAGTGGCCTCCATGGCCGGCGCAGGTTCCCATTCCCAGGCTCCCGCGTCAGCGGTTTGGATCCTAGTTTGGCCATTCATAAGCAGTCATGAGACCTAGGCTAAGCTACTTATCTTTTTTTTTTTTTAATAGATTTATTATTTATTTATTTATTTTATTTATTTTTGGGCCGCATCAGGTCTTAGCTGCAGCACGCAGGATCTTCGTTGCAGTGCGCAAGCTTCTCTTTAGTTGTGGCGTGCGGGTTTCCTCTTCTCTACTTGTGGCGCGCAGGCTCCAGGGCGCGTGGGGTCTGTAGTTTGAGGCACGTGGGCTCTCTGGTTGAGGCGCGCAAGCTTAGTAGTTGTGGTGCTGGGGGTTAGTTGCCCCGCGGCACGTGGGATCTCAGTTCCCTGACCAGGGATCAAGCCCGAATCCCCTGCATTGTAAGGCAGATTCTTTACCACTGGACCACCAGGGAAGTCCCTACTTAATCTTTGATGATCAATTTCTTCATCTGCAAAATGATGCATCCTGGGCCACACTCGGTTAGTGTGATGGTTTAGTGTGACGGGTTAAGTGAGAAAACATAGATTAAAGTGCTCTGTAGCACACTACAATGTGCTAAACAAATATTAATAATTACAAGTTATTATTAACCTTATTTTTTAATTAGAACCTTACTGTAACTTTTGTTGATCAGATTGCTAGACTGGTGATTCAGAGAAATGTAAGTATAAAGAATCTTGATTTCAGTGGGGCATTTAGCCAAGTTTCCCATGAGATCTTTGAGAATATCACGGAGAAAGGTGGGCAGAATAATGGTACAGCCAGGGAGGTTCACAGCTGGATGAGAAGAGGCCAATGCAGCTTGGAAAGAGCTCTGGGGAACTGGTCCAGACACATCCAGGTGACAAGCATCTGCCTGGCTGTGATCTTGAGCAAGTAAGAACCAGACCCTCTGACTTTGTGGGGCCTTCCTCACTCTTTAGCTGTGTTTAAAAACAGCCTTTGGCCTGTCTACATTTACATGTATCTATCAGTAATTTATAATTTATATCCACCCCCTTTCACAAAATATGTGAAGCAATTAACATGTTTATTAATCACTAGGATGAAGGCATAGGAACCTGTTTATAAAAGGATGTCCCTGAGTGACAGAATTTGGACCCAAAATAGACCTTGACAAGCCAAATCGAACAAATAAGATGAAGTGCAACAGTGACAACCTTCAAGTTCTGTACTTGGATCCAAAAAAACAAACAAAAAAACCCCACCATCTATTTAATAACAGGATGGAGAAATAGCTTTGAAATAGTGTGTTAAAGATTTAGAGCTCTTAGATGATAACTAAATATCAATCAAAAGTTCAATCTGGTTGTCAAAAAAAAAAAAACAATGCCATCTATCTTAGGCTGCAACCATAGATGTAGAATACTGAAAATGAAGGAAATCATTTTCCCGATATATTCTACATGGGACAGATCCCATGTGGAGTACAATATTCAGTTCTGGGCATAACCCAGAAACACCTGAGCTCATTTAGAGGTGCTTTGACCAGGAAAAAAATTAATAAAAATCTAAAAATCTAAAAATTATATATCATGTTAGGAACAGTTGAAAGAACCAGTATATACAGTGTGTACAAAACAAGAGGAGGACTGTGGCATTCATCTCCTAATAGCTGCAGAACTATTCACGTTCCATTCTCCTTTTAACCCTCTACTAAAACTGCTCATATAGAGGTCACCAATGATCCCCACATCACCAAATCCGATAGTCAATTTACCATCTCATCTTATCTCTCATGTGCATTCAACAGTGTTGATTGACTATCCCCTGATTTGTGAAACACTTCTATTCTGGCCTCAGTAACACTGCAGTAGCCTGGCTTCCTTCAGCACCCCTGACCTTCCCTGAGTTCCAAAGGGCAGATGCAAACAGTTGCTAATCAGGGAAGGGAGAGAATACAGAAACAAGGGAGAAGCAGTCAAGAAACAATAATGCAGTGACGGGGCAGGGTCCTGGTTCCTTCTCAAGGAATATACATAACAGTACTTTGAGTTCTTTTGCAGGAACTAAGGCCCCCACTCAGGTGGAGGATGGTAACTTCAGGCTGAGCACAAGATTCCTGTTACCTCATCACCAGCCAATCAGAAGAAAGCCTGCACACAAAGGAAGATAATGAAGACTCCAACCCCCTCCCCAAATGATTCTCCCTTTAAAAACTTCCATGGTCGAGCAGAATCTTTGGAGTTGGCTTTTGGACATGAGTCCACCTTCTCCCCAGGTTGCAGGCCTCCTGAACAAAGCAACCTTTCCAGCCAACACTTGTCTCTCGAGAACTGGCTTTTGAGCAGCAAGCAGTCACATCTGAGCTCCGTAACAGAAAGACTGCATTTAAAACTATTGACGTTTGTTTGCTGGTACTCCAAGATGATAGTTAAAGTGGTGTTTGCACTCAAAGGGACTTTGTGTGTCTGTGTCTGTGTGTGTAGCCACAGCTCCTGCTGGGCAGCCTCCCTCCCACAGCTACAGTTCTCACCAGGTTTCTTAAACATGCTTCCTTCCCCTTGTCCCCCAGCAAGATGTGATAACAGCTTCCAGCTGTTGCTAGTCTCTGAAATTGATCAGCTCATGGCGAGTCCCTCATTTCTTCCCATACCTCTGTAAACAGTCCCTTTATCAAGCTCTCTTCAGTTAAACCCTTTGAGTATTCCCTCACCTTCCTGCTGGTGTTCCTGAAAGCTCAGCCTCTCTGTACACCGGGGCCGAATCAAATCTCGGAGACAGAGCTTTGGGTGAAGTAGAAAAGGATAGCTTTATTACTTTGCCAGGCAAAGGGGGACACACCGGACTTCTGCCTTGAAAAACTGTGTGTTCTAACCCAGGAGGATTTGATGAGGGGTTTTATAGCAGTGGTTCAAAGGTGGGGTCTCTGACAAGATTAGGGTGTGAGCAGGGCTCGCTCTCCCTTAATCTCATCTCAGGTCTCCTAATCTTGATGAGCTTCTCTGGTCCCTTTAATCTCGCCTCAGGTGGTTTCCTGGCTGCTCCTCCCTAGATTAGCAACTGTTCGAATCTGCCCTTTGGAACTCAGGGAAGGTCATGGATGCCGGAGTCTTGCCTACAAGAAATGGGGGACGAGAGGGCCTCTGTGCCTGGAAGCCCCACAGGGCCTCACCTGGTTTCACCGGGACCCTGACTGAAGCACTAAGCCCGGCCTGAAAGATGGCTCCCTTCTCTGGGCAGCACCTTCTGGCCAGTCAACTTAGTGTGACGGCCATTCCCCTCTTCTGTTGGTCACTACTTGAACTCCAAGACCAGCAGATTAATTTAACAACAATCTGTTTTTGTTTCCAGCTAATTACCCACTGAGTCACCATTTCCCCAGGCATCTACCTGATAGAGCCCCACCGAAATAATCTTACATTTATAATTCTATCCTAATTTCACCCCCCACCTACCGTGGCTTCCCAAATGCAACCATATCCATTCCCTGTCGTGGCTTAGGTGTTACTGGTACTCTGCAGAGAGGGTCCAGCCTAGCCAATCAGCTACAGCTCAGAGATGGGCTCTTGCCCTGCCAAGGCATTGGAAAATAAATCAAGAAAGCAAAAGTAGAAGCCCCATGGTGGGACTGCACAGTAAGTGCTGAAGGGAAGACTGCAGGAAGGTTGCCCAAGTCTACTCGGTTTGCCAGACCCCGAGCCTGGAGTAGCCTAAGTTGCATCAAGATCCTACCAGCTGGAGGGTACTACCAGCTGGAGGGTATAGAACTACCTGCCTTGGTAAAGTCCAGCTTGGGAGAGGAACTGGTCTAAGCTGACAGAATGAGGTTCACCCTGCCTGAAGGTGAACAGGGCTGGGAAAGGCGACAGTGGGTATTTGTCTCCTCCTCAGACCTTTCTCTTACCTCTCAACATCTCCCCGTCACCAACCTACTCAAACTGCTCCTTCTCCTGAAACATCTGTTCCCAGCATCCAGTCTTACTTCTTGGGGATACTACAGCCCAAAGAGGGCATGAACTCTGCCTTCTCTTCTGCTATATTCTCCACAGCCCCTAGCATAGTGCTGAGCACCAGAAGGACTTCAGAAAATGCCTGTTAATTCACCGCCTCATCTCAGCAGCCTACTTCAGTTACTCTCACAGACCCAGATGCTAATACTCCTTCCCTCTGTGAATGCCTAAATCTCCCCGGCCAACTGGTTCCATTTACATTTTTTTCTAAACATCAAGAAGTGAACAATAACGAAACTGCCAGAAGTTGCATGCCATTGACTCTCTTTCTCTGGGTTAAGAGAAAACCATTTGGAAACTGGGTTAGATAAAATAGTTTTCATATACACGCTTTCATTTTCTCACAATTATCTTTAATACTGGATTCAACAGGCATTATGACTCCCATTTTAGAATTACTGAAACCAAGGCTCAGAAAGATTAAGTAATTTACCCAACACTACAGGGCTTGTAAGTGAGTTTAACTCCAATTAGAACCCAGGTCTCTGTCTGCTACCCCACACTGCTTCTCTATTAGCTCACCTCTCCCCCAACCCCAGGTTAATGCCCCTTCCTCCACAGGCTAGCAAACAAATATAAAATGATGGGGTGATATAACAGGGCATCTGGTCATAATTCATGGCTGCCTCATTGGTGCTGAGCCAAGACCCCAATACACATGACCGAGTCCTAAATCTTGGCTGCCACTTACTGCTGCACACACTTGGGAGTGATACCTACCAGCACTTTATATGAAAGGCAAGGCTCTCAGTTCTGATATAAACAAAGCCCTGTGGGCTCACACAACCCCATCTCCTGGTCATGTGTGAAGGCTGCTGTGAATAGCAGCCAGAAAATAAAGTCTGCTCTGGTACTCTCTTATGTTTCCAGCTAATAAAACCCAACTGCAAGCAGCAGCAACCCAAGGTGTCTAAGGATGGGCAGCCAGAAACTCCTGGGACTTTTAAAGGCAGAGATGACATAAGGAACAGGTAGTCCATAGTTAAGAAAACGTAAGATAAAGTTTGAGGTTTTCAAGAGCCATGGCTGAGTGAGTTTGCCTCTGCCTCAGCTATTAAAAGACCAGCATGTGTGACCAGTAAGAAATATAAGACCTCTGTATCACACAAATTTTGAATACAAGCAATAGTTAACTCACTAAATTACTTGACTACACACCAACTTCAGAATATAGCATGGCTGCACCTTCACTTGGGGGTTCCTATACAAATAATCATACTTGCACTTATGAAGCACTTCATCTCATCCTTAGGGAGGAAAGCATTTTCTGTGTGATAACCATGACACTGAGTGATATTCCCAGAGCACTGGCTATTATTGTCAAGCACTGGTTTAAAAGTATGAACTCTTAAGTCAAACTGTCTGGTTTGAATCTAGACTGTGTCACTTGCTAGTCGGATTTCTTGCCACAAGTTACTTAACCCTCTGCACATCAGTCTCCTTACTTATAAAACTGTAATAACAATAGTACTTATTTCATAGCACTATTGTGAGAATTGAAAGAGATAGTACATATAAAACAAATAGAAGAGTACCCTGCATAAGGTACATATTGAATAAGTGCTAGTTATTATTAAAGATAAAAGTAAGTTGAGGGCTTCTGATTTTTGCAATGATGAAGTACCTGGTATCGGACTAGCCTTCCTACTGGAAAAGAGTATATAAAACTGGACAAAATATATGAGGCAACTGTTTCTGGCAGTGGACAAAAAGCAGCATAAGATTTCAATTCCTGAGAAAAGGAAAACTCATAAGATCAGCCTGTGATTTCCCTGGCTCTTTGCCTAGACACAGTTTCCTGACTGGAGTAGAGAGAGCTGAAGTCCAAGCACAGCACAGTGGTCACACTATGCTGAGGGGGCAGAGGTCAGAGTTCCTGGCAGCTAAAAAGGCTGGAATCTGCAGGGTAGAGTATCAGAGAGAAGTTTGCAGAGAGGGACCCCATAAGTCCATGGCTGAGGGCTGGGTATATAGCTCAGGGCAAGATACCCATGATTTTCTTGATAGCAGTTACTACAAAAGTGTAAGTAAAAGATAGATACCAGAGGTTGAGCACCAGTGTGGAAAGGGAAGTTGCGGAGTTTGCTGGAGTTCCAGCCCTTCCAGAGTGGAGATTTCCAGAAACATCACTCCTTAGGAACAAGGACCATACCCTTAAAATAAGACTTACTCTAGTCTCACCCTAATAAAGACTAATTCCAAACCCCGACAAGATCCACAAGGAGACAGAATTTAAGACCGAGTTCCAATAAATTAGAGGGGCTTGGGAAATGCCATGGGCTTTGCATAGATATGCAGCAACAAAGCATAAAACCGAGCCTGCACAAACTCACAGCGATCAGCCAGTATTTAAGCTGTAAGATAAAATAAGAATTAATAATTTTCCAAAGAAAATAACAGAATCCAGAGTCTCTATAACATATTATCCACAATGTCCAGCATTCGATTTAAAAGATCACTTACAAGTGGCATGGACATATATACACTACCAAATGTAAAACAGATAGCTAGTGGGAAGCAGCCGCATAGCACAGGGAGATCAGCTCGGTGCTTTGTGTCCACCTAGAGGGGTGGGATAGGTAGGGTGGGTGGGAGACCGCAAGAGGGAGGAAATATGGGGATGTATGTAGATGTACAGCTGATTCACTTTGTTATACAGCAGAAACTAACACACCATTGTAAAGCAATTATACTCTAATAAAGATGTTAAAAAAATAAATAAACAAATAATTTTTTTTAAAAATAAGAAGTCACTTACACATACAAAAAAAATGGGAAATGTGATCCAGATTGTGGACTTGGCAAGCAAACACTTTAAGTCGCTATTAGTAGTTATTATAAATATTAAAAGCAGTGAAGAAAAATATGTTCAACTAATTAAAGGAAAATACAGTCTTAATGAATGAACGGATAGGGAATCGCAGTAGCAAAACAGATATTACAAAAAGATGCAAATGCAAGTTCTAGAACTAAAAAGTATAATGGCTGAAACAAAAACAAAAACTCTTTGGGCTTAACAGAAGATTGGAGATGACAGAGAGTTAGTGAACTTGAAGACAGATTAATAATATCACTGATTTAGTCTTTTCTTTTTTTTCACCCTGGCTCTCTGCCTAGAGACAATTTTCTGACCACAATAAAGAGAGCTGGAGTCCAAGCATAGCACAAAAATAAGGAAAAGCAGGGAAAAAGACTGAATTAAAAATGAAAGAGCTGCATATTGATATTTGGCACAATATCAAATGATCTAACGCACATATAATTGAAGTCTCAAATGATAAAGAGAACGAAATTGAAGCAGAAAAGATATCTGAAGAAATAACAGCCAAAAACTTCCCCAATACAATGAAAAACACTGACTTACAATTCCAAGAAGCTCAGCAAACTCCAAGCAAGATTAATATAAATGGAATCACAAAATGTACATCATAACCAAACTCCTGAAGACCAAGCTGAAGAAACAGAAGATCTTGAAAGCAGCTAGCAAACAAAAGATGAACACAGAAACAACGGGGAAAATGACTGATGACCAGAAGACAATGGAACAGTATCTCTAAAGTGTTAAAAGGAAAAGGAAAAAAAAACCTGTCAAACCAGAATTCTATTACTAGCAAAAATATTCTTTAAGAATAAGGATAGGGGCTTCCCTGGTGGCACAGTGGTTGAGAATCTGCCTGCCAATGCAGGGGACATGGGTTCGAGCCCTGGTCTGGGAAGATCCCACATGCCGCGGAGCAACTGGGCCCGTGAGCCACAATTACTGAGCCTGCACGTCTGGAGCCTGTGCTCCGCGACAAGAGAGGCCACGGCAGTGAAAGGCCCGCGCACCGCGATGAAGAGTGGCCCCCACTTGCCACAGCTGGAGAGGGCCCTCGCACAGAAACGAAGACCCAACACAGCCATAAATAAATAAATTTAAAAAAAAAAAAAAGAATAAGGGTAAAATAAAGACATTTTTAGAAAAAGAAAAGCTGGGTGAAAGGATGGTCTTCAGGCTGAAGGGTAATAATACCAGATGAAAAAACTCTGAGCTACAGGAATGAGAACCACTGGAAGTAAAAAATAAATGAGCAAATAAAAAAGACTACGTTGTCATTCTTCTCATAAGTCACATGAAATAATACTGTTTATTAAAGCAACAATGATTATAGTATTAGGTAAAGTTTTACAGAATAGGTGAAAGTAAGAGATAAGACAACAATCATGCAAAGGACAAAGTATGCAGTTAAATGAAATTTTGCTGTTGTGAGGTTATTACATTTGTGAAGTGGGAAGTGTGAATCAGGAAACAGAAAGTGGGAACTGCAAAGTGACAGGTATAAAGTGAGAAGTGGAGAGGGGAAACTAGGAAGTATGCAATGTCATATGTGATGTGTGAAGAGGTATAATATTGACCCTAAATAGACTACCATAACTAAGAATGCATAGTTTTAGCCCTAGAGCAACAACTAAAATAAATAATAAGCAGAGGTACAAATAAGAAGTAAACATAGGAAATAAAATGGAAAACACTAAGCAATAGTCTGTTAACCTAAAAGAAGACGGGAAAGAAACAACAGACAAACGAAGATAAGCAGAAGGGACAAATGACATCCAAATAGCGTGATAGTGGACATAAACACAACTACATCAATAATTACATTAAATATAAATATACTAACTCTCTAGTTAAAGGGAAGAGATTGTCACACTGGCTAAAAAGCAAACTCAACTATATGATACTTATAAGGAATACATTTTAAATATAAAGGTATGTTCAGGTTGAAAAGTAAAAGAACAAAATAAACTAAATCATGCAACAATATGACCCAGCATTTCTATGACTTCTAGACATATGTCCATAAAAAGATTTTGACATGAATGTTCTTTGCAGATTTATTCACAATAGCCAAAAACTGGAAATAATCCATATGTCCATAAATGGGTGAATAGATAAAACAAATCATGGTATATTCATAAATAAAACACTACTCAATAAAAAGGAACAAACTACTGATTTGTGCAACAACATGGATATATCTCACAGACATTTTGCTGAGTGAAAAGGCTAGATTCAAAAGATTACATAATGTGTAATTCCATTTATATGAAATTCTAGAATAGACAAGACTAATTTGTAGAGATTACAAGTCAGACTAATAATCCTTGGATGGGGGAGTTGGGGAGTAAAACGGACTGCAGTGGGGCACAGGGGAACTTTCTGATATGATAGAAATGTTCTATTTCTTAATTACAGTGGTGATCATGTGGTTGCATATATTTGTCAAAGGTCATTGATCTATATGCCTAAAATATCTAAATTTTATTTTATGTAAATTCTACTTCAATAAAGTTGATTTAAATTTAATAAAGGTAATTAAACATTTCTCTCCTCTTTTTGTCATCACCATCACCAAATTAACCAACTCACATCCATCCAGGAAAGAGAAGTAGAGGATTAAAATAAAATAAAACCTCACCTCAAAACGATTGGACTATTCCCCACCCCCTGTCTATTCTGAATGCACTCTTGGAATTACCACCTAATATTATTATTGACAGTAGTACTGATCAACTTTATTGATCTGTAGTAGAGCTTAGTTGACTAAAATCTAGTCGTTTTTAAAATTCTCTTGTGGAATCAGAGCAGTTTAAAAACACAAAGTGTTTTTAATCCAAGAAACACTGTCACCCCACATGAGGGCACAGAATACAAGGGTCCCTTTGTGTTAGCTCCAGCCTCGAGGTAGGAGCTGGGAAGCTACTACAGTGACCTGAAAACCCGTGGACGCAGGTTCATCATCCAGTAGAACGTTAATCACAAGCTTATGAATATGTGAAAGAGTCAGAAATCCACAGATTGTATTACTAAATTTCACAGTCCCCTGAGATATTTACAGTTTCATCATTATAAATGAAGCCAAGACTTCTTTTGCAGGGGGGCCTGCCTTTCCGAGCTGCCACCCTGTTCCCCTCGCCCTCCTATGCCATTAGCACCCCCTGCATCTGCTGGGAGAGTGATACAGTCCCTCAGACCCACTGTGATGCGCTTCACCTCAGCCTGCTTTATGATTTATGGAAGAGCAGGGTAAGGAAACCTCCTCACCTTTAAAGAACTCCGTGAAGCACAGCCAGAAGGCATTTTTCCCCAGTGTTTTGGGTTTTTTTCTCACCTTCCCATTTGCCCTCAACCCATCACACATACACAGAAACAGACAAAGCTCCAAACTACAAAAAGATGAAGTGGGAGAAGAGACTGATTTATGAGGGTGGTACAGGGGCTATAACCGGCTGATAATGTGGCGAAATTGAGCAAAGGCAAGTGTAGGCTGAATATCAAGAAATATCTGAAACTCCACAGAGTGTGAAGCAAGCTAGCAGAAGCCAGGGAGGCCCTATGGCTGGAAATCATTGAACACTCAACAGTGGGAAATAGGAGCCTGGCTGGATGGCCATAAGGGAGCAGAGGTGACATTTACATTGCACTAATATCCCAGAACCGCTCTGCTAAATAAGTCAGGCTGTGATGGGTCAATGTTTCTGTATTCATCCTCAGCTCTCCCTCTCCCACTTTCTCTCTCTCTCTCTATCTCTCACACACACACACACACACACACGCGTGCCCAGCCCACAAGCATCCATACTCTCCACACACCTGCCCACGTGATGACCGGAAGTAGGTGACTCACCGAGCGCTCACAGGGTCCCCCAGGCTCCAGTTCACGCTGATCCTTTCTCTCCTAACCTTCTCCCACCTCATCAACCTCCTCATCTCCCACCACTCATCCTGTCCACAGTTTCCCTTCATTTCTCACGTTTTCTTTCATTAACCCCTGTATTTACGCTGGTGCCCCCAGAGGCGGCCGGCATACCCACAAGCAGGTGGGGGAGGGGAGGGGAGGAGGTAGGAGATTCACGCTCTTCGGGGCTCTTGGATAAAGCTAAGCCAATTACCAAGAACGATCAAAACAGTGTTGCTAGGTAATGAAGATTATTTTACATTCCAATGCCTCCTCCTATTTTTAGTACTTTGAGACTACATTATGTTCCCATATTGAGCCTGGTCAAAAGCCAAAAGTGCCTGCAACTAGCACACAACTCCCCACAGGGCCAAAAAGTTCTCCCAAAGAAAAGCTGACAACCCTAGTCATATGCATGATACGACTGGGGCAGGCCACCAAATCTTCCTGCAGTGAAGATGGACTAAGGGACAAGAGAAAATTGATGCTGCTCTCATTTCAGACCCTGTGTAAGGCACAGGACTGGGTGGGACCTCTTGTTTTTAAGTCTAAGGTACCCAGCTACGTGGTAGAATGGAGAATATAACCCTGGACAGAGTGATTTGCTAGTCTAGTAAAGTTGGGAGTAGGATAGCCACCTCCACGGCTGACACACAGCAGCAAAATCTGCCCTTAAACTTGATCCACTGGGAAGTGGTAGCCGAGGCCTACAGCACTCATGGTATTAAACACAGCAAAGCCCCGCTGCAGATTTCCAGTATGTTAGTATCCTATGAACGGTAGAAAATGTCACTCCCAGATCTATGTGCGTGCGGACCATGGGAACCAAAGGCTGAAAACAAACCTAAGACTGAACGTTGATCCGTTGAGAATGCGAATGAGGCTCACCTGTGCCTAACTCTATAGGGGCTCTTGCAGTGTCTATTAAGGACCACTTGGAAAAGCTTCAATGTTAGCATGTTACTGCCCTCTCCTGGGCAAAAGGTCAAAGATGGTGCAGATGTGTGAGTCACATCTGGGGGACGTTTGTGTGCCCCAAGGCAGTCAATCTTTAATCCACTCTTTTACAAACCTCTGAAGAAGGGCTGCCTTCCACCATCTTCCGCAGACAAACCTCTCCCCCAACTACCACCCTTCTCCCTTTCCCACTGGAAGCAAAGGCTCCTGAGAGCACAGGCTTCATTAGTGGGTGGTTGTGGAGAAGGGACTGCAATTGTCCACTGGAACAGCCCATATGATGGAGGTGGGAAAACAGCCCAGGACTTCAGAACATCCTACTGATGCACTTTTTAAGCAGCAACCCCCTTCCCGTTTTCTTGCCCTGGAAATGTTCACCTGGGCCTGAGAAAAATTCTTCCAATCCGCACCCTGCCACGTACCCTCTCAACTCTTCCCTACACCCAAGCACTTACTCTGCTGGAACCTAACTTTTACAACGGAATAACGTAATTAAATCGAATTCATCTGCAATTTTCAAGGGCTAGAATATCTTATCAAAATTAACGAAAACGCAAATCTTCTGGAAATAATTATCTTATGACTTTCAATGGCTGTACAAATAACAGTTTAAAGGAAGATACACAGGAATACTAAATAAAAGAAAATGAGACGAATTAATTAACAATGCCCTGATCGGCCTAAATTAGGTAAGCATCTATTTTTTATAAAGTCCTGAGGTAAGTCACTTACTTTCAACTCTTCACTTTGCATGAAGTAGAAAAATCAGGTCTGACATCATACAAGCTAAAAGGTTCCAAATTAATGGGAATTTACAATACAATATCTTTCCATAAAGATGATAATCGCATTAAAGGATTCTCATCCTCCACAAACATCTACCCCGGGCCTGCTGCGCACACAGCACTGCACCTGGAGATTGAGCCCAATTTCATCACCGCGTCTCCCGGGAGGATGGACAACAGAGAATCCTGAGAGCCGCCGGTGGAGTCACCTGGCTTGCCTGGCACTTTGATCATGTCCCCCTATCCCTCGGTTCCCTGAAGAGAGCCTCCCATCACAGTCGGAGGAAAAGCGTCTTTTCAGTGGCAGCCAGGACGGGGTGTGGGTGAAGCAAGGGACACCCCAGGGACGAGGGCGCCCGACTCCCGGTCTCAGCGCTGCTCAGTCTCCTCTCGGATGAGAAGAGAAACGGCCACCACCCGTGGAGCAACGTGCCAGCACTTCAGGGATATTTCATTTAATCCCTAAAACAGTCCTGCAAGTGGATCTTATTTTATTCCACCATTTTAAGGATGAGAAAATAGAAGGGTACCAAATTTAAGCATTTTGCCCAAAGGTACAAAAGCTTAGGAAGTAGATTCAAGATTCATGCGAAAGTCTGTCTGAGGTTAAAGTGCAGGCCAGTAACTGCTGGCCTCTACTACACCCTTTGCATGGGGAATGGAACCCTCCGATCAGGCTTGCAATGCAAATCGAATGATAATTTAAAGATGGCACTTTCCGGATGGTCATTTGCTTACATAAAGGATCATTAAGTCACGCCCGTGCTCAAAATTCCCCACTGGTTTCCCAATGAATTTAGAATAAAATCCCAAGTTCTCGTTGTGACCCACAAAGCCCCACATGAACTGGCCCTTGACTACCTCCCCCGCCCACTCCCCCTATTTCTGCCCATTCGCTGCCCCCTCGGCACGGCCAACTCGCTTTTTCTTAAACAAAAATGCAGATTTCTGCTTCAGGGTCTTTGTGCGTCTCGCTGCCTCTGTCTGAGACACTCTCAGCCCAGTTATCTAGCTACATGATCCACCTCCTCATTTGGTTCATGTCTCTGCTCAATGTCACCTTCTCCAAAAGGCCTCTCCTGCCCTATCTCCCTAAAATAGAAATGTCCATCACTTCCCGTCCCCTCATCTGTCTTCAGTTTTATTGACTGTCCGTATCACCCTCTGATATCAGTATATTCACATCTGTTTGTTTATTGTCTCTCCCATTACAGTAAAAGCTTCATGAGGGCAGGAAGCTGGCCTTGCCTGATCACTGCCGTATCGCTGGCACTATGACAGTTCACGGCACGTGGTAGAAACTCAGTAAATATTTATTGAATGAATGAATAAATGAACTTAAATTCCTTTATCAATATATCCAGATTTGCCTAATTTTCTTTAATTTTCCTTTGTAAAAAAATCTAGGAAGGACAACCTCAATTTTATGCAGATGGGACTATTCATTACCCATTTAATCTAATTTTTTTCCATTCCCATCTAGGTCTTCTCTTATTTCATTCCTCAAATCCAAAATACTATGCTCTGTGCAGCCCGATATCAAAAAAAAAACCAAACAACCCAATCAAAAAATGGGTGGAAGATCTAAATAGACATTTCTCCAAATAAGACATACAGATGGCCAAAAAGCACATGAAAAGATGCTCAGCATCACTGATTATTAGAGAAATGCAAATCAAAACTACAATGAAGTATCACCTCACACCTGTCAGAATGGCCATCATCAAAAATCTACAAGCAATAAATGCTGGAGAGGGTGTGGAGAAAAGGGAAGCCTCCTGCACTGTTAGTGGGAATGTAAACTGGTACAGCCACTATGGAGAACAGTATGCAGGTTCCTTAAAAAACTAAAAATAGAACTACTATATGACCCAGCAATCCCACTCCTAGGCATATACCGGGAGAAAACCAATATAATGAGAAAAGATACATGCACCCCAATGTTTATTGCAGCACTATTTACAATAGCGAGGACATGGAAGCAACCTAAATGTCCATCAGCAGAGGAATGGATAAAGAAGATGAGGTACATATATACAATGGAATATTACTCAGCCATAAAAAAGAACAAAATAGTGCCATTTGCAGCAACATGGATGGACCTAGAGATTGTCATACTGAGTGAAGTTAAGTCAGACAGAGATAGACAAATACCATATGATATCACTTATATGTGGACTCTTAAAAAGGGTACAAGTGAACTTATTTACAAAACGGAAGCAGAGTCACAGATGTAGAAAACAAACTTATGGTTACCAGGGGGTAAGGGGGGAGGGATAAACTGGGAGATTGGGATGGACATATATACACTACTATATATCAAATAGATAACTAATAAGGACCTACTGTACAGCACAGGAAACTCTACTCAGTACTCCGTAATGGCCTATATGGAAAAAAGAATCTTAAAAAAGAGTGGGTATATGTATATGTATAACTGATTCACTTTGCTGTATACCTGAAGCTAACACAACATTGTAAATCAACTATACTCCAATAAAAATTTTAAAAATATATATATATTATGCTTTGAACTGCCACACACCCCCTCCCAGAAGTGCCTTCAATGATCTGCTAAAACCTTTCTCTAACCACATAGTGCAGTGGAGGGGTGACAATTTCAAAGCCACTATCTCAGTCACACAACCCAACATTTCATAGCCTAAATAACCAAATGACTACCATGCGCTGTTACAGGCGGAACCCTTCACCTGCCCCAGTTATACTGCTTCCCAGCGGCAGTAGAGCTGTGTAAGTCTCAGAACTGGGGGGCCTACTGTCCAGTTCTGTACACCAGGTTCCAGCTGAGCCCCGTGCACAGGGGAATCCTCATTCAGATGCCTTTGAGGTCCTAATCGCTCAGCACCTACTTTGCATTTCACACTCATTTTCTCTAGTCCTCTCAGAAGTACAAAGGCAGACTCTGTGCTCTTCATTTTACAAATGATAAAAGCGAGTAGTATCGGGAAAGTAAAACAACTGGCCCGAGGTCATGAAGTTAGTCAGGGCAATGAACTAACCCAGAGCTGACCTGAGTCCAAGGAAGAAACATCTCCTTCCGTTTTAACAGATAAATAATAAGGCTTTTGCCTAATCCTTCAAGTATTTTTCATGCAGTTACAATGTGTCTCCGACCAGGATAAGTAATCTGGAACACAAAAGAAATGTATAGGTTCCCAGCTGAGAGGGAGAGTTGGGGCCATCAGTTCAGTTACTTGTTTATAACATGCTCATAGCTTTAATTTTCCCAAGAGCTAGACAATTGGGTACATTCATTTGTATGGTTCCTGTAAACTGTGAGTTGTTTATCACACACCTTCACCTCTCAGATGACTATGGTTAGAAAAATAAACTGCTTTACTAGTACTATGTGCTTTTCAAGAATAGAGTGATTCAACACAAATTCCTAAATTTACACTAAGAATATGTAGGGGCTTAGAGGCTTGAGGTCTGACACAAACTGCCTGGGGCAGGCCAAAAAAAGAAAAAGAAAGCTACAGCACCATCCCCCCCCCCCCCAAAAAAAATGCAACTAAGTAACTGCTACTCTCCTTGTTCCAGCTGCTTAATCCATTGGATGTATCATTGAGATGACATTAGAAAGAGTGAGAAGCCGCAAGATAAGCATTTTTATGAGGTGTTACAATTTTGTAACTAACCTACACTTCCTTTCCGGAAACTATGTTTTCTGTATCACTACAGATTCTTGTTGCATTCCTGGGTGTTACTGCTGAAGCTGGCTCTGCCTGTGTGATCCTGGGGGAAAGCTGCTTTCGGAACTAACTGCAGGGGCTAACACCTGAACCTTTGTCTTACCTGTTAGAACAGCGCTAAGTCCCTGTGAACACAATAGCAGTGGATTTTCTCTCTAACCCCCTTCCACCTTTCTCTCTCCAGAACTAGCCTTTCCACCAAGCACAATAGGTACACCAGCACCTACAAGTGTGGCAATCCTACAGCGAGATCGGCTGCCTGAGCCAATGAGGGGGATGGCTCGGACTCCCATGAATACAGTAGTCTATTTTGTCAAATCAGGACTATAAGGACAGTGGCAAAACAGGTCAGTCCAAGCCCAGCTGAAGTCTCTGCAATGAGGTAACTTAAGCAACTGCTTCTTCACCTGACTTCGATTTCAGGCGCAAACTATGATGCATTCGGACTTGGAAGTAAACCATCTATTACCAGACTCAATTCCTGCGCTGACACCGAAGAGGAAGCCTCAGATGCCAAACCGCTGCCCGTATTACACAACTCGGTGATACCAGCAGGTAGATGAACAAGCCCGATTTGGGAGCGGAGGTGAGCAGCCCCGTGCGGCATTCCAGAGATGATGCAGACCGCTCCATGGAGACACAGAGTAAAAAGATGGGTGGGTCAAAGGTGGAAACAGGGAAAGTCAGGTTTTGAAGTCAGTATCAATATATAAAAACTGGAGTAGGGGGAGCAGGTTGTGAATAGGGCTTTCAAATTTTTTGCTGTTACCCACAAAAAGGATTCTTAAAAATGATGTACCCTGGTGTCCCTTTTTAAACTGACTTTTAAGTTCTTTTCACCATAATCTAAACGGTTCCAAAGGATACAATTTCTGCCACAGAGTAAACATAAACATTTTCAAATAAACTGTTCCATCACTCTTTTAAATGAATTCAATGGAATATATATACTAGAGTAACTTGATATCTACCACCATCCCCTTTCAAAATATAAGAAAGAGCTCTTCTTTAAGTGTCATAAATTTTATGTCATTTCCTTGGTTCCCTGACATGGTATTTCTGTCTCATTTCCCCCACAGGATTGTGTGGTAGTGTGATAGATATCATGCTCTAAAGTATTTTAATGATCACTCTCTATCATGCTTCTTTGCCACCAAAGTATGTATATACGTTGAAGTTTATGATTATTTTGTTACTGTTACCTGTTACCTGTAATCATGGGCTCTAAGTGTTTAACTGTTCTTTTCTGGATTGAGATAATATTACAATTATTATTTGTAAACGTTCAGGGAAAATAACATAAATACATTATAAATTTTGACAGATGAGTATTCAACCTGAATAGTAAAATATTATTAGTTTTTATGTTATGTGTATTTTACCACAATTGAAAAAACACAAATATAAAAAAAAATCTTATTAGAAATATATCTCTTAGTAAGCTGGATACAGGGGTAGTTTATGGTGTTTTGAATAAAGGAAGTGTCCCCTAACACCAATATTTCTAATTATTCCTTTATGTGTACCCCCAGCTCCCAAAGAAGTTTTTTCAGCTTAGGGCAATGTATATAGTAAAATTCTAGGAAAACGCGAGATGCTTTTCTTTTGTGAAGTAGAGAAGGGCAACCATGAAAGGGAGGGGTAGTACTTTCTCCAGCAGATCAATTTTAGGAAAGAATACACTAGCAAACTAGAAATTAAGTCCCTTAACATTATCCCTGTCTTCATACTCCTTGGAAAGTCTTCATGTGCTCACAAAAGCATGTGTTCTCCAGCTTGAAGGATGCTGTGTTTGAGAACTTCCGGAACACTGCAGACTTGTTGCTTTTCCCGCTAAGATGCGGCCAGTGTAGCTAATAAATCCTAAAGTTGAGTGTACACATCCCCTCAGGGTAGGAAAAGGCTAAGGCTCGCCATGTCCCTTAATGATCCTGGGATTACACCAACCTAGGCTGTGTGCTGCTTTCTTCTCCTCGTTATCTCCCAATAGGGGAGAGTCATCAGCTTGGCCCAGCAAGCAGCAGAGCCCGTGAACCATCCTTTGCCAGGGAAGTTGGAACACAGCGCAGAAATCATGCTTCCCCTCACTGGAGGCCTATGGTCAGTGATGGGAGAAAAGAGAGCCACGGCTCCACACACGTCCCCCCTGCTCCCATGTCCAGTAGCAACCCGACCCCACATCCTGCAGTGTGAGAGTTCAACATCTGCACGGACATTCTCCATCCTGTATCATATTTTCAATAATCCATTCCGTCCTCTCCTTTCCAACTTGAAACCCTAACATAAAAAGTGGCCATGGGGGCTTCCCTGGTGGCGCAGTGGTTGAGAATCTGCCTGCCAATGCAGGGGACGCGGCTTCGAGCCCTGGTCTGGGAATATCCCACATGCCGCGGAGCAGCTGGGCCCGTGAGCCACAACTACTGAGCCTGCGCGTCTGGAGCCTGTGCCCCGCAACGGGAGGGGCCGCGATAGTGAAAGGCCCGCGCACCGCGATGAAGAGCGGTCCCCGCACCGCGATGAAGAGTGGCCCCCGCTTGCCGCAACTAGAGAAAGCCCTCATACGAAAAACTAAGAGACCCAACACAGCCAAAATAAATAAATAAATAAATAAATAAATAAAGTAGCTATTAAAAAAAAAAAAAAAAAGTGGCCATGGATCCTGTAGGACCCCACCTGTGGCTATGGCTCCTTTCCCAGTCCCTGCCCAAATCCTCTGCTGATGACACCAAAACATCACCATGGCAACCATTACCGACATACAGTGCGAAGCTGAGGATGAAGCATGACTTCGTCTCCAAATCGCTTCTACAGTGTTCATCTGATGTCATCTGTCACCCTCTAGGCTTACTGGCCTGTCCCAGGACCAAGGAAGCAGCACATCTTTAAAATTCAGTGATGCTTTTTAATAACAGTTATTTTCATTAAAAAGTAATATAAACACTTTAAACACAGGAAAGAGAGAGGGAAAGCGTTACCGATAATCCCACTGTACTAAAATATCTAGTCTTAGCATTGTGGTCTTTGAAGCAGCACATTTTAAATCGAAATTGTTCTTTTCACTCTCCTCAGGACAGCTCTACAAGAAAACGATGACAAAAGTTGCCATAGCTCCACCTAGACCCCGGAAGTACGGCACTTATTCATTCGAAAGCCAACTGTCCTTCAGTTAAATATAGAAAAAAATGCTATTGGGGGAGGGAAAGATGGTACCCAAAACTAGCACACGGGTAAATACAATACAAAATGCCAAACTGTTGTTGAATGGAAACAAAAAAGAAGGTTCTGGGGCAAATATAGCCACAGTGCCTCATAGCAAAAGCCTAAAGAAAGTCCCTGCCAGGGGGTATCCTTCAGGTAAATGCTTTCTTTTCACAAGGATCAATCCAACCCTGCCCCATATGTTTAAATGCTAAATTCAAAAATGCACTGTGATGAAAGAATGGCAAACCTTTGTAAGCCCTCTGGGGGGACTAAAGATGCTGAAGTGTGTGCCTTGCTGAGACAGCACTGTAAATAGCAAGGAAGTCCTATTTTTCTTTGTTCACAGATAAAGCACAGTCCTACAGATTTGGGTCTTAGATTTCTTTTTTTATATTCTCTCAAATTCATTTTTGCCAGAGTCATCCGGTTCTGCTCTGATGCCAAAGATTGTAGCACAGCTGGTGGTGGCACAGCCAACGCTGGTGACTTAACAAAGTCTGTTCATTCAAAAGCCATGTTCCTGAAGGAGCTCAGACTTAAGAGACTCGGATTCTGCAAGGAGCAACTCTACCGCTGGTTAGAAAATTTGAAATTCTTCTGAATGCAGGTTACATCAATGCCATCAGCGTAACCAAAGATGGTGCGTCTTGATTCACAGTAAAGACTCAGGAGGTGTGGTCCCTAGGCAGCCCTCAATGTAAGGAAGCCAGTCAGTGAATAATGAGAATAATGGGAATTCTGTGGACACAGGGACCATTTGGAGTCACGGGCACTTTGGCCCCTCTAAACCGAGGAGCAGCTACGCAGGCAACCCAGGGACCACAAACTTGCCATACCGCCGCAGACCACTTTTTCTTTGAAACGACTAAGTGCTTGAGAAAGGAGAGTTTAGCTGACTGAGCTTTTAGAGGGTGCTCCCAGAGATCCTACTACTTTCCCTATATCTCAGATACCCAGCAGAGCAGGCCAATCCCCCCTGTAACAGGTGACAGCAGAAATATCTGTGTGCTTGCTGGACATCAGGGGATCCTTGCTTCAGCCCCAAGAGCGCTCAGGGATCCAGGTCAGGGCTGAGTCCACAAGCTAAAGAACCCAGAGCTCCTGGAGAGAAATCAGGGGAGAAGGTAGGTGCTGACCCTCATTTCGGCCTGGACAGCAAGCAAACCTCAGCTCAGTGAAAGCCACTGCAGAAGCTCCTCGCCGCCACAGAGGAATCTCAAAAGAGTTCCAGAGTTCTCCCACATCCAGGCTCTCTGAGATGAAGGGCAGAAATTTTCCTCTCTGTTCCTCCTTTCCCAGGGCTGCCTCAGATTTCCAAGACCTTCAATCTGAACTACTCAACCAGAGGGACCATAGGACCTCCTGAAGTCTTTAGAGGACTTAAAGCATGAAAGCTGCAGGGTGTCTGCAAGCAGCTCAGAGCCGCCGGCATAGGGGGGGCTTCAGCTGTGCAGAGTGCTACGCTCTTATGATCACGCCACATATGACATCTACACTGTCACTGGCCTCTATACCAGGGGGTCAGGCATCCCATGATGGACACAGGATTATTAACAAACCCTTTAATTCGTGTACATATTCAGGTATTGTTGAGTAAGATCACAAACCACAATATCAAGAAGAAGGTCCATTCAATGTTGTACACATCGGTAGGCAGCAAAGCAAACAAGAGATGGACACAACTCAAAGGGAACCAGCAAAACAACACCCAACTTTTGATATGCACCAGGCTATGCTGTGCTTGCGGTACAGAATATGCAAGATCCAAGCCAATCAAATTCATATTTACTATGCACTTAATACATGTAATTGATGAGGAATTCAAAAGAGAGCAACAAAGCGTACTAAACATTAGGAAATAGGCACTTGAATCATCTTTGATCGTGATGTTGATTACAGAACCTAAGAGGAAAGACCAGAGGTGGCTGGAGGAAACAGAAGAGTTTCCACTTTATACAGAAATGCTGATCAGTCTGCTTCTTCCACTGATGCTGAGGAATGGTTTTTTGTTTTGTTTTTTTGGGGGGGGGGGTTTTGGCCGCGCTGCGCAGCATGTGGGATCTTAGTTCCCCAGCCAGGGATCGAACCCACACCCCCTGCATTGGAAGTGTGGAGTCTTAACCACTGGACCGCCAGGGAAGCCCCAAGAATGGTTTTCTACTGTGGACAGAAAACCTCATATCTATATATGAAAGAGCTGCCTGAAAAAATGGGGCCTCCCACACCAGAAGAAGTCATTGAACAGGGTGTAATGGATCCCTCCTTGTTAGAAATCGTTACAACAGGGCAGATAAATCAACCCACAAAGGTCTACTGAGACCCCTAGGCCAGGCCTAAGCATCATAGTTGAAAGTGGGAACCCAGGACTAACTGGGGTTCAGATCCCAGCTTGCCCACTTACTTGGAACCTTGGGCAAGTGATTCAACTGCTTTGAGCCTGTTGCCTCACTTGGAAAATGAAGGTGATAAGAGTACTTACCTCATTAAGTTAGTGTGAGGATCAAATGAGAACATGCATGAAAGCATTTAGCACGGTGTCTGGCATGAATAGCAAGCTCAATAAATCACTGGTGCTGCGTGGACTTGGCCCCTTCCCAATCCAGAAGCTACTTGCCCAATGAAGAAATAAACAAAAAGGATTTCTGATGTGTCAGATTAAGTGTCTCAGGTCCCTGCCTGACAGTGAATGCCCTTTGCTCCCTGAGCCTACACCCCTGGCTCTGACTCAGGCTTCAGACACAATTCTTTATAAAGAGTTTCTACCTGAAGTCTGTGGGACAAAATAAGCTTTAGGTACAATATCACTTGGGCAGAAGCAGTTCATCCAAGGGCCAGATTGTTAATAACACCAGGGTCCCTAGCGGAAGCAAGCTCAGCACAGCTGCTCTGACTGACAGGCCAAGCCACACACAGCATAGAAAAAAGCTAAACTGGACCAGGAAAGAGGAAAACAAAGGATGAAATCTCCACTCCAGAAGGGGTGCTTCTAGAGAGAAAAGTTGCAGACATTTCCCACTCCCTTGTGAACATTTCAAGAGTAAAGCCAAGGGAGAGTGGTGATATGGCTTTCCAGGCAAAATACAGGACACCCAATTAAATTTGAATTTCAACGATAAACAACAAATATTTTTAGTATAAGTATGCAAATACTGCAATACTTGGAAAAGATTTACACGAAAAAAAAATTATTCTGTATCTGAAATTCAAACTGAACTGTTTGTGTGTTTTAATTCCCTAAATCTGGCAACCCTAGACACGGGACAAGAAACCTTCTGTATGCAAACCGGCCAAGGCCAGGAATGAACTGGAAATACTGAAAAACCAGAGTGAGTCCCAAACAGTGTCTCTGCTTGGTAGACTGGCCAGAGAGAATTCATGCCGGGGGACGGGGGGAGATGGGAACCCTGCAGGCAGAGTAAGAAAATCCAATGTGAAAAGCATTTAGCCTCAATGTAAGGGGTGAAGAGGTCCCCTTGGGCAAATCAGCTTGTCTCGTTAACAGATATTCAAGTCAAATAATCCAGTCTGTTTGTAGAAAGTTCACTGCATCCAAAAGCCAAGCATATGCAATTCATGGTTGACAGAGCTGCATAACTGCCCCCATTTGTCAAAACTCTAGGAAGATATCATGGAAACTAAGTGACCATCCCACGCTCCCGAGCACACTACACCCATTCCCATCACAGCACCCACCGCACAGAACATTCTTATCCATCATCTGTCCATCTCTCCCTCTAGATTGCGAGCTCCTCCAGGGCAGGGACAGAGTCTCATTTATCTTTTTTTTTTTTTTTCATTTATCTTTGAAACCACACCCTTAACAGTGCTGGCCACACAGTACATCTGGGTGACTTGCATGGTTCCTGAAAGGGAATTCATAGTAAGGCGGGCGATAACTAGCCTCTATGCAGATTAAGTCAGAAGAGGGAGGAAAAAATCCATTTTCTTTATTAATTCCCCTCAACAGATTAGATATGTTTATTTGTACAGGTTTTCTAAATAAGTACATTTTATGTTATCGGTAGGTCCGTGTATGTGTAGCAGTACGAACGGAAAACTCCAAAGACCTTTGTTGATTTTTCCCTTGGGGGCGGCGGGGGTGGGGGATGACATGTATACAATGATGTAAGGATTAAAATATACATAAGCGCTTTAAGTATGTGTCTATATGTGCATATTGTGTGCACATACAGAATACACTAGAGGGATTCCCTTAAAGGGAATGAGAGGTACTAGAAAAAAGTTTCCACCCAAATCTCTTCCTAGAAATATTCAGATGTCTGAGGCACTCAACTCTAGAATCAGTTCTCAGTAATAGTTCCCTTTGCATTAGTGAGACGGTAACACAACATCTCTATACGCTAACCATTATACAGTAGCCACAGGAATCCACACTGGGAGATGGTGATGGTAGAGAACGGCTTTGTAGAAATGAAACTCAACACTCTCGGAGCCTCACGCTGCTTCAGGACAAACCTCCAAATCTCCTGTCTGGCAGCCTTGCTTTCCATCTCATAGAATCTCTCCTTCACCGACATTTACCTGACCCTCTCCTTACTGCCTACCTTCCCTGGGCACCTCTGCATCACGTCCTTCCCCTAACACTGCCCTCCCCCCAATCTTTCTTCCTCACAGATTGCTCGAGTAGTCACTGGCTACTTAGAAGACCAGATATAATCAGAGTCTGTCCTCCCCTGGCCCCGTATCCAGTGTATAGAATAATGTGTGCTCTCCCAAATCCCAGGATCTGGGCAAGATCATTCACTAGGCATGGGAAGAAAATGTGAGAACTTCTATTAACATTTAAGTTTATCTCACCCGTTTTTAATTTCTGGTTTTGCGTGTCCTTTATAATGGATGCCACATATTAGACAGTATACACATATAATTACGTACTAAATAAACATCTTGGTCACTTGTGTTCCAGTGATAGGTGGCTGCATAAGAAACCACTCCAAAATTCAGTGGTATAAAATAACAGTCCTTTTATTATGCTCACAAATTCTGAGGGTTAGGAGTCTGGATAGGGTACAGAGGGATTGCTTGTCTCAGACCCACAACGCTGGGGGCCTAGTAGGAAAGACTCAAGCAGCTGGGAGGTGATTCCGAGGGCTGGGTGCTGGTACCATCTGGAACTTCTCGACGACACGGCTGGCACTGGGCTCAGCAGGGACCATGGCCTGGAGCACTGAAGTGGCCTCTGCAGGTGGCTTCTCACCACCCTGCACCTGGGAGGTCCAGAGAACAAGCAAACCTAGAAACGCAGTGGGAGCCACGTGGCCTTTTCCAACCTCGTCTCAGATGTCCCCTAGGGTCTCTCTCCAGACCCTATTGGCGGAAGCTGTCATAACGCTGCCCAGATACGGGGGAGGGCACTAGGCTCCACCCATAATGGGGAGTGGCCAGGTCACACTGCAGAAGAGCATGGGCCGGTTTGGAAAGTAATCTACCTCCGTTTTCCTGTTGGCTCTGAGATCTGTCCCCCAGCCCTTCTCCTCCACTGCCCTGGATGGTAGAGGGCACACCCTGCAGACCACCTTTCCCAGGTTCTGCGGCCATAGACTCCTGCTAGCTTGCAGGATCTTAGTTCCCCGATCAGGGACCAAACCCATGTCCCCTGGAGTGGCAGCATGGAGTCTTAACCATTGGACCACCAGGGAAGTCCCGACTCCGGCTCGGTTTAAACAATGAAGGTACGGCCCAGAGACGGAGGGGGTGCTGAAGAGAGGAGAAGCTAGGATATTCCATTCTGGTCAGCACATCCCAGGGGCTGTATCTCCTCCTTGGCTTCTGTTCTTGGCTAAGCAGCTCCAAGAACCATGCCTTCCAGCTCCCAACAGACAGCTTCCATCATGTTCCCTGTGACTCAAAGGTCGATACTGACTTCCTGCTTTGCTGATCTGGGGTTGATGTGCGGCCATGCCCCATTCATCACGTCAGCTCTTCCAATCCTTTGTAACTGATTTCCAATATTAAATTCTCCTGTTCTAACCACCTGATGCGGACTCTGTTTTCCTATGTAATAAATATACACGTATTGGGGATAAACATTCCAAAATGTTTTACTCAGCAAAACGTGGGATCAAAGACACATGCCAATCGTTGATGTAGTCTTTAAAGAGATGTGGAATGGGAGCCAGGTTGCCTGAGTTCTGGCCCTGGATCAGACACTAGCTTTATTCTTTGACATTTGCTTAGTGCATGGGTCTTGGTGTCCTCAACCACACGATGAGTGGTCCCTTTTAGCACTAGCATTCTATGATTTTATCTTTCAGATATAATCTGCCTACTAGGTTCAGACCTAACCCACATTGACCCTGATTATGAGTCTCACCTCAGCACTTAGGAAAAAAAATGACCATCACAATCAAACACAATTTTGCTACATGATTCAACAAAGGGAACTAGCCAGGCTCAACAGTAGGAGCCTGTCCGCGGCATGCTCACCCGTGACGTTCTGCTGAGGGTGAGACGGAGGATGGATTCAGGCACCAGGGGAGTGTAAGAGCCCCGTTACCACACTCGGGTCAGCTCTGGCTTCTCAGCTCTACATAAAGGCATGACAGTGTTTGTCACTGGACCTGTACAAGGAAGCCAGGCCATCTGCAGACTGAGTGCCATCCACGATCAGAGGAACTATTGGGGCCATTCAAAACCAGAGGAAAATAAACTTTTTCTTCTTTTTTTTTCTTTAAACGGGGAAAAAAAATCTTCTGACATAAAAGGAGCATAGTTTGTTCCAAAACTGAAAAAAAAAAAACAAAAAACAAAACCTTGTGCAATGAGCCTGCCAAGTATCCCATCAAGAGGAAAGCTTCCACTTTAGAGAAATGCCTTCATGATGGAGCAGATAGAGGGAGGGAGAGGCAGGCTGGTGCTCTTTCCTTGCAGGTGCATATAAAGGCACCCTTATTTAATTGTGAGTCACAGACATTGCGTTTTTTACAAATTGAAGGTTTGTGACAACACTGCATTGTCAAGATGATGGTGCCCATTTTTTAGCGATAAGTATTCTGTAATTAAGGTTTGTACATTTTTTTAGACACAATGTTATTGCACACTTAATAGACTACAGTACAGTGTAAATGTAACTTTGTATTTTTGGGAAACCAAAAATATCGTGTGACTCGCTTTATTGCGATACTCACTTGATGGCAGTGGTCTGGAGCTAAACTCGCAATATCTCTGAGGTCTGCATGTAAAATGATTCCTCCACCAACTCACCCATCCCCTTGTCTCCTTCCCATCCCAAGAGATTAACAAAATTGATTGTAGATTTAACACAGCATCTTTAAGATATTTAAAGGAAATGAAATACTGCAGTAAACTACAATTTGATCATAAATTTTAAGTCCAAAAATTCTATTCGATCAAATATTATTTGAGTCAAATGAGTTAACATCTTTAGACCTAGCATTCTTTGGTAGTAGAGAGGTTTTCATGTTCACGCTACTTCCTGTAACAGGATTTGACCTGTAAATCAATCCAAATACCATTCAGAAACATAGTTTAGGAAAATGCACATCCAAAACCAATACCCTGAAATAACATTAAAGATGCTTAAGGGCTAATCCCATCAAAAATGGGCAGAAGATCTAAATAGACATTTCTCTAAAGAAGACATACAGATGGCCAAAAAGCACATGAAAAGATGCTCAACATCACTAATTATCGGAGAAATGCAAATCAAAAGTACAATCAAGTATCACCTCACACCAGTCAGAATGGCCATCATTAAAAAGTCTACAAACAGTAAATGCTGCAGAGGGAGTGGAGAAAAGGAAAGCCTCCTACCCTGTTGGTGGGAATGTAAATTGATACAGCCACTATGGAGAACAGTATATGGAGGTTCCTTAAAAAGTAAACATAGAACTACCATATGATCCAGCACTCTCACTCCTGGGCATATATCTGGAGAAAACCATAATCCGAAAAGATATATGCACCCCTATGTTCACTGCAGCACTACTTACAATAGCCAAGACAGGGAAGCAACTTAAATGTCCATCGTCAGAGGAATGGATAAAGAAGATGTGGTACATATATACAGTGGAATATTACTCAGCCATAAAAAAGAATGAAATAGTGTCATCTGCAGCAACATGCATGGACCTAGACATTATCATACTCAGTGAAGTAAGTCAGACTCAGAAAGACAAATATCCATATGATATCACTCGTATGTAGAATCCAATTTAAAAAAATAAAGATACAAGTGAACTTATTTACAAAACAGAAACAGACTTACAGATATCGAGAACAAACTTATGGTTACCAAAGGGGAAATGTGGTGGGGAGGGATAAATTAGGAGCTTGGGATGAACACACACACACTACTATGTATATGATAGATAACCAACAAGGATCTACTGTATAGCAGAGGGAACTCTATTCAACATTCTGTGATAACCCATATGAGAAAAGAATCTAAAAAAGAATGAATATATGTATATGTATAACTGAATCACTTTGCTGTACACCTGAAACTAACACAACATTGTATATCAGCTATACTACAATAAAATTAAAAGAAAAAAAATTTTTTTTAGTTAAAAAAAAAGATGCTTAAAGGCTAACAACGAGAACTGATGCCTTACCACACATCTGCAGCAGACTTAGAATCTTGCCTAAATCGCTAACCTGGTTCTATCTGAACAGAGTACAGTCATCCCTGGGTATCCAAGGGGGGTTGGTTCCAGGCCTCCCCCAACTCCCTGCCGCTGCAGATACCAAAGTTCCTCGATGCTCAAGTCCTCTGTATAAAATGACATGGCATTTGTATAAAACCTATGCATATCTTCCTGTCTACTTTAAATCATCTCTAGATTACTTATAATACCTAATACAAAGGAAATGCTATGTTAATAGTTGTAAATACAATGTAAACGCCATGTAAGTAGTTGTCAGTGAGCGGCAAATTCAAATTCTGCCGTTTGGAGCTTTCTGGAATTTTTCTTCCCGGGTATTTTCCATTCACGGTTGGTTGCATCCATGGATGCGGAACCCTAAGATACCAAGGGCCGACTGTATTCAAATGTGAAACTTTACTTTGATGATTTTAAAGAGCAGGAAACAAGTTCCAACTGGCGTAAAATGTATTTATTCTCCTTAGCTAAAATTAGTTCTGCATCTGAATGATTTTGAGATGAACTGGGCAGAATTCATCATAGACACAGGGGCCACTTTCTTCCCTTACCTGAATCCACAATGGGCCTGGATAGATTACACAATACTTAGAAACAATGAATCAGGTATAAAAGGCAAATGAAGAGCTAAAAGTAGACGGGGGGCTTCCCTGGTGGCGCAGTGGTTGAGAATCTGCCTGCCAATGCAGGGGACACGGGTTCGAGCCCTGGTCTGGGAAGATCCCACATGCCGCGGAGCAACTAGGCCTGTGAGCCCCAACTACTGAGCCTGCGCGTCTGGAGCCTGTGCTCCGCAACAAGAGAGGCCGTGACAGTGAGAGGCCCGCGCACCGCGATGAAGAGCGGCCCCCGCTCGCCGCCAACTGGAGAAAGCCCTCGCACAGAAACGAAGACCCAACACACCCAAAAATAAATAAATAAATAAATTTTAAATATATATATATATATAAAAGTAAGCGACCAGCAGATTCATCTAGGAAACAAAGAACAACTCCATTTAATGTGCCTGCTTTATGCAATGCACCTTCCTGGATCCCGTGCAGAATATGAAGATGAACAGAGGCAGCCGGGCCGTCCAGGGGCCCACCGTCCAGCGGTGGCGTCAGACACATATACTAATAATCTGAAATCAGACTTGGCAGTGACGAGCACCATGGAGAGGACAGAGAGGGATACAAAAGACTGCAGATGGGAGAAAGTGTCGCCTTCAGTAGACGGGATGGCTTCTTAGGGCAGGTGGAATTCCAATGGGACCTTGAAGAATGGCTAGAATTCTGACAAAGTCAGGGGTAGGGGGGTTGGGAGGATGAACCCTTGGAGCAAAGGCAAGGAAGTCTGTTGAGGGCCTGTTAACGATGAGAGCAGAGGACAGAGAAGGCGGTGCCCGGCCCGTGAGAGCCTAAGCCTGGTGCCTGCAGCGCCAGCGGGGGGCAGCGAGGACTTCAGTCTGCAGGCAAAAATGATCCAGGAAAGGTTTTGGAGAAGGCAGAGGCAATTAGATCTCTGACTTAAAAGACAACTCATGGCAATCTGAGTTCCGTTCTTAAAATCCACATTCCTGGGAGAAAATTTTGCAAAAATCTCTTATCAAGGCAATAACTCTTGGTCACAGCTGCCCTGAATGCTCCCTCCCTGGTTCTGTTTGAAACGCTTCAGTCTGAAACCCAGTGCCTTGGTCTCCAAGTCACTGCCTCCAATTGTTCATTCCGTATGGACCCTGGATGCCCTGGGTGGTGTCACATCTGTCTGCCCAGCAACCAGCTGTGACAACATGGGTAAAACCCGGAGTGTCTCCTGAGGGTTCACCAGAAAGCCCACGAGCCGCAGAAGTACCAACTTCTACTTTCCTATAAACGTCCATGGCCATAAGGAGCAAAAGGAAACATTTTTACCTGGATGAGTAGCATCTATGTCCCTTAAACAGTTAATGTCAAGGTTATCTTGTTCTACAATTTCCCTGGACTCAGAAAATCAGAGCTCAGAATCCTCCCTCTGGTCCTGTAATTAAAGACTGAGTTTCTGAGGAAAGTTCTTTCTCCCTCTCCCCTCCATTTCCACGTGTAAACCGATTCCATTATGGTGGGTGAGAGCTCCCAATGCGTTCTGTCCCACCGGGTAAGAGAGTTCAGTATTTTTTTTCCTGGTAGGCATAAATAATGAATTAGATTAAAATTAAAGTTAAGCAGAATATGTGAACAAGAAAGGGGAAAGAAACAGGCAAAGAGAGGGTCAGGTCATACCAGGCCAGACCATCAAGCTATCACTTTCATTAGCTATTCTAAAGGGGCGGGGTGGGGGGGAGGGTGTCATTTTCTGATTCTTTCACTGGACTTGGCAGCAACAAGTCTGCCTCTGGGAGCCTCTTCTGGGGGTCCAGCCTCAGTAAATACTAGGACTTTTAAAGCAATGCAAGATATGGGAAGAAAGTATGTGTATTCCCACGCTGACACATACAAACACACGAGAGAGGCGGAGAGACGTAAAGAAAGGCTTCAACCAAAGGGACTCCTGAGGTGTGTCTCGGTAGAAATTAGAGACAGAAGCACCTAGTGAACTCATCTGAATCTCCTTAGTAACCAGTGGACCACGTGGAGGAGGCTGGCGAACTGCCGCATCGCCGCGTCAGAGCCTGCTTCATGCCAGTGCTGAGACACGGTCCAGCCCCACTCGGCCTGACCCCCTCAGGAAGAGGCCAAGGCCCCCCAGGTGTGAGTGCTGAGCTGGCCTGGGGCTGCTGGCAGGGAGGGGACCCGGGAACTGGTGGTTCCTTCTCTGAAAATACTTCCCACCCGACAGCAGGAAGCTCTGGGCCCTCTTCTCTCTGCTACAGGCTCTGACGATGCTGGCCCCCAGCAAGCTCCCACCTTTGGGTTCCTCATGGTTGACTGGGACCTCCCAGCAGGTAAAAAGGGAAGGCAGGTGAGGTAAAGGCCCAGAGTAGGCAAATTACTAACTCTGACAAGCATAAGGAAATAGTGAACCTAGAGCTGTGACGTCCAATGTGGAACCACTGGCCACCTGTGACCATTTAAATTTAAATTCTCCAGTCACACTTGCCATGTGTGCACAGTGGCTACTGCATTGGACAGAAAAGTTACAGGACATTTCCATCACAGCAGAAAGTCCTACTGGACAGCACTGGTCTTACGGTTGTCATGAAGAGGCCTACTGAATGCACCTTAATTAGGACTAAAATGTAGTGTTGGCGATACAGTGACACGAGCACTAATTGGGAGTTAATTCAAGGCCCAGCTTTACTTATCATGGACTTCAATGCCATGAGGGAATCGCTTAGCAGCTCGACCTTTAAAGTAAGGGCACTGAACTGGATTAGGTGACCCCTAAAGCCTTACCTTACAGAGTAAGATGAAGCACCAGGCCCATTGGGGAGAACCCTGAGTTTACAACAGTCAGGAGACCCAGGGGCAAGTCCCTCATCTCTCCTGCCCTTAGTTTCCTCAGCTGATGAATGGAATGTTTTCATCTACCTCCTAAATCAAACTAACATCGCTTCATGATATATAACAAAGTTAAGACAGTAAGTCCTGAAACTTCTCATCCCAAAGAGAATTTGTTTTTCCTTTATTCCTTTCTACTTCCTTTTCATTAGATCTATATGAGAAGATGGATGTTAGCTGAACCTATTGTGGTAATCATTTCACAGTATATGCAGATCAAACCATCATCCACCTCAAACTGACACAGTGATGTATGTCAAATATCTCTCAACAAAACTGGAAAAAAAATTGCTGTTTGCTGCAAAATGCTAAACAAGAGCTAGGTGTTACCCTCATAAGTTAAAAGATCTGTAGTGCACAGTGTTTTAGGATTCCTGCCTCTCCCCCTTATCCCCATGAAGCATCTCCATTATAAGTGCCCAGGCCGTGGCACTGGTATGTTTTTCTCACAGCTACATCCTTGCTCCTGCTGGCTGCCTCTTTAGCAGGGCCATTTTGTTGCCTATGTCTGGCAAACCCAGATTTCCCTCTCCTTCTTCCTCTTCCTCCTCTTCCTCCCAAAACCAATAAAACCACAAAGAGAAGAGCAGGTATTTTAAAGTCACCCATAAAATATGCTCTTGGAGTTCCTCCTGGGCTTTGAGGGGAAAAAAAGGCAGTTACAGAGACATCATTTATTGAAGTCCTGCTATATCTAGCGCACTTTATTTGGGCTGTGGGAATTAGCTTTAAAAAAAAGAGGTACAAACACACCATTGTAAAGCAATTACACTTCAATAAAGATGTTTAAAAAAAAAGAGGTACTACCCAAAAAAGGTGGGGGGAATGAAACATGCACATTTGGAAAAGCTTCCAAAATACTTAGGGATTCTTTATACACACCAGCAGGTGTACATTAACGTAGGCCGAATCTCGTAAGTACTTAAGACCCAAATGAGATCTGGAGTAATAGGACAAGGAGAATCTGGTGGGTTATTCGGGAAGGTTCCTAGGGGAGTTCAAAATTGAGCCAGATTTTGAAAGAGGTGTTGGCCCTGACTGGGCAAAAAGGAGAGAAGAAGGCTTTCCAGGGAGGGAAATTATAACACGCCAAGGTGCAGAGACAGGACAGGAGGGGCTCAGACAGGTGAGCGCCCAGCGACCTTGGGGGGAGTAGTACAAAGGCTGGTGGCCGCTGGAATGGGGGCCCCAAGCGACAGGGAAGTCAGGCTGTAATGGGCTTCGTGGGGAATTTCCTTTTGCTAATAAGTGGTCATGGAGAGCCACTATGGACCCTTGAGCAGAGGAAAACAGTGTTTAATGAAGACAATTCCAGCAGCTGCGTGGAGGGTGGAGGCGAGGAGGGGAGGTGGGGAAGCCAGCCAGAGTCCTGCGCTAGACAGTAGCCATGGAAATGGAAATGAGGATCAAAGGAAACAGTGCAGAGGAAGAACTGGCAGAAGGTGGCGTGGGCTGGAGTGGGTCTTTGGGAGAGACAGCCAGTGGGAACCAGTGCCAGGACGGTGTGCCACTGGCAACGGGGATGTCGGGAGAGGGTGGCCATTTGAATGGAGAAGGGGCAGGAACACTGGGTCTTTTTTAAAGAAATGTTTTTCCCTGAACATTTTCCGATATTGGGAGGATGGGCCAGGGGAGATTTTTCTGAAAAACCACTGGAGACATAATCAGGATGCTGGAATACTAAGTCAGAGAAAGACAAATATCACATGATATCGTTTATATGTGGAAGCTAAAAACAGAGTACAAATGAACTTACCTACAAAACAGAAATAGAGTCACAGATGTAGAAGACAAACATGGTTACCAAGGGGGAAAGGTGGGATGGGATAAATTGGGGTTGACATATACACATTACTATATATAAAATAGAGAACTAATAAGGACCTACTGTACAGCACAGGGAACTCTATTCAAACTCTGAAATGACCTATATGGGAATAGAATCTAAAAGAGAGTGGACATATGTATATGTATAACTGATTCACTTTGCTGTACACCTGAAACTAACACAACATTGTAAATCAACTATACTCCAATAAAAAAAATTTTTTTTAATGTTTTTCCCTGAACATTTTCCGATATTGGGAGGATGGGCCAGGGGAGGTTTTTCTGAAAAACCACTGGAGACAGAATTAGGGTGCTGGACATGGAGACTGCAGAACCATCAGAACCAGTTTGCCACTGAAGCCAGGTGATACAATGAGTCTTCCAAAGACTTGAGGCTTGAGAAATACAACAGAAACGGACACTAGATTACCCCTTGAGAAAGTGGTGGCGGAGCCTGGAGCCAAGATGTAGAGCAGTGTTTCTCACCCGCGACACTACTGACATCAGGGCTGGATTGCTGTTTCTGGATTGCTGTGTCCTGTGCGTTACAGGACGTTTAGCAGCGTCCGGGGTCTCCACCCACTAAGTGACAGTAGCCTCCCTCTCTCCCAGCTGTGAAATTCAAAACTGGCTCCAGACGTGGCCCGGTGTCCCCCGAGAGGCTGCATGGTCCCTGATCGAGAACCACTGATGTGACGTCATAGTAACATCTAACATTTATTGGTTGAACGCACGCAGTGTGCCAGGCACTGTTTTAAGTACTTCACAGGTATTTATTGATTTAAGGCCAAAACATTTTGAAGCAGCTATACTATTATTACCCCCTTTATATAAGTAAGGAAACGGAGACTCAGAGAGGTTATGCAATTTTTCAAAGGTTCCACCGCTAGGAACTGGCAATGTCAGGCAGTTTGCTTGTTTTTTTGGCCGCGTGGCATGTGGGATCCTAGTTCCCCAACCAGGGATCAAACCGGTGCCCCCCGCAGTGGAAGCACGGAGTCTTAACTACTAGACCGCCAGGGAAGTCCCTGTCAGGCAGTTTGGCTCCGAGGTCCCTGATGTGTACCACAAGGCTTGCCTGCTTTTTTTGTGGAAAGGAGGAACCATACGCGAAAGCACTTTGAAGACAGATTCCGTAGAGTCCATCAGGGCTGAAGAGAGGGTATAAGGGAGAAGCACAAGCTCCCCGAAGTGCCAGGCCTGAGGCTCCGGGAGAAAGAAATGGGGACCTCAGAAAGAGGAGTTGGGTTGGGGGAAAAATGAATTTTGCTTTGGATAAATTAAAGATTTAGGGCAACACATTGAAAGCAGCAGTGAAGAAGAAGTGGGAAGACAGATTTTCGTGATTTCAGGACAGTAGGAGCCTTGAGTGTGACAGCAAAAGTCCTAATGAAAAGATGGACTGGGCCAGAAACGAAGCCTGTTGAAGTTGTGAAAGATGCGACAGAGGCCCCTCTGCAGTTTCCAGCAAACGAAACATAGACATGACTGTCTGTGCTGAGAAGAGAAGGACTGTGGACAGGTACATCAGAGAGTGTTGACTTTTTCAGCCAAGTGTCAGGAGACCATCAGCTGGGAGCAGGGGCTTGGAGCGAATGCTCAGGGAGGTGATGTTTTCAGGACAAGGCAAGCGTGTGATTCCGGGGCTCGAAGACAAAGGCTGGTCACCCCATCTTTCAGTGATGATGGTGTTTTGGAAGGAAGGACCCTGAGCATGATGGGTGAGATAACTTCTGGGACTTTTTCATCCGCGCTTAGTAGCATGAGTGACAGAAGAGAAAAAGCAGATACGACTGCAAGTTGATGGGTCAGTGATGGAGAAATTAACAGAGAGTGATGAAACCTCGGTGGTAGAGTAGGGAGGGGAGGGGAGCAACAAGGGTTCCACGATGGCAAGTCAGATCGAAGTGAAATGGAGGAAGCAACGCTTGAAGGTCACAAGCAGGGTGAATTCGAGGTCTTTGGGGGAGTGGGTGAGAAAGACACGATAATTTGGGGCCGGAGCGCTGCTGGAGATCTGGATGGAGGTGCGGTGTAGACGAAGTGGAGGGCGCCTCTCATCGGGTACGGGGTTGCGCGCCACGCAAACGTGTAAGAACCCATCAATCCAACACATTTCAAAGTTTCTTTAGTGTATATTTTGAAATATAGTAGAAAGAGGAACAAAAAGCAAAAACATTGACTACTTTAAGTGAAGAGCTAAATAAACACTTGTTCTATTAAAATTAGAGAAGGTTCTTTCCCTCTGAGCAGTCTGAACAATCCACTTACAATAACAAATCTAAGAACAGTTATTTGCGCAGCAAGAAGAGCCGTGTGCATAAAATTACAGGGTTAAGAGCATTTATTTAATCAAGCCACCACGTCTTCTAGAAACATGGGTCCACTGGACTGGCAGACAAGAATGGCCAGGAGTTTCCAGAAACCAGGCACTGGATCTCCTAGAGTCGATGCTGCAAGCAGCACTGGAGGAGGGGAAGCGGCACCCTGCACACGGGGGACAAAGGAGCAGGTGTGCGAGAGGAGCCAGGGAGGCGGCTCTGGAAGAGCAGTTCTCAAGCCCGGCTGTACCTTAGAACCACCTGGGGCCTGAGTAGGAAATCAGAATCAGTGCCCCAGGGAACATTCTCTAAGGCTCCTTGTACCCTGCGAAGGAATGATTTTTCATTCATATTCTCATCTTCTCTCCGTCTTTCTGTCTCTGTCCATGTCTGTCTTAGACGCACGCGCGCGCGCACACACACACGTGCACACACACACACGTGCACCGGGCTGGCTCTTGCACACAGAGAGCAGCAGGGAGCGCGGCTTTCCCTGGCAGCAGCTTTGTCCTCCAGCTGCATCTGGGCTGGAGCCCAGCGGCACCGAGGAACCAGGCGGGAGCACAGGGAGGGGGTCCTTGCCTCCACACCCACCTCATCCCCACCCCTGACTCCAGTACCAAAGGAGAACAGGACCCAGTGCCTTAAACAGATCCATCCCTTCTCCCATGGAAACGGGAGGGTTTCACAAAGACCAGTAACCCACCAGCCTGCAGGCGCTAAACTCAGATTTTCACACACGGCATTCATTTTGTAGAAAATTAACCCTGAATTGCCTATGTTACTGGCAGGCACCATGGTGCAAATTACCAAAAACCAAGAAAAAGGCCAAATTGATTTCTATTTGCCATCCGAATGCTTGACATTCTGTGAACCCGTAACGCTGAATTCCTTCCCAAAATGTCTGTTTGCCACCATTTAGAGGCAGGACTAAGACAGACATGTACACGGAGCAGGGTGCAGCCGGCACGTGTCTGCTGGACAGCGGGCTGGCCCATCGCCATGACTGTGACACCCAAGGAAGCCCGGGAGGGGCCGGCCCGCCGGCAGGCTGGCTGACCTCCACCAAGAAGTCTCCAAAACTCCCCGGAGTCCAGACAGAACTTCCCAGGGTGGAGAGCAGCTGTCGCTCTCCAGTTCTCCCCGGAAGTCTGCCAAAACTGTGGATGACTCCATCCTTGTCATCGGCCGGGCTGGGAAGGGGGGGCGGGCGGTGGGCGCCCCCCTCTCCGGGGACTACAGCCAGCCTGGCATTCTGTTTGCACAAGTCCCGTCCCCAGGGTCTGGGAAGGGGAAGCCTCCTTACGGCCCTTTCCTTTCCTCCCTCCCTCTCCCACTTTCTCCCACCCCCACCCTGTATTTTTCCTCCTCGACACACAAAGGAGAAGAGAAGCCAGAGAACTTGATTGAAGTTGGGGTCCTGGATATGGCACTTTCCTCTTTTTCCTTCCATCACTCTCTTTTTTGTCTCTCTCCCTCTCTCCTGGCTGCTGCCATTGTCTCTAATAACGCAAGGATCCCGGCCCCAGGTCTCTCCGGATTGCCCCCCCCCCCGACCCACCTAACTTCAGGACCGATTTAGAAGCGCCCCCCACTCCCCGAGGGCATCCTGGGCCACTGGGTGTCACACAGTTCACTCTGTCTCCCTCGTTACGCAGACACAAACACACCCAGCTTCTACACCGTCCCTCCTCTGTGTGCTACAGACAGAGTGGAGCATTGCTGAGGAACAGGTGGGGGTAGGCATCTGTGTGGGACAAATGGACGATGGAGAAGGCCAGCGAGGAGCACCGCTTCTTCTCTTTCCTGCCCTACCGAGAACCCCCGGGCACTGTTCCCAGGGTGTGGACGGCAGAGGTGAGGGAGCTAAGTTCCAGGCACTTTATGTACTTCGCCTCATCTAACCTTCACGTAACCTGCACTTCACACAAGAGTTCCGGAAGCCCAGGGCCAAAAAATAAAGGGCCTTATCCAACGTCACTCGAGGGCAAGCAGCAAATTCAGGATTCTGAACCCAAGTCCCTTTGATGCCAAGGACCTGGCCCTTGATTCTCGTGGGCTGCTGATCTGGGCAGAGCTAATGGGGCTTCGGTCTTTCCCTCCAGAGGCACTATTCAAAATCCGGGTTGGCTTTGGTTTAAAAACCACAGCAGTTCCAGCCTAGAAACCCTAAAGATGCTGGCCCCAAGGCATCTTGGAAAGGCACTGCCTGACACCCAGTAGAAAATACAAAGCTCCCATCGGGAAGGAAGGGTAAGGAGGGAATCCGAAAAGGTTATCTCCACTGACTGTCCCTTCTGTTGGGAGGGGAGGGGGATTCTCTCAGAAATCTTAAGAAATCCTCACTCTGGGGTCCCGAAGGAGAATTCATCTCTGGCTAGAAATTGTCCTCAGGGCCTCAGACAAGAGTCAAGGAGTCAGCTGAGGTAGACTGGGAGAGGGCTGAGGTAGTAGCCTGAGTATTAAAGCTAGTGTTCCTTTATGCCCATTTCATCTGAATCGCATCCACCGCTTCCAAAGCACTCGAATCCCCCCCCTCCCAAGTGGCCGTGCTGGCTGGCTCAGCTCAAGTCTCAGCTCCTGGCTTGTCGGCTCTTGGAGACACAGGCATGATGCCTGATTCCACAGCAGAGAGAGCCCGGAGCCCTGCACGTGACCTCAAGCCTTCATAAACATTCTGTAAATGAACCCATGAGGCTGGTGGATCCTGGAAGAACACGGGAGTTGGGGTCTCAAGGAATTCTTCTCCACACCCCACCCGCTTCCAGAGACAAGTAAGTGGAGGAATACTTCCCAGGGTGTGCCCTGGACACGGGGTCTAGACAGGGGTTCTGAACCTGGCGTCTACAGCATCCATCCTAATCCTCCGAGTGGAATGTGGGGAGTTTGCATGAAAGTGGGTTTTTCTAGGAAGAGGGTCCAGAGTACCCGTTTTAGGAATCGCTGATCACGTGCATGTGTGGACCGGGAGTGGGAGGGGTGGTGACAAAGATGAAGCGGGGTGGCAGCAGGGCCTGCGGAAGCTGTACAGGGGGTTGTTCCGGGCACCACAGCTGCAGAGCCAACCCTGGAGGAACACCTCCCCACCCCTCAGCCAAGAGCACGGCCCCCGAGAGGCAGGCAGAGCACTTCACTGTCCCCGGCCCTGTCGAGGACGGAACACAGGCTGAGTTCAAGGCCCCCCAGGTGAGAGGCCATCACACTTCCAGGGGCATCGCCAGAGCCAGCAGCCACTGTCCGTCACTCCCTTTTGAGCACCGTCTACGCAACTCACCCCATTCTTCTGTTTGAAAGGTAGAGTCTCTGGAGAAGTCAAATCTAAAGCTTTCATTACTTTTGCTTAATTACATATATCAGTCTCCCACAGCCTGCCAGGCCCATCCTTCTCAGAAAACCACAGCTCTAACAGGGTTTGCTCTTTAAAAAGCCATTTTGATGGTTACTTCAGGGTGTTGGGAACTGACTGTTAGGTTCAATATTTTTTCCAATGTAACATTCATGCTTATGAGGTTGCAATTTCCAGCCATCACCTTTTTTTTAAAAAGGTTAGGAGCTGGCCCTCAGGTGTCTTTCCAGTCCTCTGTGATTTTCTCAAATGGCAGGCTTTGCCCTGCAGTGTCCACTTCCTTGTTAGAGGCAGCTTAGAATCAGTCTTTAAGACCTTGGGTTATTTACTATACTCTTCTTAATTAATGTTTCAAAATCCCCCCCAGTTTTAACTCGGTTTTGTGTTCCCTAACCCACGCTAGAATCCAGATTATACACACCCATACACACACGTACCCACAAACACCCACACGTGTGACTGTACGTGAGTAACCAGTTCCCAACTATATCCTAGGAAAGTAAGGATATACCTCTCGCCCTTATGGTGATGACTTCTACCCCTTTACCTTTATCTGATTCCTGATATAATTAAAATTCTCATTTTTAAATTTCCTACCTCGTCTTTTCTGAATATGACAATAATTCACTCTATTGTGGAAATTTTATAAAGTAAAGAAAAATATAAAGAAGTAAAACGATAATTCCCTTGTCCCAAATTCTTCTATCTTTTGTATAATATGTTGACCTGACCTTTCCAGGTTTCACAACCTTCACTTTTTCTAAATAGGCTCACCTGCCCACCAAAGTCATTTTTCTTCTTAGAGTAAATTCTGTTTATCCAATCAGGTTTCCTCCAGGCGTCCTCAACCAAGGTAACAAGCATCTCTCCTCGGCTCTCTCAAGGCAGAAGCAAAGTAGAAAGGGCTCTGGACTTGGGATTCAGAAAAGCTGAGATGGAGTTCCATCTCTTTTTTTCTTCTCGACTATACACTTTTGTATAATCACTAGAGCACTTTGTACCTCAATTTCTTCATCTGTAAAATGGGGATAAGAGTTCCTGCCCAGAATTCCTCCTACACTGGGACTATCAAAAAATGTGTTGGGGAAAAAAACATATGAGAAAGCCCTCGGTAAACTATAAAGCATTCCAGAAATGTAAGTGATTGTTACTATTAGAAACAACTTGGTTTGTCTTGGCCTCTGTTCCCTTCTTTCACTGAAAACTTCCCTTTCTTGCTCAAATTTTGTTCGTTTGTGTGCAGGTTTCCTTACAGCTTTTCATTTTTTCCTCTCTTTAATCAGTTCAAGGTCATTCTGCCCAAAGCTCACTTTAACATTTAAATCCTTGGTTAACTGGTGCTTATTTGTGGGTATCTTCTGCATTTTTTTTGCACTTAGAATTCACATTCTCTCAATATTCTAGGAACATGTCAGCTCTTGGCCGTACTTTCCTCTCTTGCCATCTATGATATGATGAGATATACAAAGAAGTCAATGCCAGTCTTGATCTGGAGGGCCCTAAGCCAGAAACGACTGCCCCATACATGGGACAACTATGCATTACACCCTCACCACCAAACTCGCTCTGACTCGGTTGGGCCCAGGGCCTGTCGTAGTAGTTACTACTTATTGAATGCTTACTCTGTGACACGTACTGTTCAAAGTGAAATAACTCACTTAATTCTCACAATGACTGAAAGGCCAGAATTATGACTACGTCACCTTTTACAGAAGGAATCTGGGGGTACAGAGAAGTGAAGCATCTGCCCAGTAAACTAAAGGAGCTGAACAGAAACGCTGGCTGTCTGACTCCGGAGGGCTTGTTTTCAACCGCTGTTTTCTGGACCTGCCACCATGTTAGACTGCGGTAAGAAAGGATGAGGGGGGGTGCAGTCCAGCAGGCCGCCAGGGACCCCTGAAGTGCCACTGGCAGAGATGGTGGCCAGGAAACCTTAAGGAACCAAAAGGGGACGACAGCAAGGAGTAGAGAAGCACACCCCACTCCGTCCACGGTAAAACTCAACAATGATGACACCAGCACGTTCCCAGGCTTTCCTGGAAGCTGGTCCCGGGTGGGTCCTATATCTACGGAGCCCCTCGGGAGCATGGTCCTAACCACCCTGCAAAGTCTGCTGTGCACGCTCTTCTCTTCGCTCCACCATCCTTATTATGGAGAACCGGACACACCATATGTTTCTTCTAAGTGTCTGACCGCTCAAGTCAACCATAAAAATTTACTACAAAGCTGTGGAGCGTAAAGCTTAAGAGCACGAGTGAGCTCCAGCCAGACGGCTGGGTTCAAATCCTGGCTCTGCCACTTGAGCTACGCAAGTTTTAACTTCTCCGTGGCCTCAGTATCCTCACCCATAAAATGTAGGTAATAACCATTCATACCTCTGAGGAGGTTGGGACCGTCAGGTGCATTCATGCGTGGAAGCACTGAACACAGAGCTTGCAGGTGCTCACGCCACGCCACCAGGTGTTTGGTACGTGCCCACCCCGTGCCAGCACTCTGCTAGGCGCACACCGGGTAGAGGGAAGAGGTGCTTTCTGCCCTTGAGAAATTCGCATCAGGCGATGGATGGGATGGAGACACGGCAAGAGTCATTTCAAACCAGGGCACCATGGGAGCAGGAAGAGGGCAGTGATTCCAGCCTGGGGGGGACCAGGGAGCCCTGGAGCACAATCTTGAAGGCGGAATAGGAGGGAGGCAGGTGGGCGACGGTGGGGAGGGCACCGCAGACAGAGCGAGAGGCGAGGGCAAAGGCCAGGAGCGTGAGACCGCCTTTCACGTTAGCCTTCTCCTCCGCTTGCGTCGCCATCTCCATCTCTCCTCTTCTCGGCCCGTGTAACAAGAAAACGTAAGCCTGGAAAAATGGTTCTACACATAAAGCTAGAAAGATTAGTCTTGCTCTCCTTTCTGACAAGCATTTGTCTAGTTTTCTAGATAAATACTGTGAAAGAGAACCTGAGGAGGAGACAGAGACCAAAGATTAAAAACCACAGGTCTCAGTGCCTGGTGCAGCTCTGCATTCCGAATGCCGGGGCCTCGGCCGCCTGCTCCCACCCCAGTCAGATACCCCCTCTTCTCCTGCCCACGGGGAGTGCGTGGATGGCTCTGGAGGCCGTTGCAAGGCTGTTACGCTGAGCAGGATGGAGTTATTAACAACGACACTGTACGTGTGCGTGTGAAACTCATGGTTTGAGGGGATTCTTTACGTTTCCTCATTTGACCCACAACACAGCCACTGTCTCCCCCTAAAGACCTCATTTTACAGGTGAGGACGCAAGTTCGGCGAGGTTGGGTAACTTGCCCAAGTCACTCAGCACCCACAGCGCTGACCTGGCGCTGAGACGGGACCTGGTTTCCCGGCCCCTCGGCCAGTGTTCCTCCCTCAATACCACTTTGCTTCAAATTACTGAAAAGTAGTTTTACAATATGCATGTGATAAAGCTAAGTAAGGTACCAGAACTCCCTGTGGCACCAAGACACAACCTCTTTTCTTAAATAGAAAAATAAAGATATAGGAAATTGAACCTTTGTCTTGTATGTTTATTTTATTTTATAAAAAAAACAAACCTGCCCTCTGAGTCAGTAGTTAATGCAGATATCTGAAACAAAACGAGTTCCCTTTTGGGAATGAAGCAGGTGTATCTCATAGAACAATAATAGTGGGTTCCCTTACTAATAAGAACACAACTATGAAGCAGGATTCTGGACCACCACTCTCTTACTTTAACCATTAGGCTCCACTCAAAGTGGCAGTTTACAAATGGGTTTGAGAAAGAAATAGGTAAGAGAAAATGGGTAATCATCAAAATGTCCAAGATTAAGTGAGCAGAGGACTATTTCCTCTTAAAGGAAGTAGAGTCTTCAAGTTGGAAGTGAAGTACATTTACAGAATGGTAGGAACAGGCTAAGAAGATGGTGCCCAAGCCTTAACCATCATGTGAAATCAAAGAGATGCTGATTGCCAGTGCCATGGCTTTCTCACCTTCTGTCCTCACTAAATTAAATTACAGTCCAGAAACTGGCTATTTTATGGGATGCGTTTTTCCACTTGAAAACAACTTTGCCTTTTGCCAAGAGCAAAGCCTAAAGAGAAGGGAGCTAGAAGGAAGTCACTTTAGCTGAACTTTCAGAGTATGTGCTGTTTCCGGGGTCCTCTACACATAAACCCTCACCTCCTTTAACACGGAGGCGGCTCTGTAGAATTTACAGAGCCAGGCGTTAGAACCAGAGCACCTAAGCTGGATTCCTGGCTTGCTGCTTACAGCCATGTGCCCTTGTCCTCTCGAATCCTCACTCTGTTCATCTGAGAAACAAAATAATGTCAGCCTTCTGGTAAGGACTGAATGAGATAACATATGCTAATGTAACCCGGAATATGATCTATATATATAATGGAACCATGCATATCTATCGCCGATTCAAGGCCCAATTTCAACAGGAAATCGAAATTGTCTTAAGCAAAAATGAGGCAATTCCTTTTAGGTAATTATTATATTGAAACTAACAGCAATAATTCTTAGTATTTTCATTCCACCATTTATCTCCAAAATGATCTACAATTTCTGGCTACCTAATGCCAGGACCTTCTCACTCCCTTCCCTAACCTCCAACTGAGGTTACGTAAACCGAGGTACATAAACCCAGATTTACCGATAAATGAGATGCCCTGCTATGGTGGTGAAAAGACCATACGTAATTTTCAGAGCCAACTCTGAATTTTATCTTGAAGTCAAAGCATCTCTGTGAAGAGATACAGAATAAAAAGGAGAAGGTGAGTAACCATGATCCTATTTATTACAGAAAGCCCAGAACAGTGAAGGCAACTGGGGGACAGGAGATGAAAAAGCCCTCCTAGGGATATGCCCCAAAAGCCAGCATGAGAAAGGTGCGACAAACAGAGGGAAAATAAAACCAGTACATAAACGGACGACTTGGGAGGGCTTATTTCTAGCTGGGAACGTCAAGCAAGACTTGGTGGAGGAGACAGTTTTTGAGGCGGACACTGAGGGATGGACAGTGTTTATGTGGGATTTGAAGGGAAGGGGAAAAGCGTAATAAGTGATGAGTGAGAGCTTTTGGAAGAAATACCTTATTGATGAACACAACGTAAAATAAAGCTCAGAGAAGTAAGGCACTAAGAAATGGGTATATTTTCCTTGTCGGCCTGCAGCTAGCACTAAAGACACTCTCAGCCACACAGCTTTCGTAAAGTTCACCCGGAGCATCAAGAGGTGCTTGTGCGGCAAGGAAATGGAAACATAAAAGGCATAAATATGTCAACTTTATCCTCAGTGCACGTTCATTTCCGAATGTCATCTGTATCGGCAACCAGCATTTCTGAGCAGTGCCCATGTGCAGAGAGCATTCTGCTAAGCGCGGAGGACATAAGGTGACATAAAGCAGGAAAAATGTTCTCATGGAAAACTGACAAATTAATCAACAAACAAAAGTGATTTCTCTTCTATATGGAGGCTCTATGAAAACCCATCCAGTAGTTTTTTCTCCAAAAAGCCAAGGGGTCAGCATGTTCCTACCAAGAAAGATCTTCCAAATCTGAGCACCTGTATTTGGTCAGGGTCAGATTTCTTCTACAGTCTCTCTTCCTCTGTGAGCTGAAGGAAAAACCAGGATACAGGCGTAAACAGAATCAGAACAGGACTGAAATGTGTTCCCTTTCCCATTAAGCCCAGAAACAATCCTGGAGTTTCTAACAAGGTGATCAAAAGGAGAGCCACAAACCCTGAAGACATCAATTCTGGCCCCATGGAATGCGTGGTCTGCATGGTGAGAAATGCAAGGGGAGAGGCTGCAGTATCTCAGTGATTTGGATGTTTTGCTTCCATAGGGCCAACCAATAGATATTTGGAAAAGCAGATCAGTGAGTGCACAGCTTAGGTTTCTCCTAGACGTTCAGCGGCTCACACTCCTGCGTATCCCACCAAACTCCACCGTGACTCCAAACCACGCTCACAACCTTGCACACGTCCACAACAGAACTAGTATTTTTACTTTCTTATGGTTTGTCTTTCTAAAGGAACACAGATCCGTAAATCTACTTTTTTCCCCTCGTCTCTGTACACTTGGGTTCATGTTTATTTTTAAATGGGGAAGGGAGGGAGTCAAAAAGGAAGGAGGTGAGAAAACGATTAACCCAGCCAGCCTGATAGTCAGGGATTAAAGTAACAGTCACAGAAGAACGAAGCTTAATGCCTCCCACCCTCTTCCTCCTCTTCATGCCTTTAATACTCGATTTCAGGCACTGAGAGGGAGGAGACCAGGGCTGGTGGATCCCAACTGGCACTAAGATAATTGCACCATTCACACCCCTCACCAGTCAATCAGGGTCTGCTTAGCCAGCCCCGTTTATTAATAGTTTTCCTACATTTACAGCGTTACAAAGGAGTGAAATGAGGCTTCCTCTCCAAAACAAGAAATGGGGCACCCTCAATAAAGACTAAGTGGAACAGAGGACGTTTGCCGAAGCAAGGGCCGCTCGCCCTACTTCCCAGCCACACCTGTTTCAAGGGTGTCTGGGAAAGCAGCCCCAACTTCCCTAACTCTCCACCCCAGCCTGTGTCACTGGCGAGAGCACTCAGGAGCAAGGTAAATATAGCTCTGCTCTTAACTGCACACCAGTTCCACCGTTGGTGTGCACTCTGTACGCTAAATCCCCTCCTATTCCAACCACTTCTTTTGACCTCTGACTCAGGGACCCTCACGCTACTCATGGGACAGTTTAACGGCGATAGGGTCTCAGTCTACACATTCAAATGCTAGGACTGCACGATGCTGAGAGCTAATAGGGGCCTTGTCAATCATCTTGCCCAGTGGTTTTCAAATATGGCCGCACGTGAGAATCCCTGGGAAACGTTTTTAAATGACCACTGCCTGACTGCCTCCCTGAAAGATTTTGATTTAACTGTTTGGGGTACGGCCTGGGCATGGACATCCCATGTCCACGGGATGTTGCTGTTTAGTTGTTTGTATTTATTTTTGCCGAAGCTCTGCAGGCAATTGTGTTACTGACCTGGGGTTAAGAAGCACTGCTTTAGCCTGTCTTGCTGTTCCAGAAATGAGGAAATCAACAGCCAGTGGCCATGGCTTAAACCATGGTCCCAAAGTAAAATAACACAAGCAGAAACAAAAAGGAGCTTCCAACTCCCAAGACCACCACCTCCCCCATCATCATGCAGGCAGCTACCGGATACCCTGGGGAAACCTGACATTTTAAAGACCCATTGCATATCCAGGGAGTATGCGATACCCTGGGCTCAGAAGATGTGGGGATGAGCAAACGCTCACCACTGGCTGACTTAGGGGTCAGGCACCCCAAAGGGACGAGTGGGGCAGGGCAATGGAGGGGAAAGTACTGAAAAGAGATTCAGTGGGCATGGCTCTGCCACGTGTACACGACTTTAGACCACGTGGCTAACCTTAGACCTATTTTCACAGCTTCAAAATGGTGGTTGTGGAAGACAGATAATCTCCAAGGTGCTGTCAGCATTAGTATTCTTTTTTTTTTTTAATTTTATTTATTTTTGGCTGCATTGGGTCTTCGTTGCTGCGCACGGGCTTTCTCTAGTTGTGGGAGCAGGGGCTTCTCTTCGTTGCAGTGCGTGAGCTTCTCAGGGCAGTGGCTTCTCTTGTTGCAGAGCACAGGCTCTAGGCGTGCGGGCTTCAGTAGTTGTGGCTCACAGGCTCAGTAGTTGTGGCTTGCAGGCTCTAGAGCTCAGGCTCAGTAGTTGTGGTGCAAAGGCTTAGTTGCTCCGCAGCCTGTGGGATCTTCCCGGACCAGGGCTCGAACCCGTGTCCCCTGCATTGGCAGGCGGATTCTTAACCACTGCGCCACCAGGGAAGTCCAGCATTAATACTCTTATTATCCCAGGTCTTCCACACACACACACACACACACACACACACACACACACTCACGCATTACTTACCTAAACGCACAGACACATTTACTGTATTTAAGATTATTTTTGACTACTGTTTGGTAGGGAAGTCCCTGCACAAACATGCCCCTATGTACACAAGTCTAGTGGTGGTGTGTGTGCGTGTATTTGGATGCACACAAGAAACCCTGATCTCTAATCCAAAGACACCAGCTACTAGTGACCAGACTAAGGCCCCTTGAAGGTGGGAGGATTGATCCAGAACATCTAGGCATTCTCACAGAGTACAGTGGGCTTTGGGAAAAGGAGTAAAGACATCAGCTAAGCTTCAGGTTTCTCCCAAGCCTCTCTTCTCCCCTCCCTGAACAATGCAGCTTTCATCCCAGCCATTGTTTTGAAGTCCCGCCTCTCCGAAAGAAACAAGACCTGACTTCCTAAGAAATTCTAACCAGCTGAAGCCCTGAGAGGGTCTATACAAAGATTCATAAGAAATTTAGACTTGACATTTCTTTCTAAAGATGGAAATTTACAGTCTGAATGAGGCAATGAGCAAAGCCACAGAGGATGGCGTGTGTGAAGCACAGTTTGGCTGTCAGGAGTCGAGTGAGTTAACCTCGAAACCTTAAACTCTGCTGATCTAAGAAGCTCTCCACGACAGATGACAAACACCGCCCCCTGTCCCCCTTAAAAGGCTGGACCCCAGCAGGGCCAAAGCCTGGGCCTCTCTTTCCTTCCAGGCCTGCCACTCTCTCGGGTCTGGCCTCCTCCTCGCCCCCTCCCCATCCCTCTAAGCACAGCCTTGTCACTATGCCTCCACCGTTCTGCCCCTTAAGTCACCTTGAAATGAATGTCCCACCACCCAGTGATGGCATCTGCTCATCCACATACCTTCAGACTCAGGATACTCTCTTTACATGCAGGTGGGTCTTTAAAAAGTCTTCAGGCCAAGCTTAGGTTCCTTTTGCTAATGAAATGAATACAGACCACCATATACAGAGAAATGGTGAAAGTGGCGGAAAAAGGGTAGAAGGATGGGGAACAGAAAAAGGTGCAAATAAAATTTAGAGGAACATTCATTTCCAATCCATCTCCCCTTAGGCACCAATGCTACAGTTTAATGAAGTGGTAGCTAAAGGTGTCTTCCTAGCATCTCTACACCTGGGCATCCCCATGAAGAATACTTCTGAAACAAGAGGCCATCTAATAAGGCTACCAAAACGTTTTGTGAATGCCCTGCGAGTCACTATGCCCCTTTTCTTCCATCACTCCCCTTCGCCATGAAAGAAAGCAGCTAGTGTCCGGATGGCATGGCATCTCTCTGCCTCCCTACTCTAGAAACACATGGGGCTAGGCTGGGCCTTCATTCCCAGTAGCTTGACCTGGGCTAGGATCCAGCTCTCTCCTTGACTACAAACCGACTAACAGCTGTCCCTTTCTTTATAATGGCCATCAACAGAGTTAGTTGCAAACCAGTGGCCTAAAATGAAAATTGTATCATTTGCTCCTTCCAGAGGCAAGCCTAATAGGGCTAGCATTCATTAACTGTAGAACCACTAAAGCAGCAATGAGAGCCTCTTCCCTCTTCTTCCAACAAGACCCTGACTTCATCCTCTGGCCTCATCATTTGGAATCTGAAATTCCTAATCAGTGAACCAGCACATTCCTGTGTTGATCTTCTCCCCAAGTTTAGGGAGGCGAGGAAGAGCAGGAGGTGTGCCCCTTCACACCACTTGCCTCTCCACCTGCTCTCCATCCTCCTAAGATGACCATTCTCTCCTTCTTCTATAAAACTCCTAATTATTTTTCAAGATGTAGTTTGAATGTCAACCCCTCCATGAAGCCCACCTCCTTCTCCCAGGCTGCTCTCTCTTACAGCTCTTACCTAAGGATATGGTGGTCTCTTTACACGTCTCCCCCATTAAATCATGAGTTACTGGAAGGTAAGGGCCAGAGCTAATTCTTTTTCATAACTCAGTGCTTGACAAATATTGGTCCTTAACAAATGTTTGTTGAATAACTGAGGAGAGCAGAAGTCATAAAAATAAATAAAGTTAAAAGAAGAGACAGTGTGAAAGAAAAGAGACCAAGAGATACTAATAAAGAAACACAGAAGCAGGAGTTCATAAAAAGAGGGAGAAGAATCAGTTATGAGAAGGACCAGCATAAGAAGGCATAGAGGACGAAAGGGGAAGAGGCAAACGATATACGTGGGTGGAAGAGTGAGGGAAGAGAGGACACAGGTGAACTTAGATACAAAGGTTCCTTTCTGATTTTTCTTTTCTATTTTTAAGAACAAAGCAGAAATGCTGCAAGTCCTCAAAGCAGAAATATACGTGGAGCTGCCAATGTTAACCATGATATAGCATTGGGTTCAGGAATGACGTAGACCCATGACGCATGGTCCAGTAACTTTGGCACCACCTGGGAGATTGTTAGAAATGCGGAATCTTGGGTACCACCCCAGACCTGGCGATTCAGAATGGACATTTTAACTAGGTCCCCAGGTGATTCCTATTTACAATAAAGTTTGAGAAGCACTGATGTAGACGTCTGAAATCCACAAATAACCTCCACGTCTCACTCTATTCAATGGTGTGGTGCACAGAGACTTGGCACTAAGCAACTGCCCCAACCTTAACCAAATCACTTAATCTCCCTGGATCTCAGTTTCTTCATCTATTAAATGAGAAGGCCAGAGGAGATGCTTTCAAAAGTGCCACAGGGCTCTCATATTGTTGATCTCATCTAACAACGTAACTGCAAACCATTCCCGTACCCACCAGAACAAACAACAAATAGCATCTTTCACTAATCAATATTTCACTTCTCTCCAATCTCTCTATGGTAGCCACAGACATACCATTAACAGCCACAGGTGCATGGTAGAAACCCATCTCCTCTGAGTTACGCCTGCTCCTTCACATTCTGTTCTATTTTCTGCATCCTTCTGAAAGATAGTATCAATTCAACCACTAATCTACTCTCCCTGGAGACGTCTTCTTGTGGTTGCAAAGAAGAGATGCACTTTAATAAATGTGAACAATTCATTTAGACCAATAACTCTTTGGATCCACATTTATTTACAGAGAGAGACGATACCAGGATACCGTGCACACCATGTACGCACAGTAGCAGAGACTGCAAAGGTAGTTTACTGAAAGGAAGAAATTTCTAGAATTCTTAAGGAGGGTGCAGAACGGCAGTGAAGAAAAGGAGCTTATCCACTCCTGACCCCAACAAGTTACGCGAGATGAGCTCTTTTGTACTCTCCATCATTACGGAGAGAAGGTCATTGTTCAGAACAATAGTTTCCCAACCTTTAGCATGATGAGTTCCACCTGGCTCCTACAGGCTGCTTTTTTTGCTCTGGTTTCTTCACACATAACCTGTCCTTTCCCCCGCCTCCTTCTCTAGTTCATAGTCTATAAATATTAACTAAATTTCTCCTTTAGCCTGTCAGTATTAGTGGCTGTGTCGCCTCCATTTTCATATTCTTGAACAAGAAAATAGGAAAAAAGGAAAAAAAAAAAAAAGAGCCCTGCATCCTGGATTCCTCATATTCGTGGAGGTAACAGGAGAAGGTTTTACAAGGTGATGATGTGGCCAAGGGCTGCATCAGCTCAGTCCTGTTTCTCCATTCATCCCACCAACCAATTTTAGTGCACGTGTCCCTCTCCCAGGTACCCACTGCCCCTCCCCACACAAGGCTGCATGTGTGGACGCGAAAGTCAAGGGAGACCGTCAAGGTTCTGAAGCCATTTTTCTGGAAGTGAAGCAGGAACACAAAATCAAGGTACCTGCTGTTCATCCCTTCACCAGAGGAAGTCTCTCTTCCAGCTCAGCCTAAAAGAAAGGCACTGGGTGTGCAAAGTAGTGACTAGAGGAATTTTTTCTCTTCCTCCTCCTTTTCTGTCATTTCGCCTTCTTACTTACTCTCTTTACCTCTATCTACCTCCCGATATATGATACATTTACAGTGGCAAAACAAGGCTCTTCAGATAGACAGGCTTCCCAGGGATGGAACCAATGGAGAGAAGGCACTAGACACCCCAGGGCACACCCTGCTCCTCTCCTTACTTTCAGCATCTGTCTCTAAGCTGCCATATCATCCTGTGTTCACAGATCCATCATGCTTCGCTACACCTGAAACACAGGCACAGAAGACACCATGTTGTTCAGCTTCTCTTGAAATCACCAACCTAACATCTTCAACCGTGCTTTCCTGGGAAGTCTTTATTTCCTACTAATTTTTTTTTTCTTAATTGCACATCATGGAGGCACCTCGACTGAAATTAAATGTGCTCTTCCTCCCACCAGCAGCCACATTTCTCTGCCATGTAGCCCACACCATCAGGGGGGTGGCAGGAGGGGAGAAGACAAAATAGAACCCGGTCAGCTCTTTATGCTGTGAGGGGAAAAAAGGGGAGAGAACAGTGGCCCTGAGGCTGCCCAGAGCACCACTGAGTCACAGCCGCATGGCGTCCACTCCCGAGGACAGGGGCCAGCCGCCTCCTCCCAAGGTCTCCAAAACGGCTCTGGATGTGGAAAGACACGGACCACCTGTGGCGATTCCTCCTTGGATCCCAACAAGCACTTTCTGGATGGAGTCCATCCTTTCCTCTTTGTGGCTTTCCCACCGCCTAGCCCTCTTCCTCCCCTTCCAATGTCTTGTCCTTTGCCCAGTCTTAGAGCCAACTAACAATGGCCTGGAACCTGGCTTCACCCCATTAGCATTCAAGGCAAACGGGGCTGAGACTCTGTCGAAAGGCCTCCTGGCAACCTCGCCACCAATCAACATGATGACCGGTGTAGAGCACTGTCGTGGCCCCAGGAATGCAAACAGGGCGATGCCCTTGGAGACGCACCTCACCTTGCTCATCCTACCTATGCAATCATGGCGCACGGAGCTGCTTTTTTCACCCACACCTCTGTTCTATTTTTAAGTAAAATTCAGAGTTCCTCCTCCCACTTGAAGGAGTAGAAGCAGATGGGGAAGGAGCTCAGGTGTCTCAGGTGAGCACACACTGGGTCACCTCAGCTGTCTGTAGACATGGCGAGCACGGCTCAAAGTGGGATCCCAACCCGCCACTCCGATGACACCATGGTTACAGATGAGTGCTGAAGCAAGAAACGCTCAAGAGAATGAAACCTGGGGGAGGGGAGTAGTGAATTGGATTCTATCCATCCTTTCTGGACAATGAAGAACTCTCTTCTACCAGGATGTTGAGTGACAAGGACCTTCAATGTCTTCCCCAATATCCCTTTAGTATTTTGGATTGTTTCAAAGTATTATCAAAAATACTGGAAAAAAGATTTAGGGGGAGAATACTTTCAGGAAGATTATTGGTGCTAGTGATTCTGCTACGTTATTTTGAAGATCTTGATCTCAGCCTGATTCCTGCCCTTGGGTGCCTTCGGAGTTTGGGGATATATGGTCAGTGGACCAAGGTGAGGAGTAACCAGCTTACCACCTTGGCCCTGCAGCCCGAGGGCGATCTGATTTCCTAGGAGTTGTCTTGGATTGCATGAGCGACTAGCTGAAGAGCCATTAGCTAAGTCTTTTCCATTTCTCCTGCTATTTCTCTTTTCGAGTGCATGCATATACCACCTAGCCACATTGCACATGCTGTAGAATGTGCTGAGAGGGAGAAAAATGTAAGTATTAATTCTCTTTGGAGGGTCCAAGGCTAACACACGCAAACGGCACGTCTCTTTGTTGAACACAAAGACTCACGTGTCGAATTCTGCACCCCTGCCACACACACAGCATTTCAGAACTCTGCAAGATAGCCATTTTGCAAGAGTGTGGAAGTAACAGTTTGCTCGGAGGATGTGTGGGTATAAATAGATGTGCAGACAGAAGGAGAAATTTATAGCTCAAATATAATAGCACACAAAAAAATACAAATTAAAAAGCAGAATACTGACAGAATTCCTTCTTTCCAAGCTTAAGATTTAAGTCCTCTTAACCTGCAGCATCCTCCAATTCCAGGTGTTCTGAGGCCAGCCTGATTCCCCACCTAGACCTCTCCCTCTGCAGTAGGCCTCCCGGGATCTCTGGGCCCAGGGTCAGCATTTAGACAGCAAGTGGACTTCGGGGCAATAGCCACAGTAATCTCATTCATTATTTCAGTTTTTAAAAGGCATGAGAAGGATACCTAGGAAGGTAGAGACAGGAGCTAGAGAGACATGGAAGTGGCAAAGGGGAAAAACCAGCCTGAGAAAAAGAAAAAGCTTTCTCGATTCCCATAAAAAAAATCAGAGCTTTAGCTTGGGGTGAATAAATGGCTATTTAACTCGAAAATCACACAGGTCTCCCAACCCTTATGCCATCCAACATCTGTCCCTACATACATCCACCCCCACTGCCTCCAAAAAACCCAAAACCTGTTAGATGAGGAAGGAAAAGAAAGAACGTGGGAGATTTCCCCCTTTGTAACAAGCCTTTTTCCCCAAACAGCATTATTTGAATATCTTGTTACCTTTTCTTCCCCCCAAAAAATCCACATGAGGGACTTGAAGAGAGAGATAAACACGGAATCCCTGCCCCAGGTGAGAAGAAAATGAAATAGAATTTGCCCTACCTTGGTTTGTAGAAGCCAAACCTCTAGACGGACAGATTAAGGGAGTGAGCATGTTGGGAATATCCAGTCGTGTCTTCTCGCTTGCATATCCACATAAGAAAGACAGACGATAAATAAAAGGAAGATCATTTAAAATCCAATTTAGCGTGAATTTTGTTTTAATCTTGTGTCTTGAAGAGATGCAAATTCAACGGAAAAAAAAAAAAGATGGACTTCAAAGGTAATTCAGGGTATGGAGAGCAGCTCACAATGCAGAATCCAGAGTGATTATTCCGTTTGCATGTGAGGTTAGTGGCTGGACTTTTTTTTTTTTTTAATGATTCTTCTGGCAATTACGGTTTTTGATTTTTGGAGCTTTAGTGGAGGAGGCTCTGTGTAGAGAAGCTGGGGGCCGGCTCTGTCCCTCCGTGGAGCATGGTCATTCCCAAAGCGTCCCCTTCCTAAGGGGGAAAAAGAGGCGGTCAAGGTTTGATTCGAGTGTCCCCCAGAGGGTGAGAAAAATGCATTCCGAAAAAGAGATCAATTCGTTTTAAGGAAAAGGGGGAGGAAACCCTGCATTTCCCACAGAGTGCACACGAGAGGAATTGCAAACAGCTGGCACCGGTCTATAAATAATTCAGGAAAGGTCTGGCTATACCATTCCTGGGACAGGCATGGATGCGAGGTGGGAAAGCCAACCTGAATGGAGGAGGAGAGAGGGAGGGAGGGAGAGAGGGAGGGAGGGAGAGAGGGAGAGAGGGAGAGAGGGAGGGAGGGAGGGAGGGAGGAAGGGAGCGAAGGAGGGAAGTGGGAAGCAGGGAGGAAGGGAGGGAGAAGCGGCTCCACGTAGCAACACACACTCACACACACGCAGAAACACAACCCCGACTTAACTCGCCAGCAAGTGCGGCCCCCAGCCCCATCTGCAGTGCTGCTGACATGTCTGTCTCGCTCTCCCCATCGTCTCCAACAGCAGCGCCTCCTCCCACCCCGGGCTCGCGCTCTATGGGTTCTGATTGTGCACCGAGTGCACACTGGGCATTCCCTGGAAGGGGCACACTGACACGCGCGCACACACGCACGCGCCCCCGCGCGCACACTCACGCCGCCGCCGCCGCGCTGCTGTGCAGCTCACGGGGCTTCACCTGAAACGTGTCGACTGGACGGATGGTCGCGGCGCGTGGCTCCGGCCCGGGGCACCGATGCCCAGCCGCTCTGCTCGGTAAGGGGACTAACCCCCCCAAAAAAAGACCAGAGAGTGCCCTATCCCTTCACCCTGAAAAACCTTTTTTAAAAAGCCACGTCCAAATGAGCAAGTGCCGGGCTCTGCAGGCTTTAAGAGCTTTACTTAATGCCAGGTTGGTTAACGGCTGCACTGCTTCGACCCTTTATCTTCCTGACACCCCCATTCCCCCCCCCCCAAACTGAGACAAGAGACTCCAAGGCGAATATTTACGTACCGGCTCGGAGCGCCTGGGCGATAGCAGGGTCTCCGGAGAGGGGTGCCCGGTGGCCGAGGATGGAGGGTTTTCCTTTCCTGCAAAGCAGGATTAATAATCCGTCTCGGAGGGTTTTGAAGTTCACGACTCTTCTTTGCAAAGCAAAGGAAAATGCATCCGGACGCCAGCACTTCTGGAGGGTGGTGCTCAAAAATCACCCAGCCGAGCACTTTCGATAGAGCAAAGCCCCGAGATTTCCTAGAGGTGAAGAAGCCGAAGGAAGTGGTTTTTCAAAGGGGGTGGGGGACCTGCCTTTCTCCAAAAAGGTGGGGGGTGGAGAGGCAGGCGCCCAGATTCCAGCTGGTGATGATGGGAGCCGGGGGAGGGGAAGCGGGCGGGGGCAAGTCAACCGCGCCGCGGCGGGAGAGGAAGAGGAGGAGGGGGAGGAGGGGAGAGTAAGAAACCGGGGGATTAATCACCGGGTACGGGGGCAGGGCGGGAGATCACAGGCTGCCTGGTCTGGATTTGGGTCTCACACTCAAAAACGTGCCCCCCACACACACACCCCTACCTCTCACACACTGCTCTGGTGGGAGGAGAAACCCGCGAAGCTAGGAAAGATGTTCCTGCTCCCAGGGTGTGTGTGCGCGCGTGTTCTCTTTCTCCACATCTCCCACCCCACCCCCAGACCCCTTCACCCCCTCACTCCTAATGCTAAGTCTCTGGCGGAGGCAGCTTCCCACGTCACGTGCTGGGGGAAGTGGGGTAGGAAGGGGGAGAACGCTTAACCCGAGTCCGTGGCGCCTCCTCCTGGCCGCAGTGGGGAACGGCAGCGAGGAAGGGCGGCCAAGGGGTGCGGGGAGCGAGACAGTGCCCGCGGCGGGCGGCCCCGCACCGCTGCGGAAAGCGTCTCCAGGGCGGAGCTGCGGTTTGAGATTTAAGATCCTTGCTTGATTTTCCATAAATCAGCCTTTGCTTCGTAAGTACGTGGCGTGTGCTGGACGCAGTTTAAAGCCGGGTTCTTGCCTTCAAGGGGCTTAAGATCTATTTTGAGCACTTGAGGCTGACGCGTAAAACCGTGGGAAACAAAGCAAGGTAAACGTAGTTAGGGGCTAAATTGTGTAGTACAGATTACGTGTGTGCTTTGCTGACTGCTAGTGAAGGTTTGAAGAATTTGGAATTTTTTATTAAAGTACATCCTGTTATTTAAAGACCTTGAGAAGAAGATGATGAGACAGGTGAATAATCCCTAAATAAAACTAGATTTCAGGGCATTTACAAACCCACCCTCTTGTAAAAAGCAAACATCTATTCATTTCTCTCCCTCTTAAGCTGCTTTCTATTTTATCACCACCTGCAGTATTGTTTAATTTTAATATTAATATCATTGTGTAGGCATCATTTTTATTCAGATCTATTGTCTCTTCAGAGATACTCTGAATATTACAGTGGTGGAGCATTTTCATTCTGGTTATATCATGAGCTTCTTACCCACATTCCTGAGAAGCAGCCATATAAACACACGGGTAACAATCCTGTGTGAAGTGTTCACACCTAGTAGCTGGGTGCTTTGATCTATATAGAATGCGGTCCTATAGACCAGACAGCACCCATAATACATCTGAACTAATTCTTTCATGTTTCCTGATTTTGATAGGCCGAATCTTTGAATGTAAGATTTTTAACACAAACACATAAGCATTACAAGAAAACACAAACACAGTGTGTTCACATGTGAATTATTCTTTCTCAGTAATGGTAGAGCTATTTTTCTAAGTCAGGGTAAGGCTGATCTTCCACCTCTTTGGAGAACTGCAGAGGCGCCCTCAATTGCTGTGCCCCTTGACACACAACGGCCAACCCAGGCGCTCCACATGTAGATTTCCAGTCGTTAGCCTGTGGATTGGAGGAGGGGTGTAGGATGAGGAGAGCAAGGGCCCTGTGGGGCTTTCCTGAAACACTCCTCCTGGAGTTTTCCAGGAATGCCCATTAACTTCACAATAGTATCCAATCTCACTCAAGGCTGACCTTTAATCTACTTTTTTTTTTTTTTAAACCTCAGAGCCCACCCTCCCCTTCCTATCCCTGATCCCCTTCACCAAAATTGGACCAATTCTCTTATTTTATTCCTTTCCTGGACCCAGCAATTCCGTTCCTGCCTGTTCATTTTTGCAAGTATAGAGAGAAGGATCCCCTCTCCGTAATTAAGTCCACCCTCTCTTTCAGTTTCTAGCTCAAGTTCCAAGTCCACAGAGGATATTTTTCTGTCAACCAAGCCTGAATTGATTTCTGTAACAATTTCAAGGATTTTTAAATGAGGTCTGGCACCTCACCACCATCCCCCAACTCCGCCCTCTGCATTTGGAAATGTGTAGAGGAATTTGCACGAAATGACTGGGTGATGCCACTGGCATGTATGACCCAGGCACGAGATACTACACACACCAAATTGAACATTTGGTCCTGCATTATGAAGAACTGGCCCAAAAGGAGAACAATACTTCCATAAGCTATTTATCTTGAACCGTATGAAGCTACTGGTATTTAATCATATGAAACAACCATTAATTACTGACTTATAATAAAAAAGCAATTTCATAAGGTTAAACTTAAAGGTGTAACCTTATGTACAGTATACCTCTTATCTTCCCAGTTAGTTGTTTAACTACTTAGGGAGACAGACCAGCATCTAGGTATCCATATATTCCCAGCACTAGGCTGTTGGTTGGCAACCTCAGAAGTTCCCCTGGGGCAGTTCAAAATGGCCCCGGTACAGAGAGGGCAAGGAGAGACCAAAGAAAGAGGCAGACCACTCCAGATTGGTAGGTGGCAGTTGTAATAAGCAAAGGAACTTACATACCAGGCTTGCTGTCTTGGGCGGCTGCAAGATGAGTAGATCTCCACACCTGCTGGACCTAGAAAGCAGCCCTCACAGGGTTCAGTCACATATTCATTCCAGATGGTGTCAATAATACATCCTCTCAGGGTTGCATCCTTGAAGCAGCTCCTAGGGCAGGAACAGTGGGCGAAATGGACATTCCAAGGACAAGGGGAGGGTGTAAGGAGTCTTCATATTGCCTGGGTCCGACCCGTGGGTCAACTGCTGGTCACATCCTCTTAATGATCTCCTCCAATACTGGTGCAATTTCACACATGTGGGGTCTCAGTAAATATTAAGGATTTTTTATGACTGTTGGAAACCACTTTCCCAAGCAGTCTTGCCAACTCCGGAAGAGCTAATTCTAGGGACCATGCAGCCTGTGAGCAGAAGGTGGTATCTCTTCTCCATGGTGTCCAGTGCCCATTTAATGAGGGAGACCTCTCTCCTTATTTCTCAGACTTCCTGTCACTCACTTGCACTTCTAATGAACAACCTTTGCCTCCAAGGACCACAAACCTTTCAACAAAACTGTTTTCAGAGATCACCCAGATTCATGAAATTTGAAACACCATTTCTCAATGTTGCAAATATGCACTTCCTAACTCCTAGTCAGACAGCAAAGAAAGAAATATTCTAACACGACAAGATGTTGGGTTATATTTCACAGCATTATTTATTGAGGTAAAAGCTCTCACCTGAGGCTGCTAATGACACTGTTGGAGGTATTCTGCCAGCCCACTTGACCCAAAGGATCCCAGGAGATGCAAACAGCCCATGGCCCCATCAGCAGATGCAAAGCCCATGCCTCATCTGGAGAAAAAGGATATAAGTATATTCATCTCACAGCATCTTTCAGATCAAACATGGAAACCAAAGGGTAGGGCCTGAAGCTTACAATTGGAGTCATTCTTTAAGGAAAAGTGTAGAAAATTTGATGCGAAAGTAAATACTTACAAAAAATGAGAAAATACATCACAACAATTGAAGAATTCTGATACTTATAAATGCAACACTTTTTAAAATTAAATAACATTTTTTATTAGTTGCTGCTTGACTCTTCTGTAATACTTGCTTTTCTACATTCTTTTACTTCATACTCTTTGAGTACCTCTTCACATTATGATTATTATATCATTTTCTATAGAAATAATAGAAAGAATCCAGTCTGATCTTTACCATGGTTGTTAAAAAATTGTTTTTTATTGTTGATCATTTGGGAAAATTTCTTACTTATTGGTAGTAGTACATTTTTCAGAATTGTTGAATTAGGGAAAACCTTTATCAAATTTTTTTTATATATAAATTGTAAGGCTTCAAGGGTTTCAAGTTTTCTTGTACAGTGACTAATCTTAAATATCCCTTGAATTGATGACACTCATTAACCAGTTTGCAATGTATTATAAAGTTTTACATTATCTTCATCAATGTCAGTATTTTGTCTCAAACTTACCAAAAATTTAAATCATTTCCCAATGTGTACATATGACTCACTCCTCTTCATTAACTGGATTATCAAACAATCCAGGAGCCTATTCATTACTTCTATTCAAAATTTCTCTTTTCTTCTTAGAGAATTATAGTTCTGGTATAATTTGAAAAAAAAATGTTGCAATTTGCTTCCCAACGTCAGACTGATTTCTATTGATGTCAGGGCTAATCTTTATCTTTTTTGTTTCATATTACATTAATTATTATCTAAGTTTTCTCTTGGTTCTTTAATAAATAAATGTAGATAATAAAAGAAGGAACTCTTCAAATATGTCCCAAACAGCAGTCTGTAATTTCTCATTTGTTTTGTTAAAATGTCCCAAAATGTCTTTCCAAAGTGCAGGTTAAGTGGCACAATCAAGCTTTATCAACTCTTTTGAATAAACTTTTCTACATCTCTATGTTCAGGTTTCCCTTCCCAGCCTGTGAAAAATTTTAGAGCCTTAATATTGATGTACACATGTTACAAAGCTTGAGCAGCTTTCTAATGGGAAACATTGCACTTTGATTCTTTAAAGAAAATTCTAAGCTGTCACATAATCTATTGGGGAGAAAATCTAAAAGGAAAAAAAGCTGCAACAAAATGCAAAAGTGGTCAACGACTTCAGGGGAGGTGGGGGGCGGCTTTTTTTCCAACTAGCACAAGGGGATGACCCATGGAGCACATGTTCTGTGACACTTTTATGTCAGGATACTGGGTGAGTAGGTGCAAGGCGCAGGTGGAGTTTTCCTGGAAGTTTTCCTTGGGACAGCTGGCAATAACTTTACAGGAAACCGACGGCAAGCTGCACAAATACATCTCACTAAACCCAAATTAAATTATTCCCTACTCAACCTCCTCTTAGCTTCATCTCAAAGATGCTCACCGCCAGTCCAAGGACCCCCAGCGTGAAGGAAAATCAGAGAAAGTTGGAGTGGAAAGAGACGGCAATCTTAAGTGATTTGCAATTAAAATATGCTACTTTTGCAAATTCTACTAAAACATTTGGACACATTATTAGGGCCTCTCCCACAGTCTTAGAAAGGGCCCCAGGTGAGTGGCTGGGAGTCTGAAGCTGCATTAGCTTTTAAGTGGGTCTGTCCCCGCCCGTTACCTCAAGTAAAACAGGCTTCCTGGTTTCCAGAGAAAATATTCGAATGTTTATCATCTCTGAAAAAATAATTCGTAAAGGCTTAGTTGACAACATGCATGTTAATGCCTTCTGCTGAATCCAATCCATCTTTCTTTTGCTTACTATTCCTGGAGTGTACAGGAAACACGGGCAGAGCATTCAATTTTAATCACTCTCACAAGCATACTAAGATCCTACCATCATTACTCTTTTAAAAGAATCTCTATTTTGTTCTTATCATAATGATATTAATTATTCAACTCGAACAGTCTTTTTTCAAAGGGATAAACAACCTTCATCCCCTTGTGTGAAGTCCTCCAACAATGAAAAAAAGTCTTCATTATCCACTGCAGTTTTTTGCGCCTGTTGTGTACATTGTGAACAATACACTTCTAGACATTTGCATTGTGTACTCAAGGGAACATTTCTTTAATACTTCCCCAAATGGGCCCTTTTCTTTTCCAAATTATACAATGGGGGCAGAAGGGAGGAGAGAAAAAAGGGAGGAATAAATAAGACTTTCAGAAAGAAGATTGAATCTAGAAAGCAGGAGATGTGATGAGATAGTAAGAGTTCTCTGTAACAGAGAAAGGGAAGAATCCACATGGTGTTATTTCTAGCGGCACTCAGCTCCTGCGAGAACACACCCCGAGTGGAAATAACCCCCTATTAAGCACAGTTAGAGTTGGCACTGCCTTATTAATTGTTTTTTCCCCTCCTCCAACATAGCGAAGATATGACAACACTGTATCTGACCCAGCTGTTTTGGTTGTTTTTTTTTTTTAACAAATCCTTTAGAATCTTGCTTTTTTTCCACCTGGAAAGGTCTTCTTTTTCTTTTTCTTTTCTTTTTTCCATCTAAGCACTGGGGGGAAAAAACCATCTCTAGTCTCACCAGTATGGTGAAAAGAAGATGCACTCTTCTGACGTTTCAGTACCAGATTGTTCAAGCTTCTTGAGAAATGTGCCCCAATTTCTTTTACTACAGGCAATGTGGATGAGAGACTGTCTCTATCTGAACGCATTTTGAAACATCTTATTACCAGAGGCAGTCAGATAATGATGCGAATGATAAAACAAAATGGAGATAAAGGGCTTCCCTGGTGGCGCAGTGGTTGAGAGTCTGCCTGCTAATGCAGGGGACACGGGTTCGAGCCCTGGTCTGGGAAGATCCCACATGCCACGGAGCAACTGGGCCCGTGAGCCACAACTACTGAGCCTGTGCTCTAGAGCCTGTGCTCCACAACAAGAGAGGCCACAATAGTGAGAGGCCCGCTTACCGCGATGAAGAGTAGCCCCCGCTTGCCACAACTACGGGAAGCCCTAGCACAGAAGCGAAGACCCAACATAGCAAGCAATCAATCAATCAATAAATAAATCTTTAAAAAAAAAAAAAAATGGAGATAAATTCTGTAATTCTCCTCTCACTAGTTCCCTTCTCTCTTGTTACTTCACGCTCTTCTCTGAAACTTTTTAACGTTTTTCTTTGTGAGCCATGTGCCAGTGCCCCCAATACTCTTTTTCCACTTTAGCATCTGCCTTCTTCCACGTGGATCTTTACTCCTGGAACCGTCGCTGTCATCAGCCTCCAGGCAGATACCACCTCTTCTTCATGCCCCTTCAGAGAGTCCTTTTATCACGCAGAGGAGCTTTCACTGAGAGTGACTTCTGCCCACTTCTTCTGGCCCCTCTGCTCCCATCGCCCTGCACCCTTCCCATTCGCCACCAAGAGACCTTATGTGGAGGCCAGTTAAAGGAAATAATGACAAAGCAGCTTAGGGATCTCCTGCCGGAGTTGAGGGAAGGGAGAGGCCACAGGGAGACCTGGGCAGGCTGTTGAGAGAACACAGAGTCACAGGGGTGTGAGACGATCACGTGTGGAGTCAATGGTCCCACAAAATAAATGTGAAATTAATGTGAAATCGTGTGAATTAAGATGATTTCATTAGGGGGTGTGTGCGCGCATGCACACACACACACACACACACACACACACACACCAGCGCTTTGAGAGAATTCTGAGGCGCCAACCTGAGGCAAAGGGTGGTTATTCCTCACATGTCCCAAATCCGCATAATTAGCCTGAGAGGGACGGAGCATAGGCTCCACGAGGGCAGGGCCCGGTCCATTTTGTTCACGGCCACATTCCCAACACCCAGGGCAGTGCCTGAATGAGTAAATAAATGAATGACTTCTAAGAGGACCTAAAAGATGAGTAAGTATTTAAAGAAGGATTTTCTCTGCCGCTGTAAGAGCTGCGTTAGGATGACCCTGCTTGCACTTCTCAACAGGCTCCCACTAATGGGATTTTTAGTTCAAACTCTCCCCTGACAGGTGGGCTCCTTCACAGCCTGGCTCCAACTGCTCTCTCCTCTGTATTTCTTCATAACACCCACTCATTTTCTTCATTTTGTTTTAAAATTGAGGTTTATTTTCTTTTTAAATTCAGATTTTAGTTTTCTCAAAGTTATATAAGCAGAGAGTTTAAGATACTCAAAATAGCTCAAGAGCAGTCCCCTGACCTCCCACCACCATTTCCCACTAGCTAAAAGCCACCACTTCTGGCTCATTTAACTGAAGCTGTCGGCACTAGCCCTCCCATCTCAAAATGACACACTTACCCTGCTACTTCTTAATTTTTTTAATTTATTCATTATCTATTGACATCCTACTATGGAAGATAAGGGTTTGCCTCTTTTTCAAAACAAAAACTAATGTACCACATATACGCACACTTCCTATCTACCCTCATATTCTCCAATATATGCATATCATAATTATACTTAAATAAATATTCATTTGCAGTTGTCCTGTAAGTGTCCTTTATCAGGTTTGGTTATCTTATCTCTTTAATCTCCCTTAATTTAGAATAGTCCCTCCACCTTATTTTGTCTTTCATGACATTGACATTTTTGAAGAATCTGGGCCAGTTATCTTGCAAAATATTTCACTATCTGGAATTGTCTGACTTTTGTGCCCATGAATAGATTAAGGATAAACATTTTTGACAAGGTGATATTGTGAACTTCTCCAATGCACGTATTAGGAGATACATGATGCCAGTGTGTCCCATTGTTGATGATGCCAAATTTAATCATTGATTTAGGGGGTATCTAAGAGATCTCTCAATTATAAAGGAATATTTTCCTCTTTGTAATTACTAAGTAATATGTTGGGTGATAATTTGAGACTATGATCCCATGTTCCTGTTTCCTAATAACTTAAGGACAAAGAGTATTAAAAAGAAATCTTAAACTTCACATCTAGTGTTTATTGTTGGTAGTGGTATTAGTGCAGTAATTATGAACAGAAATAAAAAATTATATATATGTATTTAGGCTCTATCCACTAAAAAGAACTAAAAGCAAGCAGTGACACCCCAGTAACAATAAGTACACCTAGCACCCAGATCCTGGCTTCTAAATACCATTCTCCACTCAAAGTAACCAGGGATCCTTGGCAAAATGGCTGATTTCAGGCTGAGTCAGGGAAAATGAAAGGTGAGCCCAGAGAATCTTGTTTGGTTTGAAAGCAGGATATGCTCTAAAACTAATGGGGACATGTCCAAAGGACAGAGAATCCAGCTTAAAGGGTCTCCAATTGACCAAATTTGGGACTATTTTAGCATAAAAAAAGAAAATGATCATTATTGATTATGACACATTGAATAAAAAAAGACTCCATTAGTCCATATTGATTATGACACATTGAATAAAAAAAGACTCCATTTAGTCCAAAGAGAATGGTGGTGGGTGGAGGGAAGAAAAGTTCTTCTTCACAAATATTCTAGCTAATAAATGCTGAAGGAATGATAGAGTTAGAGAATCATCATTTTTACAGTTTCCAGTGTAACAGCTGATCATCAGTGAATACTAATAAATGCTTTTTTGATGACGATATTTAGCAAGCCACAACTATATGGTGTACTTATTATTCTTAACCTGTAAAAATAAAGTCCTTTTTTAAAACTTTATAATGTATATTCTCCCACATCTTACAAATATCTCTTCCCCTTCATCCATGTTTACTAATATTGGGTTGGCCAAAAAGTTCATTCAGGTTTCTCCATAACAGCTTATGGAAAAATCCAAACAAACTTTTTGGCCAACCCAATACATTCATAAACCCTTCCAAATTTCCTTCTTTGCAAATTTTTTCTTTTATCCATTGGTAGATATCTGTGAGCACTGATTCATGTATAATTTAATGACTCTGTAGAGAAAAATGCTTTAGCCTCTATTTAGGAGCCATTTCTGAAATTCTTCTTTGAACAAAAACATTTCACAAGTTTCTTTTTACAAAATGATAACATACCTGTCTAAGTTAGCTACTTTACTCCAAATTTTAAAATGCCAATTCAAAAAAACATTAACCAAGCACTGACCATGTGTGAAGGAGAGTGCTAAGTATTGTTGGAAAAACTAGAATAAGTAAAACACATCCCTGCCTTCCAGAAGTTAATAGTCTAAATAAAGGAGAACAGTATGTAAGCAAAGAAACAGTAAAATGCACATCTATTTGACCCCTATGATAGATATTTGACCCCTATGATAGAGATAAAAGTAAGATGCTAAGACCTCAGAAGTAAGACCTATTCATTCCAACAGAATGTGGAAGATTGCTTTAGCAGCCCCAATTCTTCATCTCTTCATATAAGCACACCCTCCGCCATGTAACTCTGCAGTGCCCCTTCCGTTATGGCAGGGACATCCTTGCTTACACCTTGGCAATGTGACTTGCTCTAACCAATAGAAAGAGGCAAAATTGATGGAGTGTCAGTTCCAGATGTAGGTCTCAGGAAGTCTACACATTCCTGCTTGAGCTCTCAAACCTCTGCCATTGCCATAAGAAGAGCACATCTAGGCTAACGTGCTTGTACTGGGAGGGAAGAAGAGACATGCCGAGTAAACTGAGACACCCCAACTGAGCCCAGCCTACTTCAGACAATCTTCAGCCAACCCACAGATCTGTGACAATAAATGCTTGGTGGTTTAAGCCACTGAGTTTTGGGGCGGTTTAGGGTACAGCAATTTTATGGCAATAGTTCACTGATATACAGAGGGATAAAGGAAATCTTGCACCTCAGAGGATGCGGTACTAGTTCTGAACTTAGAAGGAGTAGACTTTTTTTTATTGAGATATAATTGATATATAACATTATACTAGTTTCAGGTGTATAACATAATGATCTGATATTTGCATATATTGCAACAAAAGGATCGCCACATTGTCTAGTTAATATCTATCACCATATATAGTTATTTTTTTTGTGATAAGAACTTTTAAAATCTATTCTCTTAGCAACTTTCATATCTACAATACAGTATCATTAACTGTAGTCACCATGGGGTTAGACCATTCTAACCATTTCCTTCTGAGCTGAAGGAAAAGCACAGGCAGAATCTCAGAGACACATTCAAGTAATAGTAAACAATGTAATGCAAAGTCCAAGGAGGAATATAGTAAAAGTATCGAGGTAGGTTCTGGAGCCTATTGAATTCCATACTAAGGAATCTTCATCTTATTTTACACTCTATGAGAGGAATTTGATCTGGCCTAGACTTTTGGGAAATAATGTTGGCAATAATCTGGGCCAGGTGCAATGGAGGAAAAAAATATCAAGTTAAGAATGATTGATTTCCAACTACGTACTGAGTGCTCTACCTTAACAATCTCATATAATCACTCAATAATCCTATGAAGTAAATATTGGTAAACTCTTATATAGATGAAGAAAAAAACATATTGAGATTAAGTAACTTTCCCCAAATCTCACAGCTAGCAAGAGGTAGAGCTGGGGTTCAAGGTCAGGTCATGTGGCAAAAAGGTCAGGTTGCTTGCTCTTTCTACTGTGATAATTTTGCTTCCCAAATATTGGATGCAGGCAAATTAGGAGGCCATTGTTATACTGTAGGCAGTGGTAATGAATTACAACAGTGGCAATGAGAGAAGAGGGAATATATTTTTGAGAGATTATACAAATGTGTTTATTTATTTATGTTGCCAAAATTAAATTGCCAGAATGTAGCAACTGGCAGACAGAGCATAAGAATATTCCACGTTTTTGAGCATGACTAACTGAAGTGTCGCAATGCCACTAAGATAGAGGATACAGGAAAAGCAGATTTGGTGGTAAGAAACCAAAGACACCAAATTTAGTCATCATCTTGGGGAACTTTCTGACTAGTAATAATGTTAATAATAACCCGTGCTGAGCACTGTTCTAAGCCACTGTTCTAAGTGCCTTGTATTAATTAATTAACTTGCTCATCCACACAACAACCCTGTAAGTTGGTGCTATTATTATCCCATATTATTGATAAGAAAACCAAGGAACTAAGAAGTCAAGGAACTTGCACAAGTGGCAGTGATGCTTGGATATGAACACAGGCAATCTGGCTCTTAGGACTACACTTCTGAATCAGTCATTAAAAGGCTCTTCAATGTGTTAGGCCCTAGTCCCAACTATGTTCGTCGGGGTAGTCAAGGTTATGCTGCAGTGAAGAGCCCCCAAACCACAGAGACTTATCACAACCAAAGATCACTTGCTGCACGCTCAAAATCCACTGCAGATTCAAGCAACCCTTCATGACATAGTTCTCCATGTGTTGACAAAACATTCCCTCTTGCCTCAATCTTACGTCACTTCCACAGCAACGTGTGCCACCAAGATAGCAGCCATAAGGAAGGAGAGGGATGGCATTTCTTGAGCTGGCTGTTAAATGTTTTGTCCTAAGAGAGATGCATCTCATTTCTGTTCACAGCCCATCAGTCAGAACTAGCCTGTGGCCAAGCCCAGCTTCGACGGGGCAAGGAAGTATAATCTTATCTAGAAGGAATGGAGCCATAAATATTGTGAGCAGCAGTGATATCTACTTCCTCAACTATTTCCTCTCCTAACAACCAGTAATTAGACATTTGAGTCTTAAAACTCAAAGTCAAGGTGAAAGCACTAATTTAAAATGTCTTTGGATAAGCATGTATACTTATATATCTTAATTTCTATCTCCTGTCTCAGAATCCAGAGTGTTCGTGCTGTTCCCTGTCACCACTCTTATTCCTGTCCAGGGAGACTGAGAAGATCCAAGACCTAATCCATATGCTTTGCAAACTTTAAAGCACATGAGTAGTATCATTCTATCTGATATTAGGATCTTTATTTACCCTCAGTTATCTACTAGCCAGTCATTCAACAGTCATGGAACACCTAGACTAGGCACTGCAGAAGATACAAACAATTTTAATACCTGTCCCTGCCCTCAAGGAGTTACAGTTTCATTAAGAAACCAGGTTGTGTCCATGGAGTGTTAATAAACATAAGCCAAGCAGCAGAATGCATGTGACAATGAGCACCTCTGATAGGAAATACTATTCCAGAGATCACGGAAGAAAAAAATGTGGAATTTTTCGAAATGGTTTTATGGAAGAATCTTAACAGTTAAAGAAGTGAGAACTCAAATGTATGAAGTAGCCAGATGTAAGGATGGTGGGGGCTACGGTGCTCTATCTGAAGGCTTTCAAATTCTGGGAGGAGCACACACACAACATACAGATGAAACGAAACACAGCTTCTTGGAAGTATCTGGAGTGTAACCTCTGGGGTTCAGAGGACTGCCCCCAGGGATATCTTTGTGCTACTTGATAACAAAGCCTTACATTATAAGGGTAATTTCAGACAGACAAGATGTAAGGGAGATTGAAGGGGGTGGTCTTCAGAATATCTGCTCTCCCAGAGAATCTGGCCACAGGAAAGTCTGCCAGATCTAATAAAACTAGATGCTAATACATAGAGAACTGAAGCACATCTTGCCTAAATTAGCACAAATTTCAACTTAGTAAGGTCAAAATTAATGAGGTTTTCCTGTACTTTGAAATCGTATTTGATGGCATGATAAATGTTAGAGCTAAAAACTTAACTATCTAATAATGTCAACATCTAAAGGAAAAACAAGGGGAGCTATAGATTTTGTGAGTTTTTAAAAGAGAGTACATTTACCCTTGACGCCAAGATTCTTAGAATTTGGTTAAGCAGGACATCCAATTGTATGTCTTATCTTGACCCTTAAAAATGATGGACCATCCCATTTAATTTGAAAGGAACTTAAATTTTAAATTATTAATAAAGATTCAAAACTCTTTTCTTTGGTATTAGTATTTTTAATTACTTTTACATTAAAATAACTCTTTAGCCTATACCTTAATCTTAAAACACTAGCTGTTTATGTCACTTGTTTGGATTTTTATAGATATTTATGTATATATTTCATTTTTATGTAGTTGTAATATATGTGATTATGTAACCTCTATTCGTTTTTCATTTAAATCTACTTTTTATATCATTTTCTAGGTATCTACAGAAGTCATACATTTATCAAGATAAAGGTCATAAGTTGCTAATCCATTCCTTAAATTTTGTTTCCAGTTTTTCAATAGGATGAATAATTTGCTACTGATACAGCTAGATATAAAAAATACATTTTTTTCTCTTAGAAATATTTACTTGGGATGTATTCCCAAAAGTGGGATTATTGATCACTGAGCACTATCACATTTACTGCTTTCATTTCCAATTTTCTCAGGAAGGTTTTAGGAGTTTGCAAAATCTTACTTGCACCTCTTTCTCGACTGCCCTGCAAACTTGGTCTTTATTATTTTATTTATATTTGTTTGTATAACATATAAGAAGGAGCATCTCCTATGAGCATCTCCTTTAATGTATTTTTCTGTAGCTCTCATCAAGCTTATTGATTTAATATTCATCCTGTGTGCAAATAGTTTGCTCCTCTTTTTTTGGCCAATCATTCTATGGAGAAGAAATATTAACTTTATCCATAATTATTCTCCTTACATTTATATATTCAAATTATAGCCATCACATTTATTTAGCACATTTACCCTAGTATAAAATCTTAAATGTGAAGATTTTCCTATTAAACTATTTTAAAATATTTATCACAGAAGCACTTACAGAAATTTCTAACTACCATAAACTCCCAGAAAATTCACATTGCCCTAAGTTATTCGCAATTCGGTGAAATTTTGATCAAGTCCAACTTTCCTTGCAATGTGACCTTAGTATTTTGACTTTGAATTACCCAGGCTGACCAGTGTTATAGAAGTTGAGTTAGGTTGGAGCTGGGTTTATGCTTTTGTAAAGTTAGCAAATATAGTGCAGAAAAGCCTTACCTGTGGTAGCTTTCCACGGAGCAGAGGTCATATGCTTTATAGTACCACCTAACAGCCTAAATCCACACTGTTATTCCAGGAATACATTATTGGGCAATACTTTCACCAGGCACGCTAGAAACATCCTGGCAAAGATCTCACTAGAAAGAGAAATAAATAAAAAATTCACAGTGATTGAGCACTGTTGAGGAAAGGGCCATGTTCCTTCTTGCCACAATGTTAACTATCTCTTTTGCCTGATGCAATAGTCATCCACCGCTTCAAAGTTAAAGAAAAAATAGCCTCATCTTGAGAAATTCCCTGTGCTTTCTGAAGCTTCATTCTTATTATGGAAAAAATACTGCATTAGGAAATTCACTGAAGCAACACTATGACCTTTGCAGAATCACTTCCTGTTGATCTCATCTACTTCCATGGTTTCCAGCACTAACTGTACAACAATGATCTCTGAATCGGTATCCTAGGCCAAACCTTTCTTCTGGACTTGAGAGCCACATTTTCAAATGCACTGGAGATCGCTGCCTAGGAGACTGCTGTCTTTCAGACATTGCCCACTCAACATTTCTACACTTATCCATATTCTTTCTTCTCTTGCCAAATCTGCTTCCACTACTATATTCCCTACTGTGGATAATATCAACATTTACCCAATTGTCCAAGCCGAAATTTTGAAGATGAATCTGACTTGTCCCTCTCTCACACCTCTCACTCTAATTCATCCCTCATAAATATCTCTTGAATCTATCTCATCCTTTGGTTCTCTACCCTCACGATTTCATTCCAAGCTCTCCATAGCTTAGCCCTGAGCTGTTGCAATAGGCTAGTAATTGTTCTTCCAACTTCCAGACTCAACTCCCTCCCATGCACCCAGCACACTACATTAGAGGGATCTCTTAGGAATATACATTGATCAAGACACCTCCCGCTTTAAAATTCTTTAACTGTCTCTCATCACTTACAGGATAAAGTTTAAACTGCTTAGCATGGAACCAAGTTACGTAGGATGTTTGTTATTTGCAAAATCCCACCAAAGGGCAGATAAAGACTTGAATTGTTGACTCTACTCAGTGATAAATTATACTAATTCACTCATATTCTCATATGGGCTGCCCTATAGTTAATAACACAGATCTTATATGCCTAAGTGGAAATAGAAATGCAGTTAATGACTGCATCCCAAGTTTTTCATACTTTCACCTTAGAAAAAGATAGCTATATTATTTAATCCAATTTCTATAGTTTTTGGAGGCAAAGCTTATGTTACATAAATCATAATGGTTTATATTAACTCAATAGTGGATCAATATTTATCAACATTGGGCTTTAATTCTGTGGTCATTTAATATGTTATAGATGCTAATAAATGCATTTACTCTATCTCATGGTGACATATGGATTATAATGGAATCACACAACACAAAAATTCCACTAACTGCAATGACACAGCAAAATCAGTGGGTCTTTTGATCACTTTAGATCACTGAATTTAGTTTAAGCTCAGAAGAAAAAAGAAAAAAAAAATCTTTAAAAAATTGATTGTTTTGTCAACTTCTTTGTACTTGAATAATCAGTCCTTCAAAATGTATTGCTAGTTACACATTTAAAATTTTTCTTTAAAAATATTGTTAATTTCTGAACAGCAAAACTCCCTCCATTCTCATGAAATTTTATTCCAAGATCGCTTCCAACACTTAATCTCTTCCTCCCCTACTTGGAAAATTTTCCATTTTAGTATTTCTTTTCTTAAATTAAACATATGCAAAGAACCACCCCATTCAAGGACCAGAGTACGGTAAAGTTCTTCTTGTGCTTAAAATAAAAATTCAGATGTTGGGTATTCAGAGCATCTTTCAGAAGACTTGTCCCTATGCATGTGGCACAGAAAGACATGTATGGAAGCTTGTTCTATATTTTCTAGGGCTTTATTTATTCTCGCCACTTGACCTTTCTTTCCTTGTGCTCATTTTAAGAGAATCTGAAAGAGGTGAAAATTCAGGAAGAGATGGTTGACCCTGAGAGTGATGTTCTCCCAGCTCACTCCCACTCTGTGTTCTCCTGTCCCTACTCTGTTTAAGGACTGTTTCCTCATTTATGTTGAAGAAGGAACTCTCTTCATTCCACCACTGAGAGCCCACACTTCTTCCCTCCCACTTGATGGAATCCTGTTTCATGAGAATTGTAAAAATTTGCAGCAAAAACTTTCTGCAATATTTTCTTCAACTCTTTTGTTAATCTCTATATGGTGACTTCAGGCTCAATTTTTTATAAAGATATAATATAAAATTGTATCCAAAGCTGGAGATATCTTTGAGGCCCAAGGTCATATATTCATTAAAAAGGGTGTAAATGTGCACATAGAGTGTTGGGACTATCCTTTGGTCCTGAACATCACTCTCTGTCACTTAAAAATTATTATCTCAGGTCTGAGGATATTATCTTCCTGGTAATTTATACTCACCACACAGATGTGATGTGAAGAATAACTAATAAAGAATGTTATAAAGTCTCCTACAAGCTTCGCATACTCTACGTATGCTTACTAATTTTAGCATAACTCCCGAATGAAAGAAGTGAAACCCACATGCTTTAATGCCATCCCAAAGTTCAAAAGCCAACTGTAACTTAATTACAACCGAGCCCAACAGAAATATTAATTCACACAATAAAGTTACAGATCTACTCATTATAACATGTCTCTTTTTTCATTTCTACGTTTGAGAGTAAATATTGATTTGATATTTTAAAAAAGAATGAGAAAACACCCAAGTGACAAAAATAAAACAGTTGGCCAAAAGGACAGCTCTGGGCTTGTAAACTAAATTACAAAGTTTCAACAGGGTGTCAAAAAGGCCACAAATTTAGGATTGTTAGTCATGAGCAACTATTAAAGTCATGCTTGAAAAACAAACAAAAAATCATTTTTAACAATAGAAAAGTGTATGCAATTTTTCCAAAAGGGTCGATAGAAAATCTGGTTCTGGCACTGTTTTAGTTAATGGATCGAGGAAAGCTGTTTTGCCTACTTTTACTTTTAGGATGTTTTCAAATGAAGAATTGGACAGAAGCACCCCAGTCTCTTTCCTCCTAGGAAAGTGGGGCACTGGCAGAATTCTTTCTTCCACTCTCTTGTGCTTTCTCTTGAGCCCCAAAGTTATTCAGACTCAAGGAAAAGAAGACAAAGAAGAAAGACTTTTTCATGTCAGCTTAAAGGTATTCCTCCCTTTGTGAACTAACCTCACTTCCATTCAGTCTAATAAATCCTCTCATTCACTTCTCTTTTATCCTTCCACCTTCAAAAAAAGTCCTGGATGTAAGCATACAGTGACCAAGAGAAACACCAGAAAGAAAAGAGGCAACAGCCCATGTTGTTTTACCTAGCCCTCTAGAAACAATAGGTTCTCTCTGTGCTTCTTGCTCTGTTGAGAAAAGTAGGAAAACAGCTGCCAGGTTATCAGTTCCAGCTTTGAACTGGGAGCTTCAAATTCCTGCCCAATGCTGGACATGCCTTGCTAGCCCATGAAATCTCTCAGCATTCCTAACTGAAGACCTGAGAAGATTGGACCAGCTGTGTTCAGAGACTGTCAGATCCAGAAGAAGAAATGAACTACTTTCAGCCAAATGAATGGTTCTCTAGTCTGTGTCCTTCAGCCTAAGCCTCTGAGGCATTCACCCCACCTAGAAAACATGTCTACGGATTGCTTCCTCTCTATTCCTTAGAGAAGTGGAATTAACAACAATTTTAAAAAGAACTCTCAGGTTAAAAACACATAAAACACCATATTATCTTGCCTAAAATAGTCTTTCCTAATATCTTATATCTCCCTTTAGCAGAAGAAATAAAGGTTTTCATTATATTTAATCCAGAAAGCTGTAAGGCAGGCTAGATTTTTTTTCTCTCTGATTTATTTGTCCACATCTTGCTTATATCAGTCAGGTCACATTAGGTTTGGGGAAGACAAAGGAGACATAGGATAGGGTAAGTCGGGCAAGTTCCTTGAAATAATTGATTGTTTTAAATATTATGTTTACCCAAAACACCCTATTCATTATGATGGAATATAAATAAAATTCTGATCTACAAATAAACACTTCACAAATATACTCATTGGATTTTTTTTTTCTTTTAACTGAAGAAGCACCACTCTTGCTCAGGAGGATGGATTTAAAATTATGAGTTAAGAAAATTAGGGGATTTGATGGGTTGTTACCAAGCTCCAATGTGTGTAAGTTACTCCTCAGCCATTAAATAAATGCCCACTGAGAGGAAACTCACCAGCACTAGCCGCAAGCTGCTGGTTAAGAGTGGGCAGTACAAGAATGGAAGCAGGAGAGAGGGCATTTTCATTTGAATATCATTTTACAAGAGCAAAAGGAAAGCTTCAATAGCTTTATGGTACCAAATATGTTCTAACCATCTTTTTTTTTTTTTTTTTTTTTTTTTTAATTTATTTATTTATTTATTTAGGCTGTGTTGGGTCTTCGTTTCTGTGCGAGGGCTTTCTCTAGTTGCGTCAAGCGGGGGCCACTCTTCATGGGCCACTCTTCATCGCGGTGCGCGGGCCTCTCTCACTATCGCGGCCTCTCTTGTTGGGAGCACAGGCTCCAGACGCGCAGGCTCAGTAGCTGTGGCTCGCGGGCCTAGTTGCTCCGCGGCATGTGGGATCTTCCCAGACCAGGGCTCGAACCCGTGTCCCCTGCATTGGCAGGCAGATTCTTAACCACTGCGCCACCAGGGAAGCCCCTAACCATCTTTTTGAACCAAGAAAAAGCTTGCAGAATATTCAAATGGGATGGGAAGGTTAAGACTAATCATAAGGCAGTTGAGAATAAGGTATTTAGTCATCATGGGACGTAGATTTTGACACAGAGTTCCCCTTGCTTAACGTTTATTTCAACTTCCTCTCATCTTTTTAGGGAGGAAAGTGAATGCATCGATGTTCTTACAGCTGTTTATTAAACATGAGTCCTTACATCACTTCTTCCATATACATCCTTTCTTTTCAGCAAAGTCTCCGTGCAACTTATTGTGGACCCCTACACCAAGTTCACAGAAGCGGGGCTCATCCAGAAGTGGGAAAACACACAATTGTTCCTCCCTCTCTCATTCCTGCTCTCTCCATAGTCCTGCCCAGAGGCATCTCAGCCTTCCGGTGGGCGTGAGTAGGGAAGGATAATACCTTCTCCTCCTTCCCACGTGGGACCTGGGATCCAGGATATATGGCCAACGTGAAATTAACATATTCCTCTTTCAGGCCACTTTGCCCTTGTTATATACACACAGAGAAGCACTCAAATGTATAAACCACAGACTAATTCTTGACAGTTCCCATCAGTATAGCTGATCCTTCTTTCCACTTTCTACTATGCAGTAATCTTGTAGAACTGAAGTTTCAGTCTGTTCATTTCCACACAGATTTAAGGGGACCTTATTGTTTGGAATAGTCTCCCTTTTTTGAGAAAGTACTACTAAAATCTTTCTGGAGAGTAAAGTATTCCTGATATTAAAGCTAGTCAAAGATATAAAATCACACGAGTACAATTTGTATAACGAAAAATGTGCTCGAGCAGTAACTGGAATGTAATCTTACAGGCAAACAGGTCCTTCACTCTGGTTCGCTTATCAGTATAAATGCCACATCCCGTACACTGTTGAAGCCAGGGACCACTTTTTGCTTTAGAAAAAATGCCAGGATTTTAAGAATCTTTAGTTTTCAGTTTTCTGAAGTGCACAGCAACCCGATTCCATTGTTCTGTTCAAAAATTTTAAGCGTTTTTAAATTTCTCAAATGACACCTAACATGCAAAATGGTATCATTATTGCTGCAATCGTTTTAATATTTGAATAAATACAAGCATCTCCTAGAAGACGTCGGGGAAGAATAATCCTTCTCTATTTATTCTACCTTCCAGCGCTATTTCCTGAAACAGAGAATCCCATTTTTGTACCCCTGAAGCCTGCCATGTGTTTGACAGCATCCTCTAGAATGGAATTATTTCACATTTGGGAAATAGGATGAAGGCAAATGAAAGAACTAGATAATTTTTGCACAGTGAATAGGCCAAGAGATGGCTTAGTAACAGTATTCAAGGGTATAAATGTTTAGTCTAAGAAAGATGATGACAAGCTTAACCTCATTCCACTCAGGACAGGGTAGCGGAAAAAAAGAACTTAAAATCACACTAGAAAAATGTGTGGTACATGCATAAATATTTACATGCACATACACATACTGGACACGCACATATATACACATAAATACATTCGGAGCCTTCCTAAAGCCCTTGTGTATTCTATTTTTTTCCTCTGTGCATCTTGAAGTTTAATAACTTAGTTGGGATTTATGATAGAAATAACCTATGCAGAAGTCCAGAAGTGAATTTATCAAACTCTAGGACAACCATATTATGCAGTTATAACAATATATACTAATTGCAGGTCCCGTGACAAATAACCCAAATGGTGGTCATACACAAGAAGATGATGGAAAATTTTGGCTATGGAATTAAAGTCGGTATCACTTTTTAAAAGAAAAAATTTTTTGACTTTAATATACATACAGTGTTTCTGTCATACCTACAACCCAAGTTATTAACCTTTAAAAAACTATATCAGGACTTTATGAAGCACCTGTATATATGTATGATACATTCTAATATAAAGGTCGAATCTCAAAGTAAATAAAAGTTTGCCAACTTCTTAGAATCCCAAGGAAATATTTTGTTTGGATGTTTTGTAATCTCAGTCTCTTTTGAGTAACAGTGTCATTTCCTAAACCTATTCAGGACACGGGACTTTTTTCACATATCTTCTCATGCATAATTCTTCCTCAGCCTTCTTTGAAGACACTTCTTTTCCTCCACATCCTGTAGGTATTGAGTCTTAGAAGATAACTATGTGCCCTCCTATACGTATGAGGGCGGAGAAGCGCAGTAGGAAGAGGAGAGCATTCAAGACAGATGGAACCCTAATGCATTGTGGTAACCTAAATGGGAGGGAAGTCCAAAAGGGAGGGGATATCTGTATGTGTATGGCTGATTCATTTTGTTGTGCAGTGGAGGCTAGCACAACAGTGTAAAGCAACCATACTCCATAAAAATTTTAAAAAAACAAAAAACAAAAAAACACAGATGTACGAGCCAGAGCAAAAATACAGGGATATGGAACAATGTAACATGTTTAGAGAAATGCAAGACAGTGTTGACAAAGATAAACATATAGACCAACAAAATAGAAATGTGAGCCCAGAAATAAACTCATCTATCTATAGTAAACTGATTTTTGACAAGGGTGCCAAGACCATTCAATGGGAAACAACAGTTTTGTCAATAAATGGTGCTGGGACAACTGGATAGTCTTGTGCAAAAAATGAAGTTGGAACTTCATCTTACACAATATACAAAATTTTACTCAAAATGAACTAAAAACCTAAATATAAGGGCAAAAACTATAACTCAGAAGAAAATGTAGGGGAAAAATCTTCATGACCTTGTGTTTATCAAAGGATTCTTAGGTAAGACAACAAAAACACAGGCAACAGAAGAAAAAGAAATTAGACTTAATCAAAATTTAAAACTTTAGTGATTCAAGGAACACCATCAAGAAAATGAAAAGACAACCCACATAATGGGAGAAAATATTTGCAAGTTGTATATTTAATAAGATACTTTATATGCTATATAAAGGACGCTTACAACTCACTAATAAGAGAACCCAATAAAAAATGGGCCAAGTATCCAAATAATCATCTCTCCAAAGAAGATATATAGTAGCCAATAAGCATGCAAAAGAATGCTCAACATAATTACTAAGTTAAAACCACAATGAGATACCACTTCACACCTACTAAGATGGCTAGAATCAAAAAGACAGATAGCCAACAAGTGATGAGAATATGGAGAAACTGGAAGTCTTATGCATTGCCAGTGAGAATATAAAATGGCCCAGCTATTTTGGACATAGTTCGGCAGCTCGTCAAATGATTAAACATGAGTTAGCATATGATCTAGTAATTCCACTCTTAGGTATAGACCCAAGAGAAATGAGAACCATATGCCCACATGGAAAATTGTACACAAATGTTTATAGCAGCATGGTTCATACTAGCCCAAAGGTGGAAACACCCCAAGTGTCCATCAACGAATGGATAATTCATCTGAATCTAACAATCCATTAACTGGAATATTACTCAGCCATAAAAAGGAGTGAAGTATTGATACATGTTACAGCATAGAAGAACCTCAAAAATACTATGCTAAGTGAAAGAATCCAGTAACAAAAGACCACATACTATATAACTCCAAGTATATAAAATTCCAAAATAGGTAAGTTTGTAGAGACAGAAAGTAGATTAGTGGCTCCTTAGGCTTGTACATCAGGGGATTAGCTTTAGGGAATGGGGAAATGGGAAGTGAAAGCTAAAGAATATGGAGTTTCGGGCTTCCCTGGTGGCGCAGTGGTTGAGAATCTGCCTGCCAATGCAGGGGACACGGGTTCGAGCCCTGGTCTGGGAAGATCCCACATGCCGCGGAGCAACTAGGCCCGTGAGCCACAACTACTGAGCCTGCGCGTCTGGAGCCTGTGCTCCGCAACAAGAGAGGCCACGATAGTGAGAGGCCTGCGCACCGCGATGAAGAGTGACCCCCACTTGCCACAACTAGAGAAAGCCCTCGCACAGAAACGAAGACCCAGCACAGCCAAAAATAAATATAAATAAAAATAAATTAAAAAAAAAAAAGAAAGCATTTTAAATAAAAAAAAAAGAATATGGAGTTTCTTTTTTGAGTTAATGAAAAAAATTGCAAAATTGACTGTGGCGATAGTTGCACATATCTGTGAATATACTAAAAACCACTGAATTGTACACTTTAAGTGAGTGAAGTTTATGGCATGTGAATTATATCCCAATAAGGCTGTTTTTTAAAAAGTGCAAAACTGATTTTCTCTGAAGAAGAGAATCTGCCCATGGATAGCAGTGTCAGCTCCTACCAGAGAGTTTCCAGTCTGCTGACATGCCCTACAGATTTTGGACTTGCCAAAATAAGCATAAGCCAACCAGCATAAGCCAATTTCTTGAAATAGATAGATGAATGATGGATACATAGTAGATGACAGATGATAGATCGATAGATAGATAGATAGATAGATAGATAGATAGATAGATAGATAGAACAAGATTTCTGTATCTCCTACTGTTTCTGTTTCTCTGGTAGAACTCTAATACAAATTTTGGCATTGAGAAATGAGGTGCTGCTGTAACAAATACCTAAAAATGTGGCAGTGGCTTTGGGTTTGGGTTTGGGTTTTGGGCAGAGGCTGAAAGAATTTTGAGGTGCTCAACAGAAAAATACTAGGTTGCTTCACAGAGATAATTAGTGGAAATATGAATGTTAAAGGTATTTCTGGTGATATCTCAGAAGGAAATGAGAACATGTTACTGGAAACTGGAGGAAAGGCAATCTTTGTTAAAAGGTGGCAGAACTTGGGTGACCTGTGTTCTACTTTGGAAAAGCAGAACTTATAAGAAATGAACTTGAGTATTTAGATGAGGACATTTCCAAGCAAAGTGCCTGGTTTTTGGATTTTAGGGTTTGTTTCTTTGTTTGTTTTTGCTGCTTATGGTAAAATGCAAGAAGAAAAAAATAAATTGAGGGAGGAACTGTTAAGTAAAAAGAAACCAGTACTTGATGATTTGAGAGGTTTTCAGCCTATCCATATTGCAAAGGATGCTAAAATTAGGAAATTCACTGTAGAGAGAGCCTGCTCTGGAGAAAAAGCCGAGAGCATAGCTGGACAACGTTTTGTGGAAGAGATTTTAGGTGTGTGACTCATTTTCCAATCAACCATCTCAACAGAAGCCAAGAATAGAGATTAGGTTATCCAGGAGGAATCAGTGAACAACTCTCTTGTATGATGGTATGAACCCCCCTGACATATGTAGGAGGCCCACAAGGGTTTTGATAATATTATACCAGCACAAACATTGCCAACTTGGATCAACAGTGATGGAGACTGGACAAAATGTAAAAAGGTTGTCTGCTCCTGAAATTCTACAGGAAATAAATAGATTCATAGAGCCACTCAGGTGCAAACATGAGCTACTCTTAAGAAAAAAAAGAAATGAAGAATGACTAAGAAGGTGGGACTATCATGGGACCAGAGGTCAAAGACAATGGAGCCATTTCCAAGGGCATAGAGCACAAGGGGTCTGTAACTAAGGATGCAGAGGATGATGGTGGAGCCATAGGCAAAGAGGGAGGACCTTGAACCTCATAGTATTATTCTCAAGCCTTGAAATCTAATGCATTTGGCCCTGCCAGATTTCGAAGTTGCTTGGTACTTGTGACCTCTTTATTTCTTCCAATTTCTCCCTTCTGTAGTGTAGATGTCTATACAATTCTTGTCCCACCATTCTATTTTGGAAGCAAATAACTTGTTTTCTAGGTTCACAGACCACATCTGCCCCAGGATAAATGATACCCAGAGTACCACCCATACCTTATTTAGATGATTTAGATGATGAGATTTGGGGCCTTCGAACTGATGATATTTACATGAGATTTTGGACTGAGAGTTGGTGCTGTAATGGGTTGAGACTTTGGGGGATATTGGGATGGAATGAATGTATTTTGTATGTGAGATGGACATGAATTTGGGGGAGCCAGAGGGTTGACTTACTGTGTTGAATAGCAGCCCCCGCAAAGGTAAGTCACCCAGAACCTGTGTATGTGAACTTATTCAGGAAAAGGGTTCTTTGCAGATGTGCTTAAGTTAAGGATCTTGAGACAAGATAATCCTGGATTAGATGGACCTTAAATCCAATGACTAGTTCTTAGAGAAAAGAAAAGGAGAAATGACAGAGAAACATAGGGAAGAAGACCATGTGAAGACAGAGGCAGAGATTGGAGTTATACTGCCACCAGATGCTGAATGAAGCAAGGGAGGATTCTCCCCTAGAGCCTTCAGAAGGAGCAGAGCCCTACCAACACCTTGATTTCAGAATCCTGGCCTCCTGAGCTGTGAAAGAATAAATTTCTCCTGTTTTAAGCCACCAAGTTTGTAGTGATTTGTTACAGCAGCCCTAGGAAACTAATACACTGGGCAAGGATGAACTTTATGCTTGTCCATACTCTTTACCCAGAGCCATCACTCCCTTGTAATAATTTATATCTAGATATTGAACCCAGTTTTTATTGCAGACTCACCTCTACTTTGTGTAAAATTTATTCTCAGGAGTCCCATTGTCCTATTCTGCAACCAGCTTCAACTGGAGCCGCCCCCAATACAATAGGTATGATTTCATATATTCGAACCTCAGTTGGAGATGGAGTGGTCAGGGTACCAGCCCATCTTCTAAAAGAATCCTCCACTCTATGTAAATTTGGATGCAAAAGAAGCCTGTTGGTTAGAATGCACCAGTTTAAGATGCCAGAGCACCCAAACTCAAATAAATGGAAGCACTACTCCAACCCCTACAATATCTGAATCCCAAAATGTCCTGTGGTATTATTATGAGGGTTTTCATTTTAATTGTATTTTATCTTTGGCATATTATGACTGTGACTATTATAGGCAAATGTCTTGGGCTACACACTTAAGATATAGCTCCTAGGGCTTCCCTGGTGGCGCAGTGGTTGAGAATCCGCCTGCCAATGCAGGGGACACGGGTTCGAGCCCTGGTCTGGGAGGATCCCACGTGCCGCGGAGCAGCTGGGCCCGTGAGCCACAACTACTGAGCCTGCGCGTCTGGAGCCTCCGCAACAAGAGAGGCCGCGATAGTGAGAGGCCCGCGCACCGCGATGAAGAGTGGCCCCCGCTTGCCACAACTAGAGAAAGCCCTCGCACAGAAGCGAAGACCCAACACAGCCATAAATAAATAAATAAATAAATAAATAATTAAAAAAAAAAAAAAAAGATATAGCTCCTATCTTCTGTGAATTAATAATCTGGTTGGTTATTATTATAATAATAATTTTAAAATAAATAGATAGACTAAAATACATCAGGCACTGTGGTAGGCACAAAAAAATTTCTTTGAATAAGGTCTGAGGATCTAATATATAGCATGATAACTATAGTTGATGACACTGTGTTGTATAACTGGAATTTACTAAGAAAAGAGAACTTGAATGTTCTCACCAGGAAAAAAAAAAGGTGGGGAGAGCTTGGCCAAGATGGTGGAGCAGGAAGATCCTGAGCTCACCTGCTCCCGTGGGCACACCACAACTACAACTACTTACAGAGCAACTACTGATGAGAATGACCAGAATCCAGCAGAAAAGATCTTCTACAACTAAAGACATGAAGAAGGAACCACCACGAGATGGACAGGAGGGGCAGAGCTGCAGCTTAGTCCAGACCCAAGCCCCCCAGGTGGGTGACTTACAAATGGGAGAATAATTAGAATTGAAAAGGTTCTCCCTAAGGAGCAACGGATTTGAGCCCCACATCAGGCTCCCCAGCCCCAAGGTCCTGCACCAGGAAGTCGAGCCTCCACAGCATTTGGCTTTGAAGGCCAACGGGTCTTATTCTGGGAGACCCTGAGGGCTGTGGGAAATAGAGATTCCACTCTTAAAGGGCACACACAATATTTCACACACTCTGGGAACTCAGGGGGAGAAGCAGTAGTTTGAAAGGAACCTGGGTCAGACCTACCTGCTGATCTGGGAGTCTCCTGGAGAGACGGGAGGCAACTGGAGCTCACGCTGAGGACATAGACGCTGGCAGCAGCAAGTGATACGACCAATAAGGGGCTAATATATATATATTATAAACAGCTCATGCAACTCAACATCAAAAAAACAAACAACCCAAATCAAAAATGGGCTTAAGACCTAAATAGACATTTTTCCAAAGAAGACATACATAAGGCCAACAGGCAAATGAAAAGATGCTCAGTGTTGATAATCATCAGAGAAATGCAAATCCAAACCACAGTGAGGTATCACCTCACACATGTCAGAATGGCTATCATCAAAAAGAACACAAATAACAAATGTTGGTGAGGATGTGGAGAAAGGGAATCCTGGTACACTGTTGGAAATGTAAATTCGTGGAGTCACTGTGGAAAACAGTATGAGTTCCTCAAAAGACTAAAAGTAGAACTACCATATGATCCTGCAATTCTATTCCTGGGCATATATCCTGAAAAAAATGAAAACACTACATCGAAAAGATACATGTGCCCCAATGTTCACTGCAGCACTATTTACAATAGCTAAGACATGGAAGCAACCTAAATGCCCATCAACAGATGAATGGATAAAGAAAGATGTGGCATACACGCGCGCACGCACACACACACACGCACACACACACACACACACACACAGGTATACTACTCAGCCATAAAAAAGGAATGAAATTTTGCCTTTTGCAACAACATGGATGGACATGGAGGGTATTATGCTCAGTGAAATAAGTCAGACAGAGAAAGACAAATACTGTATATTATCACTTATATGTGAAATCTAAAATACAAACAAACAAATGAATACAACAAAACAGAAACAGACTCACAGATATAGAGGACAAACTAGTGGTTACCAGTGGGGAGAAGAAAAGGGGAAGGGGCAAGATAGGAGAAGGGGTTTAAGAGGTACAAACTAATATGTATAAAATAAATAAGCTCCAAGGATATATTGTACAGCACAGGGAATATAGCCAATATTTTATAATAACTTTAAATGATGTATAATTTATAAAAAGTTTGAATCACTATGCTGTATACTGAAACTAATGTAATATAAATCTACTATATCTCAGAAAGAAAATAAAGAAAAAATAAATAAATAAAAATAAACATTAAAAAATGTAAAGATGCGAGGCAAATACGTTAACTCCATGGGGGGAATCCTTTCACAATGCAAATGTATATCAAATCATCATGTTGTATACTTTAAATATCTAACAATTTTATTTGTCAATTATACCTCAATAAAGCTGAAAAAAATTCTTAGTTAAGAATTTAAACTCCTCCATTTAATCTATGGAACAATAAATGGAGGTTTTAGTGTTTAAGGATCCCTGTATCTTATTACTGTCTAAATTTCTTATATTATTGATGTATTATTTTTTAACAGATAAATAGCCCTCCCTTAGAGGCAGAAGAAGTAAGACAATTGACACACGGCAATATGAGATTCTTTTCATGGATTAGAAATGGGGTTTATTTAGCATTGTTCTTAACAAAGGCCCCAGGAGGCACAGCATGGGAAAGAGAATTATCCTCTCTAACTTCAATCTCAGAAGTTTGGTATTTAGCTCAGCATCATTTCAGAGCCATTTATGACTCCATGATTCATAAATGTAATCATTTATTTTTAACTAATACATGAAATGCTTCAGATAAACTGGATGCTGTAACAGCTGCCCTTTGAGATGTTGTTTCATAATGAACCATACCTGAATCAACAGATAATAGTCAGGTGCTTTATTCTTCTGATATCAGGTACAGTTCATCTTCCTCTTGTGTTTAACAGATGTATTCTTTAGCAATAACCCTTGGCTGTGTATTCCAGAAAAAACAAACAAAGAGTGTCTTAAACAATATAGAACATTATTTCTCCCTTAACCCTAAAAGAAGGCATATGCAGGCAGACGAGAGTCACCGTGGTGACTCCACAAAGTCTTTAGAGGACCAGGCTCATTGCATCTTTCTTCTCAATCTTCCTAACACATGACTTCTAATTCCAGCTGTCAAATCGCCAGGAAGAAAGAAGAAAGAATGCTCATCCCCTTACCTTTAAGGAAGCTTCCTAAAGGTTTTCTTCCACTTATATCTCATTGGCCACACCAATCTGCAAGGGAGGCTGGGAAATAGTGTTTTCAGTTGGGCCCACTGCAAGGATTTGGTTACAAAGGGACAAACACATGATAGATTTGGGGAAGCAATTAACGGCCTGTGACACAGCAGAGGTTCAACATATGCCAGAGGCCGATTTCTGAAGAAGATCATGCTTAAAGTCCCAGTGATTATGCAAAATATACTCCTCACTGTGACATTTACCATTTACATTCTATTTACCATCTTGCTCAAGCAGCCATAATCCAGGAAAAGAGAAGAAATTCTTCCACTATCAAAATTGTAAATAATATGTTATCAACTAATTTTATAGTTTAGGCTTCTGGTATTTAAATAAAGACAATTTTAACAAGATTTTTTAAAAAGTAGGTCCAAGAGTTTTTTAAAATGTCCATTGTCCAAGGGGCTATACTAGGGACTTCTTAATAATAATGGTAAATTTCCAAATGTATCAATAGTAAAGCTCACTATTGAGCCATCATCCATTGCTGTGTTTTCAGGCATATCCGAATGTGTTCGTCAAGTTGAGGGAGTACCCTTGTCAGGGGATCCTAAAGAACAAGACTGACCCCTCAAGTCGGAGGAGAATAGGGATTCTGAGACCAGCATGATTCAGACTAAGCACACCTCTTCCCAAACCCCTCCTTTGGTGCAGGTTGGAATCCTAAGGAGAAAAAAGGCTATAAGTAAAACTAAAAATCTCTCTCTAAACTGTCTAACACTTCAGGGCTTAAACAGAACTGTCTCAGGACACTTCTAACACAATGCAACCCAAGAGGTAGGGAGGCATCTTCTCCAGTTCCACAGTAGGGGCACCCCAAAGCTTTGATGTGCTGAGAGCTTGGTGCAGCCTCCGGGGCATGACTGACATGGCCAACGCCCAGTGGTGGAGTAGCACAGACGGACACAGTCCTTCTCGCTACCACTCTGCCGGGCCCAGTGGTTTGATGATACAGCCTTGTGGTGCTTGCTCACAGTTAGGTCAGAGGGCCAACTGAGACGAAGCACCATCCACCATACCTAGAAGAGTGAGAATAGCTGCAAGCAAGGAAACTACTCAGTCCAGAAGAGCAGTGAGAATAACAGGAGGGCAAACTGCATTTAAGCACACGTGAGATAGTCCCTGGGCTGCCAAGAGAAGCTGCAGGACTTCGTAAGAGTCTAAATAGTTAGCAGTCCATAGCTAGGATGATTTGAGTTACAGATGTGTTTTCCTTGGCAAGAGTACTAAAGTATTAAAACTTTTTAAAAAATTGACAATATTCTAAAATTACGATGCAACTAGATATTACTGAAAAATGGAGTGTGGTTTTTGCTGCATAGTAGATACTGAAAATTAGAGTTTCAAGACATCCTTTCTTCATATCATTCAAAAAATATTTATTAAGCACCTACTATATGCCCTGTGCTAATTGCCAGGGATGCAGTGGAGAACCACAAAGATGTGGATGTAAAGTGTGGTTGAAGACAATATTAAGTACGGGCTGTAGAAGTTAGCAATTCAAGTTTGCCCCAAGAAATGCACCAGCAAGTTTCTTTTATTTAAAAAAACGATGTGTGCTTACTGTGACAGATAGAATTACTATCCTTATTATATAATTATGTATTATGTGTTTTTTGCCATGTGACTTTTAACAGGTTTATTGAAGTATAATTTATGTACCATAAAATTCACCCATTGTAAGTGTACAGTTCAATGATTTTTGGTAAATTTATACAATAATGGAATAGTCACCACAGTGTAGTTTTAGAACATGTCTCTTACCCCCAAAATTCCCTCATGCTGTGCACAATCAATCCCATCTCCCAGCCCTAGGCAACCATCTCTATAATTTTTCCTTTTTTAGAAATTTTATATAAATGGAATCACACAATATATAGTCTTTTGTGTCTGGTTTCTTTTACTTAATATAATAGTTTTGAGATTCATTCATGTTGCTTCTTGTATCAGACTTCATTCCTTTTTATTGCTAAGTGGTATACCATTGTATGGATATACCACATTTTGCTTATCCATTTCCTAGTTGGTTAATATTTGGAGTGTTTCCGAATTTGTGTTATTAAAAATAATGCTGCTGTGAATGTTCACAAGTAAGTATTTGTCTGTCTTCATTTCTCCTGAGTAGACACAGAGGAGTGGAAATGCTGGACAGTATGGTAAGTATATAGTATAACTTGTCAAAAAACTGCCGAACTTTTTCTAAACTGGATGTAACATTTTACATTCTCATGAGTATTGTAGAAGGATTTCAGTTTGTCCATCTTCTTGCCAGCACTCAATATTGTCAGACTTTTTGACAACAGCCAATCTAGTGGGTCTGTAGTGATATTTCACTGTAGTTTTAATTTACCTTTCCCAAATGTTTTCATCTTTTCATGTGCTTATTAGCCATTTGCGTGTCTTTGGTGAAACACCTATTCAAATCTGCCTATTTTTTAATTGAGTTGTCTTTTTATTACTGAGTTGTAAGAGTTATATATTCTGAATATGTCTTTTATCAGATATGTGATTTACAAGTATTTTCTCCTAGTCTATGGCTTGTCTTTTCATTTTCTTGATGGTGTCTTTTGAAGGGTAATGTATTTTAATTTTGATAAAGTTCAATTTATCTATTTTGTCATTTATAGATTGTTTTTATATCAGAATTAAACATATCTTTGCCTAACCTAAGATCACAAAGATTTTCTCCTATATTTTCTTCTAGAAACAGTATAGTTCTTACTCTTACATTTAGGCCCTTGATCCATTTTGAATTCATTTTTTTGTGTACAGTGTAAAGGATCTAAGTTCATTTACATTTTTTTGCATAGGGATATCCAATTGTTTCAACAAAATTTGTTTAAAAGAGTATTCTTTCCCTGATTGAATTGTGTTTGCATCTTTTTTGAAAATCAGCTCACCATAAATGTAAGAGATTATTTATAGACTATATTCTGTTCCATTGATCTATATGTTTACCCTTATACCACACCGTATGATGACTGTAGCCTTATAGTAAGTTTGAAATCCGTTAGTGTAAATCTTCCGACTTTTCTTTTTCAAAATTGTTTTGCTGGGCTTCCCTGGTGGCGCAGTGGTTGAGAATCTGCCTGCTAATGCAGGGGACACGGGTTCAAGCCCTGGTCTGGGAAGATCCCACATGCCGCGGAGCAACTAGGCCCGTGAGCCACAACTACTGAGCCTGCGCATCTGGAGCCTGTGCTCCGCAACAAGAGAGGCCACAATAGTGAGAGGCCCACACACCGCAATGAAGAGTGGCCCTCGCTTGCCGCAACTAGAGGAAGCCCTCGCACAGAAACGAAGACCCAACACAGCCAAAATAAATAAATAAATAAATAAATAATAATTAAAAGGTGCTAATAATTTTTTTTTTAAAAAGTAAAGAAATCACCTTCCCCCAAAAGAATTCCTTAAAAAAAAAAATTGTTTTGCTAATTTAAGTTGTTGGCATTTCCATATAAACTCTAGGATTGACTTGTCAAATTCTAAAAGAATAAAGCCTGCTGGAATTTTGATAGGGACTGTGTTAAATCTATAGATCATTTTGGGGATAACTGTTATCTTAATAACATTGTCTTATAATCCATAAATATGGTACATCTCTCCATAAATTTAGATATTCTATAATTTCTCGCAGTAATGTTTTGTACTATTTTAGTATATATCCCCTTCACTTCTTTTGTTGTACCTACTCCTGAGATTTTTTTTCTTTTTAATACTTTTGTGAATGGAATTCCTTTCTTAAATTTATTTTCAGATAGTTCAATGTCAGTATACAGAAATAAAATTATTTTTTGTATATTGATTTTGTATCTTGCAACCTTGCAAAACTCATTTATTAGTTCTAGCATATATATGCATGCATACATACAAACAGGGTTATCCATACACAAAAGCATAAAGGCTTTTAATTTCTTTTCCTTGCCTTATCACATTGGCTGGAACATTCAATAAAAGGTGAATAAAAGTAGTAAGAGTGGACATTCTTGCCTTATACCCAATCTCAGTGGGAAAGTTTGTACTTATTCACAATTAAGTATAATGTTAGCTGTAGATTTTTCATACATGCCCTTTTTCAGATAGAGGATATTTCTTTATATTCTTAATTTGATGAGAGTTTTTATCATAAATGGGTATTAGAATTTGTCAAAAGATTTATCCATGTCTATTGAGAAAATTGTGTAGTTTTTGTCCTTCCTTCTATTAATATAAAATATTATATGCATTGATTTTCAGATGTAAAATCATTCTTGCATTCCAGGAGTAAATCCTATTTGGTCATGGTATACAATTTTTTATATATGTTGCTGGTTCCACTTTGCTAATATTTTGTTGAGGATTCCTGCATTTATGTTCATCAGAAATAATTGCTTCATAGTTTTCTTTCTTGTCATATCTTTGTTTGGCTTTGGTATCAGTTTTGGTATCACACTAAATACTGGCCTCATAGAACAAATCGGGAGGTGTTCCCTCCTCCTTTTTATTCCTGAAAATATTTGTATAGGACTGGTTTGTGTCTTCCCTAACTGTTTAATAAAATTTACTAATGATCCATCTGGGCCTGGGCTTTTCTTTGAAAAAGATTTTAAATTACAGTAAGTCCCTTACATACGAACCTTCAAGTTGTGAACTTTCAAAGCTGCAAACGTGCACCTGGTTCCAGCAAGGAACCAGAACCTGTGCCATCAACATCAGGTGTGAGTGAACTTGCAGCTTGCCCTCCATCTCCTATTGCTGACCATCCTTCACCTCTACCATCTCCCACCTCCTTTCCCTCCTGCAGTCAGTAACTCTTCTTGCCTGTTCACTCGATGCCAGCCCCTGTATGCCAGCTGTTGTACTGTAGTACTATACTTTTCAAGGTACTATAAGATTAAAAACATTTTCTTTATTTTTTGTGTTTGTTTTTTATGTATTATTTGTGTGAAAAGCATTACAAACCTATTATAGTACAGTACTATTAATATATATATAGCCAATTGTGTTAGTTGGGTACATAGGCTAACACTGGTGGACTTACGAACAAATTGGACTTAACGAATGCACTCATGGAACAGAAGTCGTTCGCATGCAGGGGACGTACTGTACTAATTCAATCGCTATGCATTTTAGGTCTATTGATATTTCTATTTTTTTCTTGAGAGAGTTTTGGTAGTTTGTTTATTTTCAAGATATTAACCGTCTGTCATACAGAGTGAAGTAAGTCAGAAAGAGAAAAACAAATACTGTATGCTAACACATATATATGGAATCTAAGATAAAGAAAAAAAAGGTCATGAAGAACCTAGGGGCAAGACGGGAATAAAGACACAGACCTACTAGAGAATGGACTTGAGGATATGGGGAGGGGGAAGGGTAAGCTGTGACCAAGTGAGAGAGTGGCATGTACATATATACACTACCAAACCTAAAATAGATAGCTAGTGGGAAGCAGCCGCACAGCACAGGGAGATCAGCTCGGTGCTTTGTGACCACCTAGAGGGGTGGGATAGGGAGGGTGGGAGGAAGGGAGACGCAAGAGGGAAGTGATATGGGAACATATGTATACGTATAACTGATTCACTTTGTTATAAAGCAGAAACTAACACACCACTGTAAAGCAATTATACTCCAATAAAGATGTTAAAATAAATAAATAAATAAAAAGAAAAAAAAGATATTAACCATTTCATCTAACTTCTCTAATTTGTTGGCATAAATTGGTTCATAATACTCCCGGAGAATCCTTTTGATTTCTGTAGCATCTGTAGTGATGTTTTCCTTCCTTTTCCTGATTTTGTTAATTTGTTTTTTCTTTCTTTTCTTTCTTTTTGTTTTTCTAGGTAAATGGTTATCTATTTTGTTGATTGTTTACATTTTGGTTTTCATGGATTTTCTGTATGGTTCTTCTGATTTTTATTTCACTTATTTCTTCTCTGGTCATTATTATTTCTTTCCTTCTATTTACTTGAGGTTTGACATGCTCATATTTATCTAGCTTCTTGAAGTGGAAGCTTAGATTGTTGATTTTAGATCTCTTTCCTTTGTAATATAAGCATTTAAAGTGTTAAGCACCCCTCTTAAGCATTGCTTTAGCTACAGCTCATACATTTTGATATGTTAGGTTTTCGTTCCCATTCAATTCAGCACATTTTCTAATTTACCTTGTGATTTCACCTTTGACTCATTGTTTTTCCAAAAGTATATTGTGAAATTCAAAATATTTGGGAAATCTCAAATTACCTTCTGTTGCTGGTTTCTTATTTAATTTTGTTGTAGTCAAAATAGTTTGATTCATTTTGTGGCCTATAATACAGTTAATATGGAGAGAGTTCCATGTGCACTTGAACAGAATGTATATTCTGCTGTTGTTGGATGGAGCATTCTATGTTATTTATGTCTAGTTGCTTGCTAGTGTTGTTCAAGTCTTGAATATTCTGTCTAGTTCTATCAATTACTGAGAGAGGAATGTTGAAATTTTCAACCACTACAATACTGAACTGTCTACCTATCTTTTAATTCTGTCAGTCTTTGATACATGTATTTTCGTGCTTTGGTGTTAGGTATTTATATATTAATAGTTGTTACTTCTTCCTGAGGTACTGAAAACTTTATCAGTATGAAATGCTTCCTTTTGTCTGTAGTAATATTTCTTGTCTTAAAGCCTACATTTGTATATTAACAAAGTCACTCCAGTTTTTTAATGGTTACTACTTGCTTTTCCATCCTTTTACTTTGAAACTATTTGGCTCTTTGAATATAAAATATGTCTCTTATAGACAGCATTTAGTTGGATCTTGCTCTTTCCTCTATTAATGGTTTAGCTATATTTTAAAAATTATTTTCTTAATAGTTCATCTAAGGATTACAATATATATCCCTTTTTTACCATATTTATTGGAGTGTAATTGCTTTACAATGTCGTGTCAGTTTCTTCTGTACAACAAAGTGAATCAGCTATATGTATACATATGTCCCCATATCCCCCCCACTTGCGTCTCCCTCCCACCCTCCCTATCCCACCCCTCTAAGTGGTCACAACGCACAGAGCTGATCTCCCTGTGCGGTGCAGCTGCTTTCCACTAGCTATATATATTACATTTGGTAGTGTATATATGTCCATGCTACTCTCTCACTTCACCCCAGCTTACCCTTCCCCCTGCCAGCATCCTCAAGTCCATTCTCTACGTCGGCCTCTTTATTCCTGTTCTGCCCTTAGGTTTGTCAAACCATTTTTTTTTTCTTTTTTAGATTCCATATATATGTGTTAGCGTTCGGTATTTCTTTTTCCCTTTCTGACTTGCTTCACACTGTATGACAGACTCTAGTTCTATACACCTCACTACAAATGACTAAATTTCGTTTCTTTTTATGGCTGAGTAATATTCCATTGTATATATGTTCCACACCTTCTTTATCCATTCATCTTTCGATGGACACTTAGGTTGCTTCCATGTCCTGGCTATTGTAAATAGAGCTTCAATGAACATTTTGGTACATGACTCTTTTTGAATTATGGTTTTCTCAGGGTATATGCCCAGTAGTGGGATTGCTGGGTCATACGGTAGTTCTAATTTTAGTTTTTTAAGGAACCTCCATACTGTTCTCCATAGTGGCTGTATCAATTTACATTCCCACCAACAGTGCAAGAGAGTTCCCTTTTCGCCACACCCTCTCCAGCACTTATTGTTTGTAGATTTTTTGATGATGGCCATTCTGAGTGGCGGGAGGTGATACCTCATTGTAGTTTTGATTTGCATTTCTCTAATGATTAGTGATGTTGAGCATCCTTTCATGTGTTTGTTGGCAATCTGTATATCTTCTTTGGAGAAATGTCTATTTAGGTCTTCTGCCCATTTTTGGATTGGGTTGTTTGTTTTTCTGATATTGAGCTGCATGAGCTGCTTGTATATTTTGGAGATTAATCCTCTGTCAGTTGCTTCATTTGCCAAATATTTTCTCCCATTCTGAAGGTTGTCTTTTCATCTTGTTTATGGTTTCCTTTGCTGTGCAAATGCTTTTAAGTTTCATTAGGTCCCATTTGTTTATTTTTGTTTCCATTTCTCTAGGAGGTGGGTCAAAAAGGATCTTGCTGTGATTTAAGTCATAGAGTGATGTGCGTATGTTTTCCTCTAAGAGTTTTATAGTGTCTGGCCTGACATTTAGGTCTTTAATCCATTTTGGGTTTATTTTTGTGTATGGTGTTAGGGAGTGTTCTAATTCCATTCTTTTACATGTAGCTGTCCAGTTTTCCCAGCACCACTTATTGAAGAGGCTGTCTTTTCTCCATTGTATATTCTTGCCTCCTTTATCAAAAATAAGGTGACCGTATGTGCGTGGGTTTATCTCTGGGCTTTCTATCTTGTTCCATTGATCTATATTTCTGTTTTTGTGCCAGTACCATACTGTCTTAATTACTGTAGCTTTGTAGTATAGTCTGAAGTCCAGGAGCCTGATTCCTCCAGCTCCATTTTTCTTTCTCAAGGTTGCTTTGGCTATTCGGGGTCTTTTGTGTTTCCATACAGATTGTGAAATTTTTTGTTCTAGTTCTGTGAAAAATGCCATTGGTAGTTTGATAGGGATTGCACTGAATCTGTAGATTGCTGTGGGTAGTACAGTCATTTTCACAATGCTGATTCCTCCAATCCAAGAACATGGTATATCTCTCCATCTGTTTGTATCATCTTTAATTTCTTTCATCAGTGTCTTATAGTTTTCTGCATAAAGGTCTTTTGTCTCCTTAGGGAGGCTTATTCCTAGGTATTTTATTCTTTTTCTTGCCATGATAAATGGGAGTGTTTCCTTAATTTCTCTTTCAGATTTTTCATTATTAGTGCATAGGAATGCAAGAGATTTCTGTGCATTAATTTTGTATCCTGCTACTTTACCAAATTCATTGATTAGCTCCAGTAGCTTTCTGGTAGCATCTTTAGGATTCTCTGTGTATAGTATCATGTCATCTGCAAACAGTGACAGTTTTACTTCTTCTTTTCTGATTTGATTCCTTTTATTTCTTTTTCTTCTATGATTGCTATGCCTAAAACTTCCAAAACTATGTTGAATAATAGCAGTGAGAGTGGGCAACCTTGTCTTGTTCCTGATCTTAGAGGAAATGGTTTCAGCTTTTCACCACTGAGAACGATTTTGGCTGTGGGTTTGTCATATATGGCCTTTATTATGTTGAGGTAGGTTCCCTCTATGCCTACTTTCTGGAGAGTTTTTATCATAAATGGGTGTTGAATTTTGTTGAAAGCTTTTTCTGCATCTATTGAGATTATCATAAGGTTTTTATCCTTCAATTTGTTAATATGGTGTATCACATTGATTGATTTGCGTATATTGAAGAATCCTTGCATTCCTGGGATAAACCCCACTTGATCATGGTGTATGATCCTTTTAATCTGCTGTTGGATTCTGTTTGCTAGTAGTTTGTTGAGGATTTTTGCATCTATGGTCATCAGTGATATTGGCCTGTAGTTTTCTTTTTCTGTGACACCTTTGTATGGTTTTGGTATCAGGGTGATGGTGGCCTCGTAGAATGAGATTGGGAGTGCTCCCCCCTCTGCTATACTCTGTAAGAGTTTGAGAAGGATAGGTGTTAGCTCTTCTCTAAATGTTTCATAGGATTCGCCTCTGAAGCCATCTGGTCCAGGGCTTTTGTTTGTTGGAAGATTTTTAATCACAGTTTCAATGTCACTGCTTGTGATTGGTCTGTTTATATTTTCTATTTCTTCCTGGTCCAGTCTCGGAAGGTTGTGCTTTTCTAAGAATTTGTCCATTTCTTCCAGGTTGTCCATTTTATTGGCATACAGTTCCTTGAAGTAGTCTCTCATGATCCTTTGTATTTCTGCAGTGTCAGTTCTTACTTCTCCTTTTTCATTTCTGATTCTGTGGTTTCAGTCTTCTCCCTTTTTTTCTCAATGAGTCTGGCTAATGGTTTATCAATTTTGTTTATCTTCATGAAGAACCAGCTTTTAGTGTTATTGATCTTTGCTATTGTTTCCTTCATTTCTTTTTCATTTATTTCTGATCTGATCTTTATGATTTCTTTCCTCCTGCTAACTTTGGGGGTTTTTTTGTTCTTCTTTCTCTAATTGCTTTAGGTGTAAGGTTAGATTGTTTATTTGAGATTTTTCTTGTTTCTTGAGGTAGATTTGTATTGTTACAAACTTCCCTCTTAGAACTGCTTGTGCTGCATCCCATAAGTTTTGGGTTGCGTGTTTTCACTGTCATTTGTTTCTAGGTATTTTTTGATTTCCTCTCTGATTTCTTCAGTGATCTCTTGGTTATTCAGTAGCGTATTGTTTAGCCTCCATGTGTTTGAATTTTTTATAGTTTTTTTTCCTGTAATTGATATCTAGTCTCATAGCGTTGTGGTTGGAAAAGATACTTGATACAATTTCAATTTTCTTAAATTTACCAAGGCTTGATTTGTGACCCAAGATATGATCTATCCTGGAGAATGTTCCATGAGCACTTGAGAAGAAAGTGTATTCTGTTGTTTTTGGATGGAATGTCCTATAGATTTCAATTAAGTCCATCCTGTTAAATATGTCATTTAAATCTTGTGTTGCCTTATTTATTTTCATTTTGGATGATCTGTCCATTCGTGAAAGTGGGGTGTTAATGTCCCATAATATGACTGTGTTACTGTCGATTTCCAATTTTATGGCTGTTAGCATTTGCCTTATGTTTTGAGGTGCTCCTATGTTGGGTGCATAAATATTTACAATTGTTATATCTTCCTCTTGGATTGATCCCTTGATCATTATGTAGTGTCCTTCTTTATCTCTTGTAATAGTCTTTATTTTAAAGTCTATTTTGTCTGATATGAGAATTGCTACTGCAGCTTTCTTTTGACTTCCATTTGCATGGAATATCTTTTTCCATCTCCTCACTTTCAATCTGTATGTGTCCTTAGGTCTGAAGTGGGTCTCTTGTAGACAGCATACATACAGGTCTTGTTTTTGTATCCATTCAGCCAGTCTATGTCTTTTGGTTGGAGCATTTAATCCATTTACATTTAAGGTAATTATCGATATGTATGTTCCTATTACCATTTTCTTAATCGTTTTGGGTTTTTTTTGAAGGTCTTTTCCTTCTCTTGTGTTTCCTGCCTAGAGAAGTTCCTTTAGCATTTGTTGTCAAGCTGGTTTGGTGGTGCTGAATTCTCTTAGCTTTTGCTTGTCTGTAAAGGTTTTAATTTCTCCGTTGAATACGAATGAGATCCTTGCTGGGTAGAGTAATCTTGGTTGTAGGTTTTTCCCTTTCATCACTTTAAATATGTCCTGCCACTCCCTTCTGGCATGCAGAGTTTCTGCTGAAAGATCAGCTGTTAACCTTATGGGGACTCCCTTGTATGTTATTTGTTGTTTTTCCCTTGCTGCTTTTAATGTATTTTCTTTGTATTTAATTTTTGATAGTTTGATTAATATGTGTCTTGGCATGTTTCTCCTTGGATTTATCCTGTATGGGACTCTGCGCTTCCTGGACTTGATTAACTATTTCCTTTCCCATGTTAGGGACGTTTTCAACTATAATCTCTTCAAATAGTTTCTCAGTCCATTTCTTTTTCTCTTCTGCTTCTGGGACCCCTATAATTCGAATGTTGGTGTGTTTAATGTTGTCCCAGAGGTCTCTGAGACTGTCCTCAATTCTTTTCATTCTTTTTTGTTTATTCTGCTCTGTGGTAGTTATTTACACTATTTTATCTTCCAGGTCACTTATTCGTTCTTCTGCCTCAGTTATTCTGCTATTGATTCCTTCTAGAGAATTTTTAATTTCATTTATTGTGTCGTTCATCATTGTTTGTTTGCTCTTTAGTTCTTCTGGGTCCTTGTTAAATGTTTCTTGTATTTTCTCCATTCTATTTCCAAGATTTTGGATCATTTTTACTATCATTACTCTGAATTCTTTTTCAGGTAGGCTGCCTATTTCCTCTTCATTTGTTTGGTCTGGTGGGTTTTTATCTTGCTCCTTCATCTGCTGCATATTTCTCTGTCTTCTCATTTTGTTTAACTTACTGTGTTTGGGGTCTCCTTTTCGCAGGCTGCAGGTTTGTAGTTCCCGTTGCTTTTGGTGTCTGTCCCAGTGGGTGAGGTTGGTTCAGTAGCTTGTGTAAGCTCCCTGGTGGAGGGGACTGGTGCCTATGCTCTGGTGGTGGTGGGGGGGTGCTGTATCTTGTCTCTCTGGTGGGCAGGGCAGCGTCCAGTGGTGTGTTTTGGGGTGTCTGTGAACTTAGTATGATTTTAGGCAGCCTCTCTGCTAATGGGTGCGGTTGTGTTCCTGTCTTGCTAGTTGTTTGGCATGAGGTGTCCAGCACTGGAGCTTGCTGGCCATTGGGTGGAGCTGGGTCTTAGCGTTGAGACAGAGATCTCTGGGAGAGCTCTCACTGATTGATATTATGTGGCGCCAGGAAGTCTCTGGCGGTCCAATGTCCTGAACTCGGCTCTCCCACCTCAGAGGCTCAGGCCTGACACCCGGCTGGAGCACTAGACCCTGTCAGCCCCATGGCTCATAAGAAAAGGGAGAAAAAAAGAAGGAAAAATAGAAAAAATTATTAAAATAATAATTTTAAAAAAGGGAAAAAAAGAAAGAAGAGAGCAACCAAACCAATAAAGAAGTCCACCAATGATAACTAGTGCTAATATCTATACTCAGAGAAACATAAAAATCAGAAACAAATCAGTCACAGACAGCAAATCCCAAGTCTACAGTTGCTCCCAAAGTCCACTGCCTCAATTTTGGGATGATTCGTTTTCTATTCAGGTATTCCACAGATGCAGGGTACATCAATTTGATTGTGGGGATATAATCTGCTGCTTCTGAGGCTGCTGGGAGAGATTTCCCTTTCTCTTCTTTGTTCACACAGCTCCTGGAGTTCAGATTTGGTTTTGTCCCCACTTCTGCATGTAGGTCGCCTGAGGGCGTCTGTTCCTGCCCAGACAGGATGGGGTTAAAGCAGCGGCTGATTAGGGGGCTCTGGCTCACTCAGGCCGGGAGGAGGGAGGGGTACCGTAGTTATAATTGGAATGCGGGGTGAGCCTGCGGTGGCAGAGGCCAGCATGACGTTGCAACAGCCTGAGGCACACCGTGTGTTCTCCCAGGGAACTTGTCCCTGGGTCACAGGGCCATGGCAGTGGCAGGCTGCGCAGGCTCCCAGAGGGGTATGGATGGTGACCTGTGCTTCTGCACAGGATTCTTGGGGGCTGCAGCAGCAGTGTTTGCGTTTCATGCCCGTCTTTGGGGTCTAAGCTGATAACCATGGCTCGCGCCCGTCTCTGGAGCTCATTTAGGCTGTGCTCTGCCTTCTGTGGGCAGACAGAGAAGGAAACCCCTCTCCTCGTGCACCCTGAAACAATGGTCTCTTGACTCTTAGGCAGGTCCAGGCTTTTCCCCAGACTCCCTCCCGTCTAGCTGTGGCGCACTAGCCCCTTCAGGCTGTGTTCACCCAGCCAACCCCAGTCCTCTCCCTGGGATCCGACCTCCGAAGCCCGAGCCTCAGCTCCCAGCCCCCACCCACCCTGGCGGGTGAGCAGACAAGCCTCTGAGGCTGGTGAGTGCTGGTCAGCACTGATCCTCTGTGCGGGAATCTCTCCGCTTTGCCCTCCGCACCCCTGTGCTGCGCTCTCCTCCATGGCTCTGAAGCTTCCCCCCGCCCCGGCGTCCATCCCCATTCTCTGCCAGTGAAGGGGCTTCCTAGTGTGTGGAAACTTTTCCTCCTTCACAGCTCCCTCCCAGAGGTGCGGGTCCCATCCCTATTCTTCTGTCTCTGTTTTTTCTTTTTTCTTTTGCCCTACCCAGATACGTGGGGATTTTCTTGCCTTTAGGGACATCTGAGGTGTTCTGCCAGGGTTCAGTAGGTGTTCTGTAGGAGTTGTTCCACATGTAGATGTATTTTTGATGCATTTGTGGGGAGGAAGGTGATCTCCACGTCTTACTCCTCCACCATCTTGAAGGTCCCCCCTACAATATATATCTTTTAACTCATCACAATCTGCTCCAGAATAGTAACAATAATAGTAACAGTAATAGTAATAATAACACAGCAACTCTGCTCTGATATATTTTCATTATTCCCTCTCATTTTAGTGTTAGTATTGTCATACACATTACATCTATGCATCCCCCAAAATGTAGCATTATAATTGTGGCTTCACATAGTCTTTGTTTTTAAAGAAATTAAGAAAAAACAATAAATATTCTTTTATGTTTACTCACATATTTAACATTTTCAGTGCTCTTCATTCCTTCCTGTTGAGTTGAGTCACATATGCTATCAATCATCATTTCCTTTCAGCTTGAAGGACAGCCTTTAGAATTTCTTACAAGGCAGATCTGTTTTCATTTACCTGGGAAGATCTATATTCTGCCTTCATTTTGAAAGATGGCCTTACTAGATAGAAAATTCCTGGTAAATAGCCTTTGTTTTCATTTTTTCTATTAGCACTTTGGATATGTTCTTCCACTACTTTCTACACCCCATATTTTTGTGAGAAGTCAGCCATTGTTTGTATTGTTTTCCATATATGATGAGTCATTTTCCTCTTGCTGCTTCAAGACTTTGTCTTGGCTTTCTGGAGTTTTTATTATCATGGGTCTATGTGTGAATCTCTTCATGTTTATTTTACTTGGTGGTCATTGAGCATCTTGGACCTATAGATTAAGGCTTTTCATCAAATTGGGGAGTTTATGGTCATCATTTCTTCAAAAAAAAAATTACCTTTGTGCTCCTCCATTCCTCCTGGGACTACTATTAACAAGTACATTGATATGCTTGGCATTGTTCTACAGACCTTTGAGTCTCTGTTTATTTGTCTTCAATCTTGTTTTCTCTTTATTCTTTAGATTAGATAATTTCTATTGATCTATCTTCAAGTACACTGATTGTTTCTCCTGTCGTTTCAAATCTTCTATTGACTCTTCTAGTGAACTTTTCACTTCAGTTACTGTATTTTTCAAATCTAGAATTTCTACTTGGTTCTTTTTTATAGATTTTAAATCTATTTAGATTTCCTATTTTTTGAGTCATAGTCACCATATTTTCCCACATGTGTGCAGCTCCTAATGTTTCTACTTAGGTTTTGAAATTGTATTTTTAAAATTATCTTTCAGCTTTTCTTATTAGGGTTCATCCCTGTGTCACTAATATTTTAGTGGTCAGCTAACAATTTATGCAGAGGTTTGCTTAAGCACCTCAAGTCCAAAAGTACTTCCACCCTCTGGCAATCAATCTGTGTATAGACTGGGAAATGCATTCAGCCCTCAGTTAGTTCTCAAGTATGCCTTGGCTTTTACTTTTCAGTACACTCTTTTTGGTCTCCTCTGGCATGAGCATAGCTCATAGTGCCAGTCAGCCAGGAATGTGTGGAAAGCTTATAGAGTCCTTTTAATGGCTCTCTCACTTCCAAGATCTCCCCATTAAGTTACCAGCTGGTCCATCACTTGCCCCAGATAGAACCAGAGCCTCAGGCCAGAAAAGCTGTAGGTTTTTCCTGTTTGATTCCTACTGAGTTTGCCACTTTTAGATGACAAAGCCATGGGATTTTTGTCTTCAGCCTCAAGTTGAGTCTGCCCACTCAGGAAGCAAAACTGCTGGTATTCACAGCCAGCACTACCCTGGTAAACTACAGCTTTCACCAACCAGCATGGGCTGGGGAAGCATCTCCAAGCAGAAAAGGTGCATATTCCCACAGCTCTTACCCAAAATTCTTGCAGATTTTTTCAGGAATAAATCCTTCTCAATTATTATCTCCCTTTGCTCAATTTCCATAGCCTTGAAATGGTTGTTATTGACAATTTTATCCAGTTTTATTTTTTATTTTTTTAAATTATTTATTTATTTATTTATTTATTTATTTATTTATGGCTGTGTTGGGTCTTCGTTTCTGTGCGAGGGCTTTCTCTAGTTGCGGCAAGTGGGGGCCACTCTTCATCGCAGTGCGCGGGCCTCTCACTA